>NC_137144.1:14166369-14766369 GCF_949319135.1 Squalius cephalus
TGGCATACCATGTAATGTAACATTGTGGAGTCAATGTCATTATGCTAATATTTAGTTGTGTTGACTAATTTATTCAAAGCTATATTTAAAATGCAATGCATAGATGTACATTTATTTTCTTGAATACAATTTTTTATGATAAGCATGTCTTTGTCTCTGAATTCAAATGTATTTTTAACACTTAAATGCATGATTTTTCACCAATCATTATTAAATATTCAGGTCTTTGGCGACTAGGTTCTATATCTAACACGGATGGTGTTATACATTGATTGATTATAGAGTAACAATTACAGAAGAATAAAATTAAGCATATTTTGTTATCTTTTGGAGCTTGGAAGGGTTCAGTTTGAGCAGATGTTTTATCATCACTGTCCTCGTCAGAGCTCATTTCCCAGTACATTCAGCATCTGCCTCATATTCGCCATCTCAAACATATTCGCAAAACTATTATTTTCAACATCTTCAAAATCAATATTTTGAATACTGACAGCTTCTTCACCAGATCCACCATCAAGTGACAGTGACACTAATATTAGATTGCGTTCTGTACTTGCTCTGCTGTAAATCACTGAGCCATTTCAAATTTTGCTGATGATACTTCCTATTCTTTTGTTTTCTGCCTGCAGTAACTATGAGTGAAACGTCACTTCATCACTGTGTATCAGACACTGAACTGCACTTATTCAGTCATCAAAAATTAAATTATTGTTGTGCAGAAAAAATATACTTACACTGTTACACACCTCAGGTCGTTAGCGACCCTATACAATTTTGACAAAAAAAACCCCAATACAATTTATATTGTTTAACAGTGTTATATTGTTTATAATGAATTAATTGAGGAATACTAAGAAGGTTGATGTCTAACTTTAAAAAATGAATGAGGAGGAGTGTGTTGAATAATGTCCAGAGTCACTAAAGACTCGAGTTATGCGTACTAAGGGTTAATATGTACATAAATAGACAGTATGTGGTAATAAAACTGTCCCAATATTATAATGAAAATAAAAAAGCCTCATTAAAAAAAGGAATTCCTGAAAAGAAAACCTCAAGTAGTTTGAAATAATCCTTTATTATTTTTTCTTAGGAAAAGAACAAAACCGCTCATGTCATGTGGTGCATCCAACATATAAAAAATAAAACATGAAATTATATAATAGAGGTCTCCTGAATGACTGTTTCAAGTCAGTACCGTTTATTAAATTTCAGATGATTTTGACAAAGCAACGTTAGTTAAGAAATGTCATGTGGTGCGACTCCCCCAAACCGTAATAGTATTTCATCATGATATGAGTAAACTATCTTTTTCAAACTGAAAATGTATTGAAAAACATTTTTGGAAATATTAAGATGTGTACACCCGCATGTATTCAAGATTTAAGGAAAATGTTACACCATATGACATTTTTAGAGGCATTAAATTGAAACTTTTCTCGAAAATGGTATTAAAGACTTTCAAAACCAGATGAATCCAACATAAATACCAACAGTAGGCTACATTTCTAAGGTTTTTTAAATGATTTTCTTTATTGTGGACACTAATTGACCATTTATTAGGCTTTTTCTGTTTTTAAATGTGTTTTGATTCTCACAGTTAAAGAGCAACTTCATCACCAAACTGGAACTGAGAACGAAACAAGCATGATTATTCTCAAAGGGGACAGTCACATTCACACCTGACCCTGTTCCTCCAGAGACTGCTGTTATACCACAAAACGACAAGCAAAAATAGAGCCTTGGTTTCATTAGAGCCTACTGCTTTTTTTGCAGGCACCCAACAGGCAGGTGATGCATTACTGGCTGCAGCAGTTACAGCAGAAACGATGGGAGTTCTGTAACATGTCTGGTCACAGAGACAGCTGGTGCTCCCCCACCCCGTTTCATCCACATACGGGCCTGGTGGCCAAAGATGCAGGTGAGATTATATGGAGAAGTGAGCTGGCCGTGACGAATACACAATGAATACACAAAAAAGATAAAAATCAGTTTTTGATCATGTCCTCTAGTTATGTGGAATTTTCTATGTCAACCTGTAGTTTGTTTGCTCCTGGTCATGTGAGGTGAGTCAAAGCTCATACTGTAAATGCACATGACGACTCAGTCCGTGTGACACCGTTTTACATATTTTCCAGAAAGCATGTGTGTAAATATAGAGGTGGAAAGTTATTGTGTATCTGTGAGTACATACTAGGGATGGTTATTGACACACATTTCATGATTCGACGCAATTTCAATTCACAAACTTCGAAACTATTCACTTGGATATATATATATCAGGTGCAGTACATGTCAGTTTTTCTCAAGGAAAAAAAAATCTTTCTCAAGTAGTGCTGTAAACTATAACCCTGTTAGTTGCTCCATTACTAATAATAAAGGTAAAAAACAACTGATTTGTATACCAATAATAAAGTTATAATAATAACGTTTTAATGATATTTTTCTAATCCAATTTGTTGTTGAATTATAAACATTTAAAGGTGGCTGTTAAAAAAACTTTTTATGATGGTAAAAATATAATGAATATGATAATGGTTGTGATCGCGATTAATCGCATCCAAAATAAAAGTTTGTGTTTACATAATATATGTGTTTGTACTTGGTATAATTATTTTGTATATATAAATACACACACATGCATGTATATATTTAAGAAATATTTGCATACATATACTGTATATATTTATATATAATTTATATTATATATAAGTATAATTTTTTTATATATAAATAACACAGTTTTTCTTAAATATATACATGCATGTGTGTGTATTTATATATACAAATTTAATTATACACAGTACACACACATATATTATATAAACACAAACTTTTATTTTGGATCCGATTAATCTCGATTAATCTTTTCACAGCCCTAATATATATATATATATATATATATATATATATATATATATATATATATATATATATATATATATATATATATATATATATATATATATATATAATATAAATATTATATATATATATATATATATATATATATATATATATATATATATATATATATATATATATATATATAGATAGATATATACACACTTACTGTACACACACACACATACACGTGTGTGTGTGTGTGTGTGTGTGTGTGTGAGACTATATATGTGTGTGTATATATATATATATCTATATATATATATATATCTATATATATATATCTATATATATATATATATATATATATATATATATATATATATATATATATATATACGCATATATAGTCTCACACACACACACACACACATGTGTATGTGTATATATATATATATACATATATATATATATACATACATATATATATGTAAACTTCTATGTTAAATGTGAAAATATAGAAAATATTACAAATAATTAATATAATAATAATTAAATGTAAATAGAACTTTTTTTGGTTTAGAACTAAAATTGTTGTTATAATTAAAATAAATGAATGAATGAATGAATAAATAAATAAAGAAATAAAGAGAAAATGATAAAGAAATAAAGGGTTGAAGATTTAAAAAAAAAAAAATTTATTTCTCTTTCCTTTTAATGATGGGCTATAAAGGGTTTAGACAGTTTTGTGGTTTCTGCTCCGAGAATGTCTGTAGCAGTTAGCATTATTTTTGAAGTCGAAAAGGCAGAACCAAAACAAAAAGCGAGTGCGCTTCCTCCTTATTAGTGTCAGTTTGCAAGTCATTAGCAATTCATTTTTAATGAACAGAAAACATGCTCCTGTGAATTTCTCTCTGCGTTAGTCAATAAATTCAATTGATCAGCATAGTTGTTACTGACCTTTGTAATGTAATTTGTTTGCAACTTTGCATACGCAGCATGATTTCACATGCAAACAACATTCAGGAATGTTTCAGCTAATGATAGTAGAGCTCATAGTCTTGGAATCACATAACTTTTGTTATGCAGTCAATGGGAGTACAGCTATATTTAGAACTGTAAATGTGCTTTACACTTGCTAAAATGTAGATATATCGTCAGCAACATTATTATTGCACCATGGAGTATGTAGCGGTTTCTGATACTTCCTGACTGTATTTTTATACATGGAGATCTTAGTATATAAAAGACAGACTTAGTAGGGTCTGTTTTAACAGAGTAGCAATTTTGCCAAAGTTCTGTCATTTATTCTGTAGTATTTATTTACATTACATAAATATTTGCTTAAATGCATATTCTGGCAATACATAACTATATACATAAATATATACTGGAATAAAACTGACAATGGTAACAGGGTTGACAATTTTAGACTTCATTTAGACATTACTAACATTGTGCATGTCACTACAAGATACTTATTAGAAAGAGAATTTATTTCTGATATTTCTACAAATATCTGCTGTACAATAATAAATTATTTACTGTACAAACTCACAGTAACATGGTTGATAATTTAGGATTGTGGACAAATACGAGACATAGTGATTCACTGTGTTATATATTTTTGTCCACAATCCTACATTTTTATTAGAAGACATTTTTGTGCTTGCAGCGTTCACTTCCTAGAAATATGATGATGTAATTTTGACATGTTTATGCAACTGTAGTTTAACTGTAGAGAAGGGAGCTTTAATGGTAACAGGTTTGCATAACCCAGGGAAATAAACCTTTTATTTATTTTTTAAAAGTGCATTATGTAAATCCAATGGAATGTACAGGAAAAATCTTACATTTATTTTAAAGTTAAACTTAAAGTTATTTTTGTTATCAGCATATTTGTGCAACAAATTGTCAACCCTGTTACCATTATTGGCATTGATAAAAACAATAGAAATGGTTTATTCTAACGATATAAGGGTCAATAATGTCGTTTTGTAGACTCAAACTACTTATTTCTCTGTTGTGCAAATTGACTGATGTGTGGCAATAAGGACACATCTTGGGGTCGAGGAATGACACTAAGAAAAGTGCCAGACTGTGACGGTTGATACACACAAATGAACACCGATGACTCAAACCGTGACTGTGTTGTTTTAGAAGCAATGCTCAACGAGAAGCCCAACGAGAGCATGGAAAGTGTTCGGAATGACTTTGCTTTGGAGATGGACAATGACGGGCTGGTCGGGCTCCAGTCGTCACGTAACCCTGTGGCACAACCTACCGCAGCTCTCAACTCCCTCCGACACTGGGGCTCCGGGCTCAGGTAGGTCTGCGAGACTCGCACTAGAATGAACGTTTGTTGTTATTGGACATCAAATTGCATGTAGAACAAGTACTACAAAAAATATATCAAAAATATATCAATAAAAATGATAAGAACAACAACTACTGTAATTATGTGTATAATATAAAATCAAATTTTCATGTTTTTTTTTTAATTTTTGCTTTATTATGATCGGGAATTAAGTGATTAAATCTGTCCCATTCCTTAAAAACTCTGGAAAAACAGTTTGGATTTGATAATGTGAAAATGCAATTTGGATCAAAACAACATAATCCTGTTTTGCACACAGTATAGCATATAGTCGTACATTTATATTTGTTTTTTAATAGCCTTCAATTTGCTTCAAATTATTGAATATTTTCTTAATAATTATATAGTATAATTCATAGAATTATTTGCTATCAGTCTGGTTACTAACACATTGTATTACACATCCCACTTAGTCAGTATGGTTAATTTGAAGAATTTTCCGCTTTTAATGGTCTTTATTTATGCATTTATAATGATAAATTAAGTTATATGTACATCTGCATCTTGATTTAGAATTGTTCATATTTAACTACTTTGACGACTGTTGCCACGTGTGATCTCTTCCTCAAACTTTCCAAAAGACTTTGGATCTGTTTAGATGACGTAATACTGAAGCCGGCCAAAGGACTGAATCTGGATTTCAGCACTGATAAACAAACTAAACCAGTTGGAAATGCTTCAGCAGCTCTGTGTTATATTTTAAGAGGCTGGGAATAGAATACTTTGACCCCTTATGCAAATAAAAGAAGTCATGTGAGATTGGTTTAAAAAACGATGATCCCAGTCATCTATTTCTTTATTATCTCAAGGTTTGGAATTAACCTTTGCTATGTAACTCAAATGAACATTTGACGACAGCGGTAGCATGTTATAATATACTGTGATTGAGTTATTACTTTTACAGATGGCATGAATTTTGCTTCTCCTTACTACATTGTGTGAAAACAATGTGTTTTTTCATTCCGTGTACGGTCTATCAGAAATAGCATGTCTCACCTGCGGCCCGGCCGAGGAGGAGAGAACAGACGCAGTGTGTTTTACACAGCCAGCCATGAGGACTGGGAAATGGTGGATCCTCCAACCAAGGACGCACCGGATCACAAATCTCCAGTAGACAGCCAACGCCGGGAGAGCCCATCTCACTTTCACCGATGTAAGATCATAATTCAGAGATTTAACTTAATAAAACACAAATTATTCAATTGAAAGGCCTTTAAAACTCACTCTTGACTGTCCACAGACTCCATTGGCTCAGCGTTCACGTTTGATTTCCGCAACCCCTCGAGGATGAAACGGCCCTTTCACGTGGGCTCTGGCAAAGTTAACCGCAGCGCCGAGAGCTCGCCGGTTGAGTGTAATGGGACCAAGACCTCCGAACTGCAGCTCTGCATTCAGAACCAGCAGGAAGAGATCAACCGGTTGCAGGAGCAAGAGAACAACCTCAGGGAGGAACTCGCCAGTCAGAAGGTACAATATGAATAAATCTATTAGTGGTAGTTTTTTAAAGCAATCAGAACACTCACAAAAAAAAATATATAAACCATATTTTATTTATATTGTGTCCTCGGCGGGCAGCGTTAGTATCAAATGTTAGTTTGCAATCCCATTCTAAATTTTCCAAAGTGTAATAATATAGTATTTGCTTGTGAAATGGCAACCTGTAAAATGTGTCTTCAATCATTTATTATTTTTTATTTCTGTTTTTCTCTTTTTTTTCCATGTTGTAGTTTCCTCATTCCTTGTAATGCTTAGACATGGGGATTTCCCTTGTGGAAGTTAATGTTGACACAGTATCTGATGATTCTACATTTTCTTCTACATTTGTAATTCAAAGAATTTTCTAATACCCACCAGAAAACTTTGGTGCAGTAAATGCTTGCTACTCCAGTCATAAATTTCTGTGTGCTTTTCTATAAAGGTGTTAGCGGATCTAAAACAAGGGCCGTGAGAACCACAAAATGGGTACTGTTGTTATGTTTTTCCCTTTAGAGTTCCTCTTTGGCCAATAGATGTGCGGTTAACACATTAACAACTCTAAATAAGGATTCTGTGTAACATATATAAACAACAATATGTGGTTATTCATTATTACAACATTACTGATAACATTTTGTTAACCTTTTTAGGATTTGCATACTCAAAATAAAAATGTTTTCAGTTATTAAGTGAATTAGGTGTAAAGCCAGGGACACACCAGGCCGTTTTTGAGCGTCGGCCGACTTAGTTTTTTCGGTGTGTTCCGCACCGTTGGCTCTAGTTGGGCGCTGTTGGTTTTTTGGGCCGTCAGGCCGTCGATGAGAGAGAACTCTGATTGGCTGTTCAGTTTAGCAAACGAGTCAGTGCACAAGAAAAAGAGCAAAAGTGATGAAAGCGAGCACAGAAGTCATGACGGCACTGACAGAAAGGCTGTTCGAATTTTACGTCATCTTACCTGAGCATTCCAATGCATGAATATTTTGATTATAACATGAGCGGAGTGAAATAAAGAACATGATTAGCATGACTGGTATTCAAAACGGTTAGCAAGCGCTGCTTTGTTTATGGTTTGTAAACCTGCAGTCTTAGTTTCGCTTTCCCTTTTTGAAAATATCTGCTGAAATAGACAGTTATCTCCTTTACACGCAGGCGTAGAACGAGCGTCCTCGCTCTCAGTCGGCTGTAGTCCTTTCGTTGTGTTCAAGCACAGATCCCTCCCGACGCAGGCGACAACACAGTCGGCTTTCATCAGCGCTAGTTCTTTGGCGTCGGTTTGGTGTGTCCCTACCTTAATGAGACTGCTAATGACTTGAAATGGTGTTATGATTTATTAACAACTAAAAAAGCATGCTGAGAAAAGTATTTATCAAACCAAAACTTGTTCCAGCCAACCAACCGATCACTGGGTATTTCTTCCTGAAGACTCGACGACTAATTTTGAAATGAACCAATGTACCTGTATTTCAATTCGATGTCATATTTAAGGTTCCGTCATTTCACCATGTGCAGACTCTTGAAACATTTTTTTACCGAGCAAATTGAATGTTTGTACAGAATAATGGTTAACTTTGATCTTCATGTTTCTTTTTTGGTGTAGTATCAGTATTTTGGTGATAATGCACTGGTCCATGAAGATAAAAGACCATTGAACGCTGAAGGTTATCGTTGCCTTTCTCCAAAATGTTGATCTAATTAGTAATACCTAATACAATACCAGACCGTTCTAGGGTCAGGATGTAACATATATGTCTTTCAACTTGTATCGGACAAGCCCCTAACTTATTTTGACCCAAGTTAAGAGTCCTAGTAAAGCAAGTGTTCTTTTTTTTGTGTCCCAGACAAAAGAAAGAAACCATGAATGAGTAATTTAGTCAATCTGAAGACAAGAGCTCAATGACTCAAATGGAGGTCTACATTTTCGTAACTGGTTCAAATGCAAGGGTAGCCAACCCCACTCTTGGAGGGCTACCTTCCTGCAGACTTTAGATCCAATTCTGCCTTAACACACCTGTGTTTGATTTAGAGTTGGAGCAATACGGTAGGATGGTTGCCTTCCAGTAGCAGGGTAGACTACCCCTGTTCTAATGGATTACAGTAAACTTTGACCTCAGGACTTTAAAGAGTGATCAGTGATTATAAAGGATCCCCATTTTGCTTGATCAGGTCAGTTAGTGTGTGTCTGAGTTGTGTAAGTAAGTGATGGGTCACTGTGCTCTGCTGAACTATATTAGAAGCATATTCACAAGCGTATTCCCTTCTACCAGGAGTTGGTTCGTCTTCTACAACAAACACTACGTAGCTCCCAATGCGATTGGCGTTCCACAGTGCCTCCTGGGAACATGGAGCCTCACAATAATAACGAAGATGAGACTGAGGTGAACAAAGCCCTGACAGAACGGGACACCCAGATCAAAGATCTCTGTGGTCATATGGAGAGGCTAGCCGTGGAGAAGGAGAGTCTTCAACAGGAGTTGAAAGGTTTGAAGATCAAAATCGGGGAGATAAATGAACAGCTGGGCATGCTCATGGAGACCATTCAGGCCAAGGACGAAGTCATCATGAAACTTTCCCAGCAGAGTGACGAAGGAGGAACCCAGTCAGCTGAATGCAACTCACCTAGTGCAACTAGGGAACAACAAGAGTTAGACAGCCTGAAGGTATTACAAGAACACTGTTACATGTACTTCCCAATCAGTAGATCTGAATGTGTTTGTGAGATTATTAATATCTTAGGGAGAAATAGATCTGACATTGGCAACAGTTGCATGCAATATTAAGGCATGAACAGAAGTACTTGATGTAGAGTTCAAGTCAAGTCTTGAGAGTTTTGTCATAAGACAAATTCAAGTCTCAGATCCTTTTTGGTATTAGTTGTCTGTATATTCTAGGTTAGTTTCATGATAGTTGTGGTTTTTTGTGTCATGGTTAACTAATAAGTATATTAACATGGTTGGAATTGTTGGGTGTTGGGTAACAACTGTTAAGTGAATTTATTACAGAAATGTAAAATAATGTTCAGATTTAGTCATTTAATACTTTCAGTTGCTTGTCCAAGCACAGTAACAGTACATGCCTGTAAAAGTTCTAAATATCTTTAGTGTCTTACATACAACTTGTTGGTTTTTCACACTTTTCCAGGACAGTCTTCAGGGCTACAAATCCCAAAATAAATTCTTGAACAAAGAAATTCTCGAGTTGACAGTCCTACGAAGAAATGCTGAATCCAGAGAGAAAGTGCTAGAGGCAAAGGTCTGTGACTTCAGCTACTCAATGCACACAACCATCCTGGATGTTTTGTTTACAGATTCTTTCTTATGTGCCATGTTAGCATTTCCTTTTCCTTTCCCCTAGCATTCCACTATCCTTTGCAAGGTCTGTGATGTCTCATGATTTTGTTTGCTGAGGAATCATTTTTTGTTCTTTGCGCTTTCTTTCCTCCTTTGTGGTGTGTTCTACAGTACAACAGTTTGGAGGCCAAGATGTGTCAGGTGGAGAGCAAGTACCTGGTTCTACTACAGGAAGTGAAGACTCCGGTGTGCTCCTCCTCAGAGCAGACCCATAGTGGAGAGGTCATCACCCGCTTACTAGAAGATGCGCTACAGGTGGAGAGTGCAGACCAGCAGGAGCACCCTATCCTCAAACCCAACGCTGTCAGGTATCATGCCCACCTCCCATGATAATGAAGTCACAAACATGAAAAGGTTGGCCGTCCTTGTTTATGTCAACATAAATTCAGTATATTCAGTAAGTTGGCAAAGAATAGACCTTATTTAGAGCAGCGCCATGACAGGTATGGAGGCACTTACCGTGTTTTCAATTGCATCTGCTGTAAAAAGCTGTACTCCTAGATCACTTATAAATTCCTTGTAAAGATATTTAGCAGTTTTTTGTCAGCAGAACAATCCAAAAACATTAAATAACAGCACAACCCACTGAAGAGATGTATGTCATTCCCGTAAAAAATCAAAGATGGCACTGCTGTGAATAAGGTCTATTGTTATTCATTTCATATACCAAGAGTCCAGTCATAGCAGAGGTCATTTACATATTGCAGTCTTAAAGGTACAGTAGTAAAAACATTTCAGTTTAATTGTAAGAGAAGGTATAGAGATGATCAAGTAAGAAACCTTGACTAACATTACAAGGGGTCGTATGGGGAAATGATGATGCAAATGTATAAAATATGGATCCTTTAAACTTTTGGTTACTGAAACAAACATGGTAGATTTCAGTTTTCTTTTGTTTACTTTCATTTTTGTGCTGCCACAGTTCTAAAGATCCCATCTTCAAACATGTTTGGTCATGTTAGTGTTTTTCAAATGCTACATGTCTACAGGAACAGGATGTTTTCTTGCTTCCACTAAACATGTCATGCTCTTCTTAAGTGCTCTTCTTATCCTAATACAAATGCTTCATTTCAAGTAGTTGTTGGTTTCAATAAGTTCTTTTGACAACTCACCAACTTCTAGATTTGTTGTTTTGCTAATGTCTACTAGCTTACTTTTGAAATTGGGCTTATTTACTTTTAAAATTGTTGCCTCATGTGTTACAAATTGTACATATAACCAGTGATAATTTTACCTTTCTCATATAGTGAATATGACATTTTTGGCTTCAAAACTGTCCCGGAGGAGGAAGATGAGGAGGAAAAAATTGAAGCAAAAAAGAGAGCGCTGGACCTGAAGTCTCTCTCCCTGACAGACCAGGAGACATCAGTCAGAGTGAAGTGGGACAACTACCTGGCCATCACCATGAACAGAGAGATGGTTCGATCTCCAGAGCTGAAGGCGCTGATGCGAAGCGGGGTACCCCATATCCACCGTTCCAAGGTGTGGATCTGGTGCGTGAGCTTCCATGTGAAGAAGATTCGTGACAGCCAGCCGAAAGACTATTACCAAAACCTTCTGTGCACGGCGAACGATAAACCCAACCCGGCCTGCAAGCAAATAGAGCTCGATCTTCTGCGGACGCTCCCAAACAACAAGCACTATGCCTCTCCTGACTCAGATGGCATCCAGAAACTCAGGAACGTGTTACTGGCTTTTTCTTGGAGGAATCCCGATATCGGCTACTGCCAAGGCCTCAACAGGTAGCAGATCCAAATGATTCCATCAGCTCTTGACTTCATTGGTGGGGTGTTTGTATGTGTAAAGCGAAATCAAACCCCTTGAAATCAAATTTTACGTTTTTTGACTTTTGGTATGAATACAGTATGTTGGCCTTAAAGGGATAGTTCACCCCAAAAAAAAAATTCTGTCATAAATTACTCACCCTCATGTCATTCCAAACCCGTAAGACTTTCATTCATCTTCAGAACACAAATTAAAATCTTTTTGATGAAATTTGAGAGCTTTCCATTGACAGCTACACAACTACCACTTTTACGCTTCAAAAAGTTCATAATTAAAATCCATGTTACGCAGCACGTTTGAGCTTCTGCAAGAACCAATGAGGTTCATTCTCGCGTTAAGCTGCATGTTTGAGCTTCAGCAAGAACCAATGAGGTTAATTCTCGCGTTAAGCAGCACATTTGAGCTTCAGCAAGAACCAATGAGGTTCATTCTCGCGTTAAGCAGCACGTTTGGGCTTCAGCAAGAACCAATGAGGTTCATTCTCGCGTTAAGCAGCACGTTTGGGCTTCAGCAAGAACCAATGAGGTTCATTCTCGCGTTAAGCAGCACGTTTGAGCTTCAGCAAGAACCAATGAGGTTCATTCTTGTGTTACGCAGCACGTTTGAGCTTCTGCAAGAACCACTGAGGTTCATTCTTGTGTTACGCAGCACGTTTGAGCTTCAGCAAGAACCAATGAGGTTCATTCTTGTGTTACGCAGCACATTTGAGCTTCTGCAAGAACCACTGAGGTTAATTCTTGTGTTACGCAGCACATTTGAGCTTCAGCAAGAACCAATGAGGTTCATTCTTGTGTTACGCAGCACATTTGAGCTTCAGTAAGAACCAATGAGGTTCATTCTTGTGTTACGCAGCACGTTTGAGCTTCTGCAAGAACCACTGAGGTTCATTCTTGTGTTACGCAGCACGTTTGAGCTTCTGCAAGAACCACTGAGGTTCATTCTTGTGTTACGCAGCACGTTTGAGCTTCAGCAAGAACCAATGAGGTTCATTCTCGCGTTACGCAGCACGTTTGAGCTTCAGCAAGAACCAATGAGGTTCATTCTCGCGTTACGCAGCACGTTTGAGCTTCAGCAAGAACCAATGAGGTTCATTCTCGCGTTACGCAGCACGTTTGAGCTTCAGCAAGAACCAATGAGGTTCATTCTCGCGTTACGCAGCACGTTTGAGCTTCAGCAAGAACCAATGAGGTTCATTCTTGTGTTACGCAGCACATTTGAGCTTCAGTAAGAACCAATGAGGTTCATTCTTGTGTTACGCAGCACGTTTGAGCTTCTGCAAGAACCACTGAGGTTCATTCTTGTGTTACGCAGCACGTTTGAGCTTCTGCAAGAACCAATGAGGTTCATTCTTGTGTTACGCAGCACGTTTGAGCTTCAGCAAGAACCAATGAGGTTCATTCTCGCGTTACGCAGCACGTTTGAGCTTCAGCAAGAACCAATGAGGTTCATTCTCGCGTTACGCAGCACGTTTGAGCTTCAGCAAGAACCAATGAGGTTCATTCTCGCGTTACGCAGCACGTTTGAGCTTCAGCAAGAACCAATGAGGTTCATTCTCGCGTTACGCAGCACGTTTGAGCTTCAGCAAGAACCAATGAGGTTCATTCTCGCGATACGCAGCACGTTTGAGTTTCAGCAAGAACCAATGAGGTTCATTCTCGTGTTACGCAGCACGTTTGAGCTTCAGCAAGAACCAATGAGGTTAATTCTCGTGTTACGCAGCTCGTTTGAGCTTCAGCAAGAACCAATGAGGTTCATTCTCGTGTTACGCAGCACGTTTGAGCTTCAGCAAGAACCAATGAGGTTCATTCTTGTGTTACGCAGCACGTTTGAGCTTCTGCAAGAACCAATGAGGTTCATTCTTGTGTTACGCAGCACGTTTGAGCTTCAGCAAGAACCAATGAGGTTCATTCTCGTGTTACGCAGCACGTTTGAGCTTCAGCAAGAACCAATGAGGTTCATTCTCGTGTTACGCAGCACGTTTGAGCTTCTGCAAGAACCAATGAGGTTCATTCTTGTGTTACGCAGCACGTTTGAGCTTCAGCAAGAACCAATGAGGTTCATTCTTGTGTTACGCAGCACGTTTGAGCTTCAGCAAGAACCAATGAGGTTCATTCTCGCGTTACGCAGCACGTTTGAGCTTCAGCAAGAACCAATGAGGTTCATTCTCGCGTTACGCAGCACGTTTGAGCTTCAGCAAGAACCAATGAGGTTCATTCTCGCGTTACGCAGCACGTTTGAGCTTCTGCAAGAACCAATGAGGTTCATTCTTGTGTTACGCAGCACGTTTGAGCTTCAGCAAGAACCAATGAGGTTCATTCTTGTGTTACGCAGCACGTTTGAGCTTCAGCAAGAACCAATGAGGTTCATTCTCGCGTTACGCAGCACGTTTGAGCTTCAGCAAGAACCAATGAGGTTCATTCTCGCGTTACGCAGCACGTTTGAGCTTCAGCAAGAACCAATGAGGTTCATTCTCGCGTTACGCAGCACGTTTGAGCTTCAGCAAGAACCAATGAGGTTCATTCTCGCGATACGCAGCACGTTTGAGTTTCAGCAAGAACCAATGAGGTTAATTCTCGTGTTACGCAGCTCGTTTGAGCTTCAGCAAGAACCAATGAGGTTCATTCTTGTGTTACGCAGCACGTTTGAGCTTCTGCAAGAACCAATGAGGTTCATTCTTGTGTTACGCAGCACGTTTGAGCTTCAGCAAGAACCAATGAGGTTAATTCTCGTGTTACGCAGCTCGTTTGAGCTTCAGCAAGAACCAATGAGGTTCATTCTCGTGTTACGCAGCACGTTTGAGCTTCAGCAAGAACCAATGAGGTTAATTCTCGTGTTACGCAGCTCGTTTGAGCTTCAGCAAGAACCAATGAGGTTCATTCTTGTGTTACGCAGCACGTTTGAGCTTCAGCAAGAACCAATGAGGTTCATTCTTGTGTTACGCAGCACGTTTGAGCTTCAGCAAGAACCAATGAGGTTCATTCTCGCGTTACGCAGCACGTTTGAGCTTCAGCAAGAACCAATGAGGTTAATTCTCGCGTTACGCAGCACGTTTGAGCTTCAGCAAGAACCAATGAGGTTCATTCTTGTGTTACGCAGCACGTTTGAGCTTCAGCAAGAACCAATGAGGTTCATTCTTGTGTTACGCAGCACGTTTGAGCTTCAGCAAGAACCAATGAGGTTCATTCTCGCGTTACGCAGCACGTTTGAGCTTCAGCAAGAACCAATGAGGTTCATTCTTGTGTTACGCAGCACGTTTGAGCTTCAGCAAGAACCAATGAGGTTCATTCTTGTGTTACGCAGCACGTTTGAGCTTCTGCAAGAACCAATGAGGTTAATTCTCGCGTTACGCAGCACGTTTGAGCTTCAGCAAGAACCAATGAGGTTCATTCTTGTGTTACGCAGCACGTTTGAGCTTCTGCAAGAACCAATGAGGTTAATTCTCGTGTTACGCAGCTCGTTTGAGCTTCAGCAAGAACCAATGAGGTTCATTCTTGTGTTACGCAGCACGTTTGAGCTTCAGCAAGAACCAATGAGGTTCATTCTTGTGTTACGCAGCACGTTTGAGCTTCAGCAAGAACCAATGAGGTTCATTCTCGCGTTACGCAGCACGTTTGAGCTTCAGCAAGAACCAATGAGGTTCATTCTCGCGTTACGCAGCACGTTTGAGCTTCAGCAAGAACCAATGAGGTTCATTCTCGCGTTACGCAGCACGTTTGAGCTTCAGCAAGAACCAATGAGGTTAATTCTCGTGTTACGCAGCACGTTTGAGCTTCAGCAAGAACCAATGAGGTTAATTCTCGTGTTACGCAGCTCGTTTGAGCTTCAGCAAGAACCAATGAGGTTAATTCTCGTGTTACGCAGCACGTTTGAGCTTCAGCAAGAACCAATGAGGTTCATTCTCATGTTACGCAGCACGTTTGAGCTTCAGCAAGAACCAATGAAGTTCATTCTCGCGTTACGCAGCACGTTTGAGCTTCAGCAAGAACCAATGAGGTTCATTCTCGCGTTATGCAGCACGTTTGAGCTTCTGGAAGAGGTTTGTCCTAGTACGTCAAGCAGATTCGGTTGAGCTCCTGTTTATATTCACTGATCAGTTTTTATATGTGAATAAAAGCCTAAATTCAATCTGTTCATCATATAAAGCGATCATGTCTCTTCAGAAAATTTGGACTAAACCTCTCAATTTATATGGATTAGTTTTACGATCTCTTTATGAAATTTTCGAAGCGTCAAAGTGGTAGTTGTGTAGATGTCTATGGAGGGACAGAAAGCTCTCAGATTTCATCAAAAAGATCTTCATTTGTGTAACATCAACACATTGAATAATGCTGTGCGTTTCAAGGCACTTAAATTGGCCTTTAAATGATTTCTGATTATTATTTTTTTCAGGCTGGCAGCTATTGCTCTTCTGTATTTGGACCAAGAAGATGCTTTCTGGTGTCTCGTGGCCATTGTGGAGGTTTTCATGCCACGTGACTATTACACTAAGACACTGCTAGGCTCACAGGTACCGTTTCAAGATTATTCATTCACTCAGATGAGAAAATTCCCCCAAAACTCTGGGCTTTAAGCATGTCTTGGTTTGCTGGATATCATATGACTCATGAGCAGCAGGCTAACAGCACGTCTCTTTTATATTCTGTCATCTGTCACAGTGACTTTTTAGGTTTTTAGGTTCCTTTCCATCTTCAAGACATTAACATACTTGCTGAGCAAACTTTACCACATTTTGACCTTATACAACATGAATGCTCTCTTGTTTTACCTAAGTTTTTGGTTACTAACCACATGATCATATATGGAGTGACTTGCCAATTGCTTTTCAGTTGAAACCATTTTATTGGCACACTTCTAGTAATGGCTTGTCATTGCTGACATGTGACTGCAGCAGGGTCCAAAATATAATTTTTAAAGTGACTTTTTGTATTCTTTTTCTTAAAAATCTTTATTTTTGTCCTGTTACAAAATGGTTTTGGTTTGTTAACCGTTTTGATTGTCTTATTTTTGATGTAGGTAGATCAGCGTGTGTTTAAGGACCTGATGTACGAGAAGTTACCCAGGCTTCATGCTCATTTCGAGCACTATAAGGTAGACTTCTCTCTCATCACCTTCAACTGGTTCCTGGTTGTGTTTGTGGACAGTGTGGTCAGTGACATCCTCTTCAAGATCTGGGACGCTTTTCTCTATGAGGGACCAAAGGTATGGTGGATTAATGCCACATATTCCTTAAACATAGAATACAGTGATACCTACTTTTTCCCTTGAAGCCTGTTAATCATTACTCAGTTTATATAACCACAAAAGCAAATGATGTGAAACATTTACTAGCAAACCTAAACTGAGCATTGTAAATCCTCAGATGATAATACTAATACTCACCTTTCTTTTTAATTTCCATAATGAGTTTGATTGTTTCAGGGTGACAGTAGTCCTCCATGATTGCTGACACACTTTGATGTTTCTTTTTACCTTCACAGATAATATTCCGATTTGCTCTTGCACTCTTCAAGTACAAAGAAGAGGAATTTCTAAAGCTCCAAGATCCCATGACCATTTTCAAGTACCTTCGGTACTTCACACGTACCATCTTGGATGCAAGGTGCGTGCAATCATGAAAACACAATCATTGCGCAACTTTGTTTTTATTAGTTTTGATTATTTGTCAAAATGGTGACTTAATAGTTACTATATGTTTATACAATTATATTAATTTTAATAAGAAGAAAATAAATATTTGAATTTGTGGTTTTATTATTATTATAAATATTTTTGTATAGTTTTTTATAGTTTAGAAATGTTTTGGAAACATTACAGTTGTAGTTTTGTGATTATTTATGTTGACATCTTGTGGTTTTATTTAGTTTTCGCAGGAATTTTATTGTCTTATTTTTATTTATTGCTTGTATTTATTAGCAATTACTACTAGTATATATCGTAAACATGGTTCTGTAAACATTCCTCAGAGGTTTTGGTCCATATTGACATGAAATCATCACGCAGTTGCTGCAGATTTGTCGGCTGCACATCCATGATCCGAATCTCCCGTTCCTCCACATCCCAAATCTGCTCTATTGGATTGAGATCTGGTGACTGTGGAGTCAGTTTCAGTATAATGAACTCATTGTCATGTTCAAGAAACCAGTTTGAGATGATTTGAGCTTTGAGACATGGTGTGTTATCCTGCTGGAAGTATCCATCAGAAGATGATACACTGTGATTATAAAGAGATGGACATGGTCAGCAACAATACTCAGGTAGGCTCTGGTGTTTAAACGATGCTCAATTGGTACTAAAGCACACAAAGTGTGCCAAGAAAATATTCAACACACCATTACACCACCAGCAGCCTGAACCGTTGATACAAGTTAGGATGGATCCATGCTTTCATGTTGTTCATGCCAAATTCTGACTCTACCATCTGAATGTACCAGCAGAAATCGAGACTCATCAGACCAGACACGTTTTTCCAAACTTCTACTTTCCAATTTTGGTGAGCTCGTGCGGATTGTAGCCTCGGTTTCCTGTCCTCATCTGACAGGAGTGTCACCCGTGTGTGTTCTGCTGCTGTAGCTCTTCTGCTTCAAGGTTCGACGTGTTGTGAGTTCAGAGATGCTCTTCTGCAGACCTCGGTTATAACCAATGGTTATTTGAGCTCCCTTTCTATCAGCTGGAACCAGTCTGACCATTCCCCTCTGACCTCTGGCATCAACAAGGAATTTTCACCCACAGAACTGCCGCTCACTGGATATTTTCTCTTTTCAGACCAATCTCTGTAAACCCTAGAGATGGTTGTGTGTGAAAAGTAGATCAGCAGTTTCTGAAATATTTTTTCAGCAGTTTCGCATTTCTTCCCCATGCTCCATTTGAACTTCATGAGATCGTTTTGACCATGCCTAAATGCATTGATTTCCTGCCATATGATTGGCTGATTAGATATTTGCGTTAACGTGCAGTTGAACAGGTGTACCTAATAAAGTGGCCGGTAAGTTTGTATGTACAGTATACACACACTTGTTCAGTACCATGATTATTTGTGTTTCTCGCAGGAAGTTGATGAGCATGGCCTTTGTGGACATGAACCCATTCCCACTGAGGCAGATCCAGAACCGCCGCACATTCCACCTGGAGAAGGTCCGTCTGGAGCTGACCGAGCTGGAAGCCATCCGCCAGACCTTCCTGCGGGAGAGAGACACCACCCTGGACGGCCGCTCACTCATCAGTGACGACGACGAGGACAGCTGAACCACAGCCAACGAGGGAACAAAACCTGCTAAGCATTAGCCAATCACAATGTGTCTTCTATCTTTCAATGCATTTCATTCAACAAACTGTGACTTCGAGAGACCAAAGAACAGTATTCCTTTTGATTAATCAAAAATGGATGACTTTTTTTCATCGTCTTTTAATTGCTTGACCAATATTTCATCCATTTGTACATATGGACCAAAATCAGTATTAAAGTAACTAAAGTACTTGCATTTAGATAGGAATTATTGTGCGGGTGCGGATTGGACACAATTCTAATACACTTGCTTTATGCTGGACATATTAACAGACACCAACACTTTTCCTTTCAGTCGCACGACTCGCACTTATTAAACAGTTTCATTTGTTTACATGCTATTGGTTATAATATCAACACATATTATATTGCATGATAATTTGATATAAATCAAATTCAGGTTTACAAGACTTGCCCTTTTTCTAAGCATTCGGTACTGTTCATTTACAGTCATTTTAATAACTTCCACTTAATTCAGTGTCCAGTCAAGGCGTGGAAAAGCACACATATGTTGCAAACACAACATTTCACAAGATAGATCGTCCTGTCTGCTCACGACATGATTGCCAAACCCTGCCATATCACAGAATGACATTTTAACATGTTTCTCACAAGTATCAGCTCATGTTTCTTACAAGTATCTGCTCAGTTTTAGAAGCACAATCCACATTTGCTGGTACATTTATTGTTTAGATGCATTTGTTCCACGCATGTTTCTGTGGTCTTCTCTTCCATTTGAAATATTCTAACAAAAAATGTATGTTGTTATACTTATAATTTTAGTCTAAAATCCACAAAAAGCTGCTTAAAATGGAGATAATAATATGGAAAATGTGAACATGTGAAAATGTGTTCATTTTGTGTCGTTACTGAAATTCACTTAAAATCGAAAATGGAATAAGAATCCATGAGGGCCTGTATAATGAGGGAATGTATATCTAAATGAATAGCACTTTTCATGCACAATTTGGCTTTGAAGTCATTTGTTACACATGTATGCTTGGAAAAGCTACTTCCTTTTAAATATCAGTGCATGCACTTCTACTAAGTGCAGTCAATTAATCTCTTCTACGCCATTGCATCATGATAATACACATATTATACATTTTAACACCTGCTGTCATGACAAAGTCTTTGGTTTTTGAGAGCTGGTCTCTCTGATTGACCATGGTTTTTTTTCACATGTAGGACGTAGGTTTTGTCATCCACAGTGCCATTAGAAAGAAAATGTATTCTTTGTGAGATACATTTTAAGACAGTCTAATCCCTCATTTACATAATTATTCTTTTTTATATATAGAAATTTTGGTGTAAGACTTGTTGGAACATTAATTGTTCCATAAAATCTTTCATATTACCCATGTTATTAAGCCATCAAATATGTTTCATGAGCTATATGTCTTCAGTGAGTAAGCTATGGTTTCAAACCGTCTTTGTTGCTGTTTCTCAATGCAATGTGTTGAGCAGACCTTTGATACAAAATTATTGAATTCTTTGAAATGTTACTGAAACTTACATCATTATAATCCTCTAATACTGTTTTTTTTTACTTATGCATGATTTCCCAATAAATTTCTATTGCATACAATTTTTTTGTGTAGTTTTTATATACAGTACATCTTTACAGCCAGCCAGTCCCAATAGTTGCGCTCTCCATGAACGATATCAATTACAAAGGCCTTCCTCACTGTAATTATTATTATTTATTTTTTTGCAATTAGTTACACCAACTTAAAATTTGTTGAGATAACTAAACAACTAAAGTTAACTAAACTTAATATTTTAAGTCAAGCACGAACACATACTTTTTTAAGTTGAAACAACACATTTCTTATTCTAATGTTGAATTTTACGTTGTGATAGATAATCACAATCATTTTTTTCAGTGTAGGCCTACATGATAGTTTGACAGGAAATACTGCATAAGCACAGCAATAGAGTTCCTGTTTCGTGATGGTTATGTAATAAAATACAAAATTCAGCATCTAAAATATATTTATGTACTAAAATATACTTTTCATTTTTATTTTTTAAGTAAAAAATGGGATGTTGGGGGAAAAAATAATGCTTAAATTATTTGTCGGCTATATTAGTGCATCTCATACAGATGCAGCTTGCTTATTGTGTCCAGCAGATGGCGATAATAGTGCAAACATAATAGAGCAAGCACAAGCAATAAAGACAGTAGACTAAATTATTTATTTAGTATTCCAGAGTCCAAAATTCACAGCGTGTTCTAATAAATCATTCATAGTTGATTCTGGATTTATTTACGAACCGGGTTTTACCGAATCAATGACTGACTCACTCACGAATCAGACATGACTGCTGAAGAATAGCCTATACAGTCAAAATAATTTACATATAGCCTATTGGTATTTATTAAAACTCTGTCTCGTTATTAAACTGTCATTTATTTTCAGTATATTATTTGTAACGCTTCCACTCTAGTCAAATTACTCCAAATATTCTGTGTAGGCCTATCTGTCCGATTACTCCGATTAAGCGTAAACTATGTTAGAGGAAGCCATTTAAAGCGTATATTAAAAAAAATGAATAGCCTATGCTTTAGTTCGATTGAAATCAAACTTTAAGAATGTTTTGAAAAACGGGTCTAAATTATTCAGAAAAATGTCTAATAAATGACTCATGCACGCGGATGTGTTTTAACCGGTTCAACTGATTCACTCAAAAGATTTGCCAATCTGACATTACCGCTGTGCTCAACAGGTGGCGCGTGAGCGAGCTCGAGATTGACAACATAAGCGCGTGCGTTCATCCAGTCTCCAGTTCAACAGCGCGACTCGCGCAAGATACGAGCTCGAACCCGGGAATATGCTTCAAATGTCAGCGGAATACAGTAATATAAGAATTATTTCTTAAAAAAGGTAAGACATGCTTTTTATAACTAATTTACAATATCAAATAAATAAACCCTTCTTGTAGTTCAGTGTGTCTTGTAAAATTTGTGAACTGAAATAGGAGGAGATAATGTGTAAATGATTCTCATGGTTAATTAACCAGCAAACAGGGAACTTTTCTAACGTTCCGGCAAAGTTCTGAAAAAGCGTTCTTCCAGTAGCCTAACATTAATAGAACGTTCGCTTTCATTTTCTCAAAACAGCAGGAAACGTTATTTACACATCGTTCATTGAAGGTTTTTATTCCGTTTTTTAACTGTCACTGTACACGTTTAGAGAACACTCAAAAGTAACATTCCCATGATGTTTGCAAATTTATCAAAGGGAATGTTCCCTTAAAGTTTGCATAACCAAACATGTTTTTAAAACGTCAATGTTGACAATTAAGAGGACATTAATAAATAATGTTTTCATAACTTAATGCGAACGTTAGAAAACGTCCTTTGTTAGCTGGGTATGCAACTCTTATATAACAAACAATTAAAACAGTAAGGCTGCGTTCTCTGTACATCTGTGAGGTAAATATTTGATATCAATATACTTTTGTAAGGGTTGTCAGCCTGTCAGAACACTAATGCTGCCCAGCACGGTTGGCATTTTTTCCAGCACTCTCAATTTCACCTGATAATTCCCATGACATTAAACCCTCATTTTGCTCTAAAGAAAGTAATTTGAGCACTTTTAACGACTTGATATGTACGTCAACTTTGGCATTTCATGCTTCAGGAAGCTAAACTTGAGGTGCCAAGGGTTTTGTTATATTATCACATTGCCATAAACGTCCAAGTAAGGACAATTCTATACGTTCTCTAACATCTTCTTGCAAGTGAAGGAATGCAGTGCAGCATGCTGGAACATGTGCTTATGTGAGTGCCTGTTAATTGCAGAGTGGCACCCTACAAATCAGCAGAACTTCCCTGAGATTGTGACAGATTTGGCCTGCTGTCCCTTGTTTACCGAGACACAAACAACATCATCAATGAGGACATTAGGAATGGCTGTGTTCAAGCAACAAAAAGTGGAGGATTTCTATGATATTGGTGAAGATCTTGGAAGGTAAGTGATATGATCGGTTGCCTGAGGATGTCTTATAATTGCTTCTAGCTTTTGTTTGTTGTTGACTAGCCGGTGAGCAATATGAACTCTCCCTATTACAGGACAGGTTCAAATCTAGGGAGCTAGAATTTGGGAAAAAAGAGGTTTTACCTTATAACTGACAAGCCCTTCTGAATTTTCACATCACTGGACAGTGCATCCAAAGTATTATATCATAAATGTTATTAAAGGGAGTTCACCCAAAAATGAAAATTCTGTCATCATTTACTCACCCTCATGTTGTTTCAAATTGTTTGCCTTTTTTCATCTGTGATGAACACAAAATAACATTTTGAAGATAGGATTATGATTATGAGGGCACATGAATTTCAAAACAACAATTATGTGCAAGGATAAATCATTTTTAATAAATACTACAATACTCCATAAAACAATACATGTCCATTTTGATTTCATGGTGACATTTTTGGACCCCATTGACATGCAGTGTACGCACAAACAAAACACAAAGACATTCACCAGAATATTTTCTTTTGTGTTTCTGGGAGAACAATCGTATTATATTCTTCATATTATAATCGTAGAAAAATTGCACAAAAACGTGAGGGCCCCCCACCTTCCTTTCCCTTGGCACCAGTTCTCATTCTTGAGTCATGTTTTGTTCTCTCTTACAAAGCACACTCCTTTTAAATGCTGCCCCAACAGGCAAGCCAAACACTGATTAATGCAAAAAAACCTGTTATAAAAACAGCATTTCTACCATTTCAGCAGAAGGAAGTTGCAAATCCATCCAGACAGGAAGTGCTAAACAGCGCGTTTAACAGTGAACATTCAGGAAAGGTGTAGTCTCACACCCAGGTGACTACCGGGTCTCGCCCCTGGCTGTAGGTTGCAGGTGAAAGTCAGTCACCCTTTGGCACGCTCTGTCAATGGTTTCTCTTATCAAAACTTGAATATGTACAAGAAAGGCCATAAAACTGTTCTCAGGGAAGCTTGGAAAGGCGGTCCTCCCGTAATTCGGAAAGGTTGTTTCCTTTTGTCACAGAGGCCTCCTAGTTGAGGTACTATGAGCAGAAAGACAGATGTTGGTTATTGTTTGCAATATGTAACAGCTCAGCCATCTGCCTGGATGGCTTTGTGTCCCGCTCAATGGCACAGTTACTATGACACACCCTGGATCAGATGAGATACCTGACCTCCCCTGCAGGACTGTAACTGAGAACGGGATTGATAGCGCTGTACGTCTACAGGGAGCGAGTTACTTTAAATTAATGAAGGGCCAGTTTTGTGTTTTCAAACCTTTAATGCAATTAGTTTTTTAGACTACCTTTTCTAAAGAACTCGCATTTGATATCAACAGTTCGAAGTTTGCGTGTTGCTTATCTAGCAACATAATTCTCTTAATAAGCTTAAAAATAAATAGCGTACTTTACAGACCTAAATACCCTTTCACACCAAGAACGATAACTATAAAAATAGCTATAACTATATTTGAGTCCACACCAATGGACAATAGTGTTCAGTTTATTATAAGCGTGTTGCAGTTTTTTCCTCTGCCGCTTTAAATGCTCAAGTTGTTAAAGCAGGATGGATTCTGATTGGCTGTCAATGTTTTTTTTCATTCATTAGCTGGAAGTGAAAGTGTTTCCAACAAAATTGTTCTTCTATGTCATTAGCGATATAGTTGTGCTATTCTCATAGAATTAGAATGATTATTAAAACTTTATAGGTCAAAAGAGCCCATTTACAATTCTCTATGATATTCTGGACTCTAGAAATGGCTTGGTTCCCTCCTTCAGTGTGAGTCTATGGGATTTTTTCCCTCCGTTTTATCCTCCACTAAGTGAAAAACCTATTCTTGGCCAAATTCACATGTTCTTTGCTGAGTATGCATTGCATTGAGCGGCAGAGAAAGCGGAAGAAATGTTACAAATATATTTATGTTTCATTGAGTATTTTTGTAGTATTTTACCCAATATGTATGTGTGCTGTGCTATGTATTTCTATGCTTATATTAGATGATTGTGTCGTTAGCTTAGCAACATGCTAACTTTGAACTCTGATGATATCAAATGCTAACCAAGATCTCCCGTGCGGAGCGCTTTTTGGGTGTTGAGTTGATATTTATGTAGAGTGTTTCAACTCAGTCACTTGTCTGGTTCTGTGACGTTAGGATGCTGTATTAAAAGGCAGTTGCCTATGTAGGCCGTAGACACATGTCAGCTCAGTACAGAGTTTAAGTGTTAGCTTTACCACCTATACTTAGTACACATTAAATAGTCTAAATGTGACCCTGGAAAGATCATGTTCCATGAAGATATTTTGTAAATTTCCTACTGTAAATATATAAAACATGTATTTTTCTGAGTGAATGCAGCATAATCGCAAACTTAAATGGATATCTTTAAAGGCGATTTTCCCAATGTATCGATTTTTTTGCACCCTCAGATTTTCAAATTGTTGTATCTTGACCAAATATTGTCCTATCCTAACAAACCATACATCAATTGAACGCTTATTTATCCAGCTTTCATATGATGTATTAAATCTCAATTTCATAAAATTGACCCATGTGACTCGTTTTGTGGTCCAGGGTCACAAATATGAGCCAATAGTCATTTTTACAGCAGAGAAGATACAATACTACAACATTTTGTAGTGATGACTACAGCAAAACTTACAAAAGCTAAAGGTTGTTAGCTTGTTAGCAATGTGTGTTAATAACAAATAGGTCCTATCCTAGAAAATGTTAGTTCTCTTTGCAATGTTTTAGTTTTCTTGTTTCAAAATGATACCCCCATTCCCAAAGACATGTCATGGAGTGTCAGTTGCGTTTGAGGTGGAGATTCTCACGCACACAGACACGTATCTTGCGTGTGAAAGAGGAAATAGCTCATATGTGGTTTCACAGAGCTAGTGTGTGATGATCTGTAACACATTAGCAGCTACAAACATGTCTATAGAAGAGGACAGCGAGAGAGAGACTGAAGGGGAAAATAAAGACACTTTAAATGCAAAGAGTTGTTCACACTCACAAACTCCCACCAGCCGTCGTGTTCCGTGTGGGTTGGAGGAGACTGGCTGTCACACAACCGCATGAATCACCTGCTTCAAAGGCTGACGATGTGGGACAAATGAGACCCTTTTACACAACCATTTTGTTCCTTGGAGGTGGGGGGCTTGTTGCTGACGCGCTTTATTCAGAGATGATAGGAATCGCCGTAATGGACAGATGACAGTGTACAAGTTGGCTATATTTGTCTTAGTCATTGGACATGTTTGTTACATCAAATTTTATTTAAAAAGAGATGAAATTTGAAAGAGATGGTAAAGGTAAAGTAAATCCAACATTTTTGTAGCGTAGTTGGCATGTATTGAGACTATGTTAACAATATGACACGACCTAAAAGGAATAGTTCACCCAAAATAAATATTTACTCATCATTTACTCACCCTCATGTCGTTCCAAAGCCATAATACTTTCATTCATTTGCCGAACACAAATGAAGATATTTTTAATGAAATCTGAGAGATTTCTGTCCCTCCATTGAAAGTCTACTCAGCCAAAACTCTGACGCTTCAAAACATTCATAAAGATATTGTAAAATAAATTCATATGAACTGAAGTGGTTCAATCCAAGTCTTTTGAAGAGACAATATCACTTTATATGATGTACAGATTTAATTTAGGATTTTATTCACATATAAACTTTGATCAGCGCACAAGAATGGTCAAATATTATATTATTATTTTTATGTATTTGGTAACCATAATGTGTTGTATGCAAAAAAAAATTTGTGTGATTTTGTACTTGTGATTATTTTTAAAGGTTGCCTTGTTTAAATCTGGCTGGGGGACTACCGATGAAAATTAGCACTTTTGAGCTAACTCGGGTACATTTACATTGTTTTAATGTTTATTAATGTACATTGTCCCCTTTCAAATAAAGAAATCAATCAATCAATCAATCAATCAAACGGAAGCACAAGCTTGCTTGATGCGCGAGAACCAATAAGGTTTGTTCCCACGCGTCAAGCAAGTATGGTTGAGCTTCCGTTTTCCATATTTGTGTGCTGATCAATGTTTATATGTGAATAAAACCTAGATTAAGTATGTTCATCATATTCAATAATTAAATCAATAATATTTATTCAAACATTCTAGATATTTCTTACTTACAATTGATTATTGATGTCAAGGTTGTAGATTGTGTCACCCAAGTATTTTAATATGATGTTTCGTCCACATTTCAAAAATCTTGGTATTTTTTTAGACAATGGAACCAGTTCTGAAAAAGAACCGGTTGTCAATTCTCATGTATTTCAGCGGGGCGAAACATATTGTCTAACCACTCATAGCTTCCAAATAGTACAATCGTGTTTTACTGAGTAATTCAGCTCTCATAACTTATGTCAGAAAACTTCTAATATTTATATGAATATTTCAATTAAATTAATTACTAAAAACTACACAAATTTGACCTGTTATACTCACTATTGCAAAGGTTTACGTCCACTGGAAACATTCGACAGCCACATAATGGCCTCATTCATGAAGCGACAGTTTACATAAGAATGGTTTTATGAGTGATTTACACAAGAAGAAAATGTTTGTGTTTCATGAATAAAGCCCATTTACCAGATTGTATTTCTATTGCGCACAGCCTCACTTTCATCTTTTGAATCAAATGATATAATGTGTCTAAAGGTCTATTAGATTTGGATTCATGTAATCCAGTCAGCATTGTGTAGTAGTGGTGCAGATACCAGTTCCAGCTAGTTTGTTAGTCGATAGGTAAGATAGAGGAAGAGTAACCCATAAACATAGTGATCGTGTTATATTGCTTAACTGTTTTTTTGAGTCAGCGGGCTTTGGCAAATCTGTCTCTTTAAAGACAGGTTAAAGCATTCAGTTTATAAATCGGACAGGTGCTACTGAGCTCAGTAGACGGATGATGCTGGATGGTCCTCCATGAACAGCATTTAACAGTTTTAAATTTAGCTAGACTTGTTTTATGCCACCTTCCCCTTCACTGTCTTGAGGTTAAGCAATACGAGGAAGTGATGAAAGCCATTGAAGAAAGACGAAGAGAATTGGTGCAGTTTTCATTATCTGTTTGGTAATGTCCTGTGTATTTTGACAGGTCTCTGCTACGATACAATAGATGCCATGTTGTAAATATATGTATCTTTTTTAAGAGATCATGCAAATCATCTCCATAGCAACAGACTATACGCACAGCATTTGATATGTAAGTTTTTCCCCCCATAACAGCATACCATATGATTCTGGGCTGTATTTTTACTGGCTGCATAATCTGTGAGTCATTATACATGTATGCTCTATATACAGAGCTGTCGTCATGAGGACAACCAGGTGATAAGAGTTAATGTCAATAATGTCCCTACCAATAAATCTGTTGTTCCAGGCCCCTGTTAATTTAATTATTATATAAATAGAGAATCACCTCAAACTTTTCTGCCATGTCAGAGTGATTTATGAGTCATAGAGTGAACACTGCAATGACTAATACTATAAGTAATCGTGTTGCACACTTTATAACACTCTAGTCAAGACATTTTTGACTCATATTTCAGCAAGTGATTGTTGATTGTTCAAGTGATGAAACAATTGAAATCACTGTTTTCTATTTGAATATATTCTAAAATGTCATTTATTCCTGTGATGCGAAGCTGAATTTTCAGCATCATTCAGTCACATGATACTTCAGAAATCATTCTAATATAATGATTTGGTGCTCAAGAAACATTTCTTGTTATGTTTTTAAAAATATTTTAAGAATGACTATGAATAATTTGTACAGAAATTGGTTTGGCTTGTTTTTTTAATGAGACCCATTAAGCATACAGCACTGTACCGTACTTCTGTTGCTCAATGTTTGCATCAAATATTGTCTACTTGTCTATTTCCATTATAAAGCTCTGATTTAGAAGAATCCATTATTTTTC
The DNA here is from genome assembly GCF_949319135.1 of Squalius cephalus. Taxonomy (NCBI): domain Eukaryota; kingdom Metazoa; phylum Chordata; class Actinopteri; order Cypriniformes; family Leuciscidae; genus Squalius; species Squalius cephalus. The sequence continues at coordinate 14,195,425 of NC_137144.1, forward strand.
TAAGCTCAAGGCCGGACATGTAGGTGTCTGACCCTGATCAGGGGTATCTGGGCTATTTTAAGCAAGCTAAAACAGGCTCCCAGTAGAATTATAGTGAATATTTGTGTATGTCAAAGTTTGATTAAAAAAAAAGCAAAGGAGTTGGAGGAATGGGGATCTGTCGAAACATCAGCGCACATTCCTTGCATTCTTCCCCCCACTGCTCTTTTGCCTCATGCAGCACAAACAAGATGCTTTGATGAAGAATCTGTTAATGTTTTCTCCGCAAAAAAAATCATCTGTCCAAAGTGTTGAAAAGGAAGTATTCGGCAGCTGTGAAGCGAAGGAGTTGAAAAGCTGTTATGATAGATTGTGTGGGAGGGTTGACAGTCTGTATTCACTTTGAGAGGAACTCGCTGGCAGGATTTAAAAGAAATGACATCCATGATGCAATAATAGTTTATTGTTTATACATGTAATTAATACTTCCGGTCCTGTATGCTGATTGCTTAAAGAAATATGCACTTATTCCCTTGTGATGGAATAAAAACACACACTCTGTTGTTTTAAACTTTCTATTTAACTGAGACCGATAAAGAATGCGTTAACATCTGTTCCATCCTTTCGTCAAAGCAGAGGACCCAGTTTTTCATATATACACACATGGATACAATGAAACTCAGTGTTATAATGTCCCCTCAGGCCATCATGGACATGCATTTGAATATTGCACTGGCGCCATTGGGTCAAGTGAGGCCCTCCGGCTAATAACCAGCAGCTGTTGGGAGTGGAAAGTCCACCGAGACCTCCAGCCGTCAAAAACACAAGCGGGCTTAGAACAGAGACTAGTGGCACGCCTGTTAGTGCTATGGGATGCCTCTCTCCTCCCTCAGCTTTTCTGCAAATTGCACCTCCGACAAAGCATTTAACACAGAATTTTTTTTTTTCTGCACAAGGCTTTTTGAATGTCAGGATCAGTTTGTGAAGTGTTTGTTTGGTTTGAAAGAATGAGGTAGTCCTTATCAGGAAGTGTTACAGTAACATAAAGTAAAGATATAAGTAAAGATACAGTAACGTTTACCATTATTCTGTGATTTTTCACAGGCAAAATCCAGTCATTTTAATAGGAATCCACGCTATTGGAAATTTCGTTTTAGGGTTCAAGTTGTACATTGGAGGTTTTTTTTGTTTTTTTCTTCAATTGAGCAACATTTCTTTTTTGAATGTGTTTACATGCAAAACAAATTCCAATGTTAATCTGAATATGGTCCTATTCCGATTATATAAGCATTCTGTAAATACATTTACAGCCAAAACCAGATTAAGCCAATATTCCAGTTTATAGAAATCTGCATAAAACGGCTGGAATATTCCTGTATTAATCAGATTTTTGGGTCTTAAAACACCTTATTCAGAATATCCACCATAACTGAATATTCATTTACAACTGCATATGTCCAAACAAATGTACTTTTGGCACAGCTTGAAAATTCAAGAATAAAGTAAGTAATACTTTCATCAAGAATATGTACCCTAATCAGAAAATGATGTGCTTTGAGTAAATTCCTCTTTGATCCGCTTCCTGCAAGCTTCAAGCGGCTATAAATGACATTATTGTGGCCTGTAGAGGTGAAATATGCCTCTAATGTGATAAATGGACAGAAAACTTGAGATGCTGAGTTGTTATGGTCTAGGTTTGCATTCTCCCGTGGCTCTGGGAGAGACCGGTCATCCCTCGGGATACACATTCCTGTTGGGTCTGTTTTGGTTTTCCACGGCTGTGATGTGTGTGTATGTGTACGAGGGAAACCTCTTATCGTATAGGCCCCTCTGAGCTCTCTGCGGACAGCCCGACCCTTTTTCCAGGCGGAGGCCTCACAGTGTTTGGCGTCCTTGTATTTCAGTGGGTTATAGGTTGTTAAACAAACATAGTTATCGATGTGGCCAATAGTCCCTACTGATTTAGCAAACAAACTTATTCGGTTATTTGCCAAAGGCACTGAGCTGTAATGCAATTCTTCTCTTGATTTTATTACATGAACAGTAAACCACATTAGACACAGTGAGAAAAATGTCCTCTGAGTGAAATAAAAATAGTTTTTTTTTAAATCAGTGTTTCTTGTCCCAGAATACACATCTCTCTGTCTTTATAATGTCTGTGATTTTGCAATAAAACAATCAGAATGGTGAGGTGAACTCCCCTTGTCCTTCAGGCTGTGTGCTTCCTGGAAACAAATAAAATCTGCTATTACTGTGGTGAAGGAAGGAATAGAAACAAAAACTGGGTTGTGAATCAATGGGTGAACCTTACAAAACAAATCTGAGTCATAATTCATATATAAATGTATACATTTTTACACCTTAAAAACAAAATTTAAATATATATATATATATATTACACCTTTTTAGAACATTCAAATGTTTTACATTTTGGAATTTTGATGACAATTAAGCCATCATTTTCCTCTCGACATTTTCCTCTCGAAATCTAACCTTAATGCATCTAGACATTTAACTTCTTGTAGTTTTGTAATTAAACTCAGTGATGATTTTTCATTTAATTATCATGTAGTACATGATTTTTATGTCGTCTATAACTTTTTAATGAAATCATCATGATTTAATATAGTATACTAAATAGCACCATAATATATACATATTTACAATTTAAGTAATATTTTTTCTCAGACTAATGACATTTTCTTACAGTATGGCAATGAGAATTATGGGGAAAATGTGCTTAATTGTCAAAAATAATATCACTATGGAGGGGAAGAAAAAGGTTTCTTCAGTGTTCATTTTTTTTATTTTTTTTATAATAGGGTGAAATGTGACCTGGACATGTTCTTGAGAGGTTTAATGAGATTCCCCAAAATGTATTTATTTATTTATAGTTTATTTGGTAGGGACAGATACAGTGAACATAGATTATCTTCTCGAATTAATCCCTTGTCAGTATCATAGTGTTAATAGCCAATGCTAATTCGCAACACCTGTCCCTAGAAGGGCTTTTTATATTAAATATTACACTAGATGGATAAATGAAAAATTAAACAATAAACAGTGAATACATTAAAAGGTCCAAAAAACCAAACAGAACAAATAACACATGACCCTCTCTTGGGACAACATAAAATGTGTAGCCCCCCAATCTGTACCAGCAGGTAGAAGAGGAGAAGGGTGGCATCTAAAAGAGACACTATGTCCACAGCCTATCGCAGCCTTTATAGAACCTCTCAGTGGGGCTTTTCATATGAAACACAGGAAGTAACTGGCTATCATGGTCTATCAATCATGATCAAAAACAGCAGGTGACAAACAGAACTGCAGTATCATATTTTTAAATACTTCCAATGTGAGATCAGAGAAAAGGGAACAGAAACACAGAAGTACTTAGAAGAATCAAAGACACACAGAGTTGTTAACATGGCGTTCTTATCTATCTATCTATCTATCTGTCTATCTATCTGTCTATCTATCTGTCTATATATATACTGTATACTTTAACAACAAAGAATTCTACTGAAACAGAGTCCACTATTTACAAAGTCTGCTGTGGTCTGCTGGAAGACATTCCTGCAGATGACATGTTTAGAAACCTTGCGAAACATCCCGCACATTTCACAGAGAAGACATCATCCCTCGTTTTTCTTTCCCCCTCATCCTGTTGTCAATTTCCCCCTAATCCCGCCTCTCTGCTCTGTCCTTCTGTGGCGGTACAGGCCGTCTATCACGAGCACCAGAGGAGTTGGACAGTATTTCCCGGTCACAGCTTATAATGAGCCAGGCCAAATGTACATCTGAAGACGTGAGGCATGATGTCAAGAACGGCCAGCTGAGTCAGTGTAGATGCTGTCCGTCTAGATCTGTGGAGTGATAGGCACACGCTAGATATAGTCGTGACTCAGAGACGCTTCCTAAATCTGCTCGCGTCATGTGCTGCCCCTCCATGTGCATCAGGAGCCAGTTTCTGTATTAAAGGTGCAGTAAGCGATTAATCAACCCAAATAAACTCAAACCTCTTCATTGCTCCGCCCCCCAAAATGTCATGCATGATGTATGTCTCTTTATTATAGCTGAAGTGAAGCAAAATAATTTCTCTGACCTTTTCTCTTTTGTAATGTCTCTCAGCCATCTCTCTTTCTACAGTCTTTCTTCAAATCTCCCTCTTGCTCACTCTCTCTCATGGGTGGACACGCCCCCTACTGCTGATTGGCTACAAGTGGGTTCTGCTGCTCACTCTGATCCACTTTCAACAGCGTTTCTCAGGAATCATTTACTGCGATTATTAAAGGAGTTTCAAACTTCAAGGGCACCATTTTCCACCCTCTCTGTTGTTTTTGCTTCTATTTCTGTATATGTAAATTACCACTGTTATGACTGGCTAATCATACCAAGTTGCTGTATACTGAGTAAACCACACTGTAAAAAAAAATTAGATCAACAAGTTATGACAACATACGTTTTACATTGCTTTAACTCATCAAAATAAGTTAAGCAATTTTCAACTACTTTTATAAGTCATACAAGATTCTAGGGCTGTCAAACGATTAATCGCGATTAATCGCATCCAAAATAAAAGTTTGTGTTTACATAATATATGTGTGTGTATGGAGTATAATTATTTTCTATATATAAATACACACACATGCATATATATTTAAGAAAAATGTGTTATTTATATATCAAATATTTATATATAATATAAATTATATATAATATAAATATATATACACAGTATATACATGCAAATATCCATACACACACATATATTATGTAAACACAAACTTTTATTTTGGATGCGATTAATCGCGATTAATCGTTTGACAGCCCTACAAGATTCATCTCATTTAATGTGATTTCAGTTGAAATGGCTTAAATTTCCAAGTTGACTCTGCTTAAATGTAAGGCAGCAAATTTATTTTACAGTGCATCATACAAAAGTTTTGGCTAAGAAATTTTCATGACAATTATGCACATTTTCCTGTCAAACTCTCATTAGTGTAATGCGTCCGAACATTTTACTTTTGAGTAGTTTTGTAATTCCCATCATTCCCAGTGATGATTTTTCAAAAAAAAAAGAGTAATACTTTTATTAAGCAAAGACGCATTAAATTGATCAAATGTCACAGTAAATACATTTATAATGTTACAAAAGATTTCTTTTTCACATATAAACTTTTCTTTTAAAGTGTCTGTCAATCAAAATTTCATGAAACTTTTTAAGTTTTCAACTATTTTCTGTAGCAGCAAATCAGCATATTAGAATAATTTCTGAAGGATCATGACATTATGTCTATTATGTCTATTATGATTATTGGAGTACGTCTACAGAATGTGATAAATCGAACACTTTAATTTCAAAAGAGAAATAAAGGTCCTGTTTTCTATTATACAACCCTCTTTAAAAACTTTTACTTTCTTCCTGGATGTTGCTAAATCTGGAATCATTATCAGTAGTGGTGCATCCCTAATTTCTCCTTTAATTGATCTTTTCTGCCCGCAGTCTACACAGACCAATAGATAACATGAGCAGCAGACATATTTCATCTGTCGGGACTGGGGAGATATTGTTTGAAATGTTCAAAGCATGTGTGAGGAAGCAAAAGCGTCTTTGACACAGAAGCGGTGGGTGGGTGGCATTCCTCTTCTCTCTCTCTCTCTTTTCTCTGAGAGTGTTTTCCTCCCACACCGTGACCCCAGTTGGTGCGCGCTTCCCTGCGGCAGGATTTCCTCTTAGGCTCTTGCTATGCAAGAAATGTTCTGTTCCGAGATTCTATAGGGAGCATATCCTTGCAGACATATTGCAACATTAAGGATCCAACGCATAACGGATTGTTCAGTACAACAGCGCAAACCCAGTGGGTTTCACAGGCTAAGAGCAAAGCTATGCCAAGTTACTGAATACTGAACGTGGGCGGTCATATGTTAATGTACTTTGTGATGTCAGTAACTCTTGCAAAAGAGTCTCTGTTATTAAACTGGAAAATGTGGTGCTGTATGTTGCATGTGGTGCAGCTAAATAGAGCTTATAGAGATTAATATTAGACTGACACTAATTTGGCTCCAGTTAAGTATTTTCTCGTTTCTAATTTTGCTGCCAGTGTTATTTCAAGCATTTCTGTTTACATTTCAGGAAATTAAGCATCTAATACTTTTATTGAAAATATTCCAAGCAATGTCTCAGTGGCATGTGGTCGACTTTTGCAGTGGAGGTAAAAGTTTGGTTGTTATAGTCCAGTGTAAATTCATGTTCAAGTTTGAAGGCATATAAAACAGCATTTTAACTTGGGGCTAATAATAAACCAATATTATAATATTTTTATGTTTATATTAACATACTATTTCTTAAATCACATCAAAGTCTCATCAGGTTTTTTAATTTTTAAAACACCACAAAGGTGCACATTTGAATTTAACCAAATTGTGTGGTGCTTAAAAAAGCCAACTTACAGATCAGATAAAGATTTGTGTTTTAATTTGATGTTGATTCAGATATACCAGAAGGTCACACATTAGGCTTCATCTGAAATTGCATACTTCCCTATGTGACAAAAGAAATATGTCTGGATTCCATTCATACTACACACATTCATACTATAACATACTTTTTTAGTGGTCGTGAAGTGATAACTTGTTATATTATATATTAAGTACCTACTCAAGGGAGTATGCGATTTCAGATGCAGCCTTAGTCTGTCCATTTCCACAAGTTTGACCTCTTTGATTTGCATTCGCTTATGTCATCTGATCAGCCAATCATAGTGATGTGGAAGCACCAACTCCCCTCACATTTAATGCAGTGTTGCCAATTTATCAACTTTGTCGCTAGATTAACAACTTTTCACACCCCTTTAGCAACCTTTTCTTCTTCAAAATAGCAAATAGTGACAAATCTAGTGACTTTTTGGACTGCTGGTTAAGATTTAGTCAATCACTATATCATACTCGTTCCGTTGTCTGACAGAAAATATATAAAGGAGAACAGCTTTATTGGACATTTGACTATATATTAAAATACAGTATGTGAGCACGGATTAGGATATGAATAACAGGATATGGTTATTAACCATATCCTGAGGAGATTACTCAGATCATTCATCATCTGGCTTATTATGCAGAAGAACTAAATGCTCTTTCTCTCTCTCTCTCTCTCAGTGGGCAGTTTGCTATTGTGAAGCGCTGTAAGGAGAAGAGTACAGGTGTGGGCTACGCTGCAAAGTTCATAAAAAAGCGTCAAAGTCGGGCAAGCCGGAGAGGCGTTCGGCGAGAGGATATCGAGAGAGAAGTGGATATCCTCCAGGATCTCCAACACCCCAACATCATCTCGCTGCATGACGTTTACGAGAACCGCACTGATGTGGTGCTCATCCTGGAGCTGTAAGTGAGAATACGTCCTCCCACGCTGTTTGTGAAGAGCTACAATTACCCACTAGCACAGCTGTCCTCACTGTATAGCTCTTAAAGGGCCATATCCAAAACCCTTTTATCGTTTTATTTTTTCCCTGTCCCTTAGCCAAATTCAAGGTTTTATGCCAAAAAAAGACATTTAATTTAAGGCCCTGTTTACAACTGGTATTAAGATGCGTTTTGGTTGATCGGATCACATGTGCACGACGTTAAATTCAGGTGTAAACAGGGTCTAAAACGTGAAGCTTGTCCACTTTCGAACACTTCTAGAGGTAGTCGAAAGCGCATATGACCGGATTGCTTTCGTAGTGTAGACGCTCATGTGGTTGAATGCATTCAAACAGCCACAAAAGACCATCTACTCTCCACCTACTGAACTGATGCGTAAACATTATTAGGAAGCTCGCTAGCCAGACAGGATTTAAACTTTGGCTGGAGACCCAAGTTTGATTTGAAGGTGAAAAACGTACCAAGTCTCTCACCATTCCTGATTTCTAACACACACTCACAGCGTTCGGCATGGTCTTGCGTCTTTCAGAGCAGAAACAAAAGCTGCTGCTCTCCGTATGTTTTTCCGTCATCTCCGGGTGCATTCATATATTTTGTAAAATATTTGTAAATATTTTGTCCAGTAGATCGAAAGATCTGAAAAAAAACCATACATTTACCCGCTCATAGACCCTCCCCTTGAAGAAATCAGGACAGAAGTGGTTGAAACTGGACAAAAGAGACTGATTAAAACACCAGGTTTAAACGCGTATGTGTCTCCCTCGTCTACCTGTGAACTGATTGACCATATCGCATCTTAATACCAGGTGTAAACAGGGCCTAAGTTGCGTCCGAAAGATTAGGCAGCTGACTTGTTGCCTCATTGCCCTATGACTTTGCAGGCAGCGTTTGCGCAGGAAGGTTCCTCACGAAACTGATTCCGAACCGACTTCTGAAGCAGCGTAACGACTGAATGATCTACCGGTACATCAAAATAGCAAGCAAATATAATAAGCAAATATTTAATTACTACAATACTAATGTCTATCTAGAAATGACATCAAAAGTGGAAAACATTGAAAAACCGACCACCAACCACCCATCAGATGAAGCTATTTCAATAGACAGGATGTGGTACAATCATTGGATTCTGACGTGCATTGAGCTTTCAGACACATCCTTAGTTTTACATTACCAATTTCATCTTTTCTCTGACCCTTAGAATTCAGAAGGGTTTTTTTGTTACTTCACACTCAATATTTCTGAATGTAAATGAAAAATCCAGCAAAATATTAGCTGAATGTAAAGGCCATTGTGGAAATGTGACAGGAAACAACCCATTACAACTCTAACAAACAGGGCTGTACCTTCAAATGAATGTGAGCTACTGCTTGATTTCAAGTGCCTGTCCTCAAATGACATTCCTCTTTAGTTGACTAATGCCTGCCGCTCTCGTCCAAGAGCTCATAATTTATCTTACTCACTTATTTAACTTTAGTCTCTTTAGGCTTTCTCAAAAGAACGCTTACCATCTAGTCCTGAGCTATAACAGCTGCTTCAAGTACCATTTTAATCAACAAACACCTGATTCATTGAGTCAGGTGCATTAGTCGGAAAAAACATTGGCTGCATGATGTAGTTTGCATCCCATACTGCATATTCTTCATCCTACACAGTACAGTATGTGACATTTGGATTGGTGTGTCCCAAATCATTGTGCATTGTAAATATTATGCCAAAGGTGCAAGGATGGCATAGTACTTCTATATATTATATATTTCTATTGGATTTTCATCAATGCATCAGTTTGGCTCATATGTTTGGCTAATATTTTTATACTTTTTTGTCTAATATTACCCATGACCCCTTGCACTATGGAAGAAGAGGAGTTTAAACTACCATGCTACCCATTTTTAAATATATGAACCTTAAATTTGAGTTATAAAGTATTTAAATATAATGGTTATAAAATATATTCACACAATCATAATTAAGGTATAACTTGTATATTATATATTAGTTAATGCAAAAAATGTGTATTTTATACATTATATAATAGTGCATTTATGTAATAACACACATATATATATATATCTAGATGGTAACTTGCATACATAGTCGAACCAAAATGTATTCAGACACCTTCAACATTTCTCACATTAACACAGTTTATTCGCTATAGTTTAGAAAATGGTAATAAAATATGACAAGAAGTTATCAAATCAGTTGATATTTCACTGGTTTTGGGCATCCTTATGCTAGACTGTCTCACAAATGAATTAGGTTGAATAGCTGTCAGCTGTTAAATTTAAGTACACAATTAGATAATACCAATTTAGGTCAACCAATTACCAAGCAATGCTTAATTTTGTTCAGTCTGTGGTGTAAAAAGGTCGCATTAGCTATTAAAGAAAAAACACTAAAGCAAAACATGGTCAGGTCAAAGTGTCTGAATCATTTTTGGTCCCAAAATTTTATAAAGTTTACCGGTAGTCAACTCTATCAAGAATTTTTGGGTATAATGTCACAGTTTACTTTATTTTGCTGTCATCACTTATATAAAAGAACTATAGTGTTGTGCACCCACTAGTAAAAAAAATATATAAAAAATTACATCTGGTGGAATTTTTGGTTTGACTATATGCAAATAACTTATCATATCACTACTATATATATATTGGTAAAAGGCTATGTCCCAAAACTGGCATACTGTTGTTTACATACTCAAATACAGTATATTAACATTGCCAGTAAGCACTGTTGACTGTTCCCTTACGTAATTTTAAAGAGAACTATTTGCCACAGTAGTATGTGTATTTGGTGTATCTCGTGGTCTGGAGGCCAGTGTGTTTGTCATTCTCTGAATGTGTAGGACGAAGCTGTAGTAAATGTCAGAGCTGTAGAGTTTCTGGGAGGCCCGGCTCAGGTTTTCACTGCCTGGGATGTGTGCATGGGAGCGTGGAAGCTCAATTAGGACTAATTGTGGCCTGAATCCAATCTGAACGGTGGCTGAATGGACTGTCTGTGACAGTCAGCTGCTCTGCATTTTAAGTGAAGAGCATCGTTCTGGGTGCACTGATCAGACCTTGTAGTGTACAAATTCAGATAAGCTGATATACTACCATATTAAAATGTCTGTGAGTGTTTGGGGAAGAGATTTCTGCAGAGCTATGATAAAGTGGTTTGATGTTAGTGATAAAAGGAGCTGTGCTAAGCTGTTTAAGCTCTGCTGTGGTTAACTGTCACAGAGGAAGTTAACTAGTCTCATTTTATTGAGATGAACATCTCTGTATGTGTGAGATAAACTTTACTTGGTGTGTCAAGTCAAGTCATCTTTATTTGTATAGCGCTTTTTACAATACAGATTGTTTAAAGCAGCTTTACACTGTGAAAACAGGAAAATAATGCAACTGAGTTTGTTTCGGCTATACATCAAATAGCGTCATAGTCCAGCTGAAGTTAGTTCAGTGATGGTTCATTTTTGTTGTAAAAAGGTTATACATTTAGTTAATTTATATATACATATATAGCCGCTCTGGGGAAAACAGTGATGTCATAGCTTATGACAGCTTAGCACAGCCCCAGTTTTCATATAATGGTGTCAATGCAGTCAGATCAATAATATTGTTGAATATTAAGTGTCCCCAACTAAGCAAGCCAAAAGCCAAAGGCGACAAAGGTGGTGCTCAGTTTATACTCAGTTAGGAGGGTATTTTTGTTTAGACTTGTAAATTGTTTTAACAATGGTTGTAGGTTTGAGATTATTTTTCCCTCAACTAACATAATTACATTGAAATAGACAAATGATGTACAATTTTAGAAATGCAAAACTGCAACAGGAATGGATGGATGGATGAATAGATAGATAAATGGTTAGCATGGTATATGGGTTAGCATGGTATATGGGTAACCCACTTCTAACCACCTGACTCTTTTTTTTCTCAGTGTTTCAGGAGGTGAGCTCTTCGACTTCCTGGCTCAGAAGGAGTCACTGAGTGAAGAGGAAGCCACAGAATTCATCAAACAGATTCTCAACGGAGTTCAGTACCTGCACTCCAAGAAAATTGCACATTTTGACCTGAAGGTACAAAACAAGTTTTGTCCACGGCTGTCTCGGAGATCTTAAGTCGGTCATATAGTTTCCTATAAATGGCTTGGTTGTGGAGGCAAGAAATAGCTATAATGGTTGCCATGGCAACAGTATAGCTCTTCCTCAAGCAGAGGTGAATTGGCCTTTACTGAAGAACAATCGGGTCTGTTGCATGGCAACACCTGAAACTTTGCATGACAAAATAGCTATTCACTTTTCTAAGACCTGCTATTGTACTGTTTCTTGGGAATGCATACATGACCCCATTTCTGTCAACCGTCTGGAAATTCCTTCCTTTCACCATTTCAGCTTATAAACAGCTTCCTCTGCTAATGACAGCTCTAACTAATCACTGTGGCGAACACCGTCCCATCATGGACTGAGAGCGTACGTGTGTTTGAACCCCATTCACATGTGTTCCTCGTCCAGCCTGGCCCAGATCCAGACATTCTGACACAGCAAGGTTATCAGCGGCACATGATGAGACATGTCACCCACGCTGTTCCCTGCGATAATCTCCATCCTGTTTTTCTAAGTGCTACGTCTTCACAGTCGCCAGCACACGCTTGAGCTCTACAAGGGCAGACAGAGACACTCAAAATATATTACTTTGGCAAACTCCCTCTCTTGCTCCAGTCAACACATGCTAACTGCTATGCAAACAAAACATGCCATTCCGTGCAATGCTCACGAAAGAATTGCAATAAAAATAGCTAATTTAGCTAGCAGCAAAATTTAGAGATTTAGGAAGTATAGCCAGTGACTAATTACAGTAGATCACTGGATATCGCTTAGCATAAAGGCCTGTTCAGACCGATGCGTAAAAACTCAGCAGATGGGCTGAATGAAAATACAGATTCATTCTCTGACAATAGATGGCGCTTTTAGAAAAGCAGAATATCCTGGTTACTCTGGGACCCAAATGCCACGTAACTTTACATTTCTGACACCCACTTGTCATTAGGGTGACCAACTGCCCCGCTTTGCCTTGTACCGCACAGCATTTTCACCCCTTGTCCTGCATGTCGCATATTGAGAAAATGTCCCGCATTTTCATCAGTCTGTTGGTTTTTAATTATCAAATTAAGAAAACGGGCATGCGTTCTTTTGCCTTTTTAAAGGGATCATCAGATGCCCATTTTCCACAAGTTGGTATGATTCTTTAGGGTCTTCATGTAAAGTTTGTAACATACTTTGGTTAAAATTTCTCAATGGTTGTGTAAACCAACACCCTTTTTACCTCCTCAAAAACAGCTCTTTTCACAGCGACCCATTTCGGTGCATGACCCATGACCCATTTTCATTGTATGGTGGTTGTGTCCACATACTGCAAACACCAAATAAAAGTGAATTTTGCATCCGATGACCCCTTAAGAAAGCATTTTATTTATTGTTTTTGTGGCATAGTTTTTCACCAATATCTACCAGCGCTTTGTCAGAAGTACAAATACAACAGCCGTTTTTTAAATCCAATACAATGGTTGAAAAGGAAGGAGTAAACACGGTCACTAGTAGGTTGTGACGGCTGTCAATCAAAATGTGGAGCGGTGATTCGTTCCATGTGTTTCCTGTCAGAAAACAAATGGATAATTCGGTAAATTAAAATTTTACAAGGCGGCATAATGGCAACAAAAAAGAGAAATGCTTCTTTTCTTGTTCAAAACAACATGCTTACTGCTCTTTTGACAAATTGACACACCATGCCATGCTCACGCCTAATGAAAGAGTACAGGGAAAGATGGGTGGGTCTGGAATCTTCCTCTGTTATTCACTTTTGCTTAGTAAAATAGTTTAGTGACATCAAGTCATGCTCTGGACATGTTTTCTTCGTAGTAGTGTAGAAAATTAGATATTAAAACACCTCTCCATAAAAAAATCAAGCATGTTTGTGTTGATCTGAACAGATGCATTAACAGCGTTCATTAGAATTGAAATTTTTATCGCACTGAATTTTTCATTGAATACTCATCTTGGTACGAACAGTCATTTACTCCCAAAGACTCTCACTCAAAGATATTAGCTTCTCTCGCTTACACCAATGAACATATGCTAACCGCTGACAAAACGAACCATGCTCACAAAAGAATTGTTCTTTGAAAATGATATTTTAGCTAACAGCTTAATTCAGATAACTAGGAAGTAGCCAGAGACTAATTAGGTCACTGTATATTAGCTTAGCTTAGCATAACTCCCAAAGAATCCCAATCAAAAAGATATTAGTTTGGCATGACTTCCGTTCTCGCTCAAAACAACACATTCTAACTGGTATGTAAACAAAGACTTGTGCCATGCTTACGTAAAAATTATTATTAAAAATAGCTATTTTAGCTAGCAGCCAAATTCAAAGATTTAAGATTACTTTCTTTTTACATTGACAAGAAGCAAATATCCCTACTTGTACATCCTAAACATGGCACAATTCCTGAGGGAACATAGTGTACGTCCTCCTCCGCACTTGAAGTCAGCTGGATGCCTCTTTTCACCTCTTGGGTGCGTAGAGGCATTAATACAGGAACATAACAGGTGTTGAGTCCCACGCAACGTCCCTCAGAATTACATGAAACATTCAGCCACTTCATCAGCATGCAAACTGCTGAGGTGGAGGTTAACACTGATTAGCCGTAAACACACGACAAATACCATTTATGGACTTGAAAATGGAAAGCTTGTGTATCTCCACTGTTGTTTGAATGATACAAAAACATGGTGCACTAAACTAGCCTGTATTTTCTGCCAGGCTTAGAAAGGTTAGCAAGAGTCATCTTCAATATTAGCTATCAGGCTATAATGTGCTTTGTGAACTTTGTGAACAGTTTCACTTTTTTCTATTAATTTTGTCTCTCTTTCATTTTCACTACTGAAGACAAATGTTTCCCACTTGATTTTAAAATTGAGATGATTTTTTTCCCTTAACTTCTTTATTAAAAAGTATTGATCATGTAAAATTATAATATAGTAGAACAAACTGAATAATGAATGACAGGTTCAGCATTGGACGGTCAGACAGTGACACCCATAATGTCAATGGAAACATAGCTGCCAATTGATTGAAGTTTTTGACTGTTTGGGTGTTTGAAGTTTGGGTGACTGTTTATGGTTTTAAAGGGTAATTTAATTGTTTTTCAGCCTGAGAACATCATGCTGCTAGATAACAACATCCAACTGCCACGGATCAAGCTTATCGACTTCGGTTTGGCGCATAGGATCAAAGACGGAGTAGAGTTCAAAAACATTTTTGGGACTCCAGAATTTGTTGGTAAGTTCAAAAGTTCATGATGTAAAATGCTAAATGAGTGATTCATTGTCTTGGATGACACTGATGCTTCTGAAATTCTCTACCATCTTTGGACATCTTACATTGTTGTTTTGAATCAAATGTAGCTAATGCCTCTAACCTGGTTTATTTTCAGCTCCAGAGATAGTCAACTATGAGCAGCTGGGATTAGAGGCCGACATGTGGTGAGAACTTTTTAGTAGATCACGCTTTGTACTTTATAAACAGCAAGCGTCAAAGCTTGGCTATGGCTTAACCATGTGCTCTCTTCCATCCCTCTGTTTCCTCCAGGACCATCGGAGTCATCACATACATCCTGTGAGTATGAATGGAAGGATGACATCTAGACATTCCACAGAATGATAGACAGATTCCATGGAGTTCCATACACATGGAATTAACAGGTCACATGCTAAACAGATGTATTGATGAACCACACCAATGAATAATGAATGAGAGGTTCTCATAATGGGCCTTTCACATATCAAACTATAACACCCTTAATGTTACACCCATGCCCATGTGAGTTGTGAACATGATCGGATTAATATCTGAACGCACCCAGTATACCAGTTTATACTAAGTTTGTTGGGAATTTTTGTTTAGATTAACACATCTAACAATAATTTTATAGAATTAAAAAAATATATATTTTGTATTATAAATTTAGATCATGCTAAATTTTTATATAGGAGAACAAGCAATATCCAATTATATTTTAAAATATAATTTATTCCTGTGATGGCAAAGCTGTATTCACAGTTCACAAGCTCATAGAATTAACAGTTCACAAGCTCATATTGATTGAGAATGGAAGAGGTAAACAAATATCGATATACCAGAAAAGTGAATAATGAATGACAGATTGAGCCTTGGGCCATCAGACAGCGACACCCAAACTGTTCCACCCATCACCATTGTGAACATAATTACAGCACTTAACAGCTGTCTGATGCGTAAACTCCTGCATGTGTTTGGATTCCACTGTCGGATCAGTTTCAGGAATGAATTAACAGGAATTTTCGAATGTGCTTGTACATAGGTCAAGCATTTGTCTTTCTTTTTCAGATTAAGCGGGGCTTCGCCATTCCTGGGCGACTCCAAACAGGAAACTCTTGCAAACATATCAGCTGTTAACTTTGAGTTTGATGAGGAGTTCTTCGGCAACACAAGTGAACTGGCCAAAAGCTTCATCAAAGAGCTGCTGGTGAAAGATACAAGGTGAGAGTTCAAAACACGATTCAGCCATATAGAGAAACAACAGTAAAGGCTTCAGTGTGACTTTGGGGCTTTTTTGAGAATTGTTTTTTCATTTTTTTTAGAAGGGCTGTCAATAAAAAAAATTGTGATTAAATCTAATATTTTTGTAGTTAAGTTTGCCTTTGAATATATTTATGCAACAGTGTTTTACTAGTCTCACAAGTACAAAAAAAAAAAAAAATCTATATAACTTGCATTAACATGCTAATTTTGACAGCTTAATTGTCATTAAAGGTAGGGTAGGTAGGAATTTTATTAAAAACTTTTTTCCAAATTTGTTTAAACTTTCTATATATATCAATACATAATTAAAATGTAAGTACTCTGAAAAAAAGAGTATAAAAATCGAGTGACTCTAGACCGTTTAATCTGCATTAAACACAGCTCATTATTTCCATTCGGGACAAAGGATTGGCTTAGGCGACTGTCACTCTCTCGCAACCATGGCAACCACCCTTTTGCCACACAGGACCTGCCCACTTGCGCGCGTTCGTTTGATTTGAGGAGTTCAAGAAGCACGGAACCTAGGAATAGCAAAACAATGGCAGAGAAAGAGCAATCAAAATTCACATTACCGGCATATGCAGTTAGCGAAGGCAAACAAGGCAAAAAAGGAAGACAGCAGGCTACTAGAAAAGGTAATGAACAAAAAGTCTTTGGATAAACAAAGAAATAAAACGTGTCAATATCCTCGGACCCTAGTTGCACGGCCTCTTGCACGAACTCCTCTGCTTCGCCCACGACCCCGGACCTGTCCTCGAGCTGACGATGCGGTAGCAGTACTTGTCTCTGGAGTGTAATCCTCATCAGAGTCAACAATGTTTTCATCATGGAAACTCTTACATGCAGAACACCATATATGTTATGAATCTTACACGAAATTCATCTTCATCACAATGTAACTGATGGTAATGGAAAAACGTGTATCAATGCAACCTGTTTTTAGCTTTGCCTCATAGATATAACTAGCTCGTTAGCGAATCAAAAAAAATATATTTTAAACTTTACCAATATCAATATGCTAGCTTGATAGTGAGTACTAAAATACATCTTATTTGTTTATATTCATAATGATAAAGTTAGATTTTTTTTATTACATGTGATTCTGACATGATGTCACTACATGCACTGTGCTCCTTCCTCTCCGCTCGTCTCGGGTAAATAATGCGTCTCCAGCTCAGCGGTCAGAGTCGCGCTTTCATGTGTTTTGGGGGCGTGGCTTTGGAAGGAGCCCAGAAGGGAGGGGGTGGAGTGAATGGAAATAATGAGCTGTCTTTAAAACAGTCGTGAGAGGTCTACAGACACTCGATTTTTATACTTTCTTTTTCAGAGTACATACATTTTAATTATGTATTGATATATGAATAAAGTTTAAACAAATTTGGAAAATAAGTTTTTTAGACAATTCCTACCTACCCTACCTTTAATAGCGTTTAGACAAGTTTGAGTTAGTAATTTTCATTACTGTCAGGTTAATGTTAAATGATGCCTCATACCAGTTCTGTATTATATTCTAGTGTTTACTACAGCTAAGTAGACTTGCTTTGAGGCAAAGTGAAGTTTCTACCTTCCTTACAGTCAGTCTCCAGCCCTACACATAAGTTAGGCCATACACTGGATCTTGTTTTGTCTTGTGGTTTCTCTGTACGTATCTGTGAAGTATTTGATGCTGGCACTTCGGATCATGTTTGAGCCTGTTATTTCATATGATCAGTCTATCCTTTCTCAGCCTGTACATTACTTTTGTGCCTTTCATGCTATTACTGCTCTTGAATTCTTATTTCAAGTTCCTTTCAAATTCTAATGTCTCTTTTTCATCCTTTATGAACACTGAACAACTGGTTGAAACTTTCAACTCCACTTGAAATGACTTGAGTCTGTTGTTGGAGTCCAGGGCCTAGCTTTACAGTGGTTCGCCTCATACTTAAAGGGGAGGACATTCTCTGTAAATATCGGGTCATTTACTTCACCCTCTGCGCCTATCCATTGTGGTGTTCCACAGGGATCTATTCTTGACCCTCTTTTGTTTTCCCTCTACCTGCTTCCTTTAGGCTCAGTATTCCAGAAACATAACATAAATTATCATTGTTACGCTGACGACCTCCAACTATATCTTCCAATCAAACCAGGAAATGACTTTTCATTAGATTATCTCTTTGCATGCCTCAATGAAGTCAAGACCTGGATGACACATAACTCACTGCAACTGAATGAAAACAAAACCGAAATGCTTTTACTAGGTCCTGCTGCTACCAACAACTCCATTAAAACAGTTAGGTTCCTTAAGTAACAACCTACACAATCATGCAAAAAATCTTGGAGTCTATTTTGATCCTCTTCTCCAATTTGACAAGCCAATAGCTTCTTTCAACTCAGAACTGTAGCAAAAGTGAAACACTTGACTTTGATTTGAATTGTGATTCATGCACCAATTTCCTCTCGATTGGATTACTGTAACTCTCTGTACGTTGACCTACCTCAATCTATACTGTCTTGGTTACAGATGGTTCAAAATTCAGCAGCCAGATTGTTAACAGGAACCAAAAGGGATCATATCTCCCCTGTGCTTGCCTCATTGCATTGGCTACCAATGGAATTTAGAGCCGACTTAAAGATCCTTCTTTTCACATACAAGGCACTGCACAATTCGGCCCCGGATTATATTTGTGATCTTATTATAGGCTATACACAGCCTCTAGGTCACTAAGATCTTGTGATCAGTTACTTTTATCGGTCCCACATTCTCGTTGTTAAACAAAAGGTGATCGAGCTTTCTCTGTAGTTGCCCCAAAGCTCTGGAACAGTCTACCTTTGAACATCAGGGCCTCTCCATCACTGGATGCTTTTAAATCCAGTTTAAAGACTTATTTTTATTCTCTAGCATTCGAGAGATGCTGTGTACAGTGTGTATTTTAAACAGCTGGTGTTCTTCGTTATGTATGTATGTATACATTTTGATTGATTTTGATTCTTGATTTTTATCTCCATTTCTCTTTTTTTTACTCCTTTTTTCTCTTAAATTCTGATTTTTATTGTATTGTAAAGCACTTTGGATCTACTATGGTTGTGTTAAACTTGATTTGACTTGACTTGACTTCTTTTTTCTCTTTAAGTTTTTCTTTTGCGTTTGCCTTCAGTTTTCTTTGTCTTTGTTTTCTTTGCAGAAAGAGGCTTAAGATACAAGACGCACTCAATCACCCCTGGATTAAGGTAACAACTTGAAAATTGAAAGCATATTTATCTACGCTTGTGCAATGAGAGCTTCTTACTGGCATTATCACATATGCGAGTGTTGAACTTTGCTCTGATGTTTAGAGTGAACTGACCTTGGTTGTACGCACATCATTAACAACGATACATATGACAAACTTCCTGTAAGTGTGCTATATCACATATGCCACGCTCTGAATTGTGCAATTGAAGTGATAGTTCAACCAATAAAGAACATTCTGTCATCATTTACTCACACTCATGCCGTTCCAAACCAGTTTGGCTTACTTTCTTTTGTATTTGAATTCAAAAGAAGATATTTTGAAAAATGTCTCAATCTTTGTTTTGTCCATATAATAAAAGTTTGTTTTGTCCATACAATAAAAGTCAGTGGGGTCCAATGTCGTTTTGGATCTAAAAAATCCTTTAAAAAACCTGGAACGACACGAGGGTGAGTAAATGATGCTTGAATTTTCATTTTTGGGAGAACTATCCAGGTATTCTGGTATTATCTTGTTGGCCAACTACTAGATGCACGTATGCATGCAAGTCTTCATCATGGAAGCAATCGCATGTCGATGAATTCTTCTAATCAATGATTGGACTGTAGAGACGACTCAATCCAGTGTGTACCATGCTGTTCTCCTCATCCTAACACCACCATCCCTTTGATCCAAGATCCTTCTTCCTGCCTGGGTCTGCTGTTTACCCGTGCGTGAGTTGAGTGCTTTGACTCCCTGGTGAAAAAGCAAACTAGTTTCTTACTCATTCTTCCTCCTAATTTCTCTATGCGAAGACCCATGAACAGCCTGTGGACAGCAGCGCCACCCTAGAGGCGCAAGAGAAAGTGGAATCACAGCAGCTGAAGACCAAACGCCTGAAAGAGTACACCATTCAATCCCACTCCAGCATGCCACCCAACAACACCTATGTCAACTTTGAGCGTTTCGCCAACGTTCTAGAGGACATCTCGTTGGTGGAAATGGGTCTCGAAAATGTGGCTCAGAAGCGTGAATCCCTTCAGGACGACATTGAGGCTCTTCTTTCCATCTACAGCGAAAAGGAAACTTGGTATAAAGAGGAAAGTGAGACCATCCGGCAGGAGATCTCGCAGGTGCGCTATGAGTTTCGCAAAGTGGAGGCGTTGAAGAAAGGCCTCCAGGAGGACTTGAGGACAACCGATGGCAACTTAGCCAGCATTGACAGACGATACCTGACTAGAGAAGAGCACCTGAGCTCCCTCAGACAGGAGCTGAACGCAGAACTACGCTGGTTGCAGGAGGTTATGGGTTCACTAAACGGAGAGGCAGGGAACAGGGGCTTGGGTTCTAACTCAGCACTGAACAATGAGGTGAACAAGGCCCTGAAGGAGCTGTTGAGCAGGGCTTGTGGGGGCGAACTATGTCCTCGAGCACAACCCGACATCTCTGAGTCTAGCTAAAAGAGATTAGACTGCAGTTGTAATACACTGGGATTAGGAGAGTTGCAGGATGTGTAGTCAGTGGCGTAGATGGTGGAGTCGCAACCACTGTGAAAGAAATGTATAATTTTGCCCCCTCACATTTTGGGCAATAGTAATATTTTAAAGATCTAATTTTGTCATGATTTACTCACCCTCATGTTGTTCCAAACCAGTATGACTTTCTCGGGTGGAACACAAAAGAAGATATTTTGAGAAATGTCCATACAATAAAAGTCAATGGTTACCAAAAATGCTTGGCTACCAACATTCTTCAAAATATCTTTTTATGTATTCCACAGAAGAAAGAAAGTCATACAGATTTTAAATGACATAAGATTAAGTAAATATCACAGACTATAAATTTTTGGGTGAACGACCTTTGTGACCTATTTAATATTCATGATCTAGGCTAATACGGTTTAAAACGCCTAAGGACCAGGGTGTAGCAACCTTTTATTATTCTGGATTGCATATATTGTCCACTTTATGAAATTCCTAACCTATCCTGCACTTTTTGGAATATAATTATATTTCAAGTGTTTAGTTTTTGTGAAAAGAAAGAAAATGAAAAAACAAAGTACTTTAAGACCAAGCAAAATAAGGTTTGGCAGTGAAATGGATGAGCAAGCATCAAGTTCCCAGTTCGAATAACGCACCGAATATTGTCACCTTATTATTATTCATGAGCCAGGCTTGGCAAGGTTTATATCAGAAGACTTAAACTAACAATTAAAGATCATTATCTCAACAAAACAGTTTTCATGCAAAACACTAAATTTTAAAGTCAGTTTAGCATAAACGTTGCTGTTTACTTGAGAATATATATATATATATATATATATATATATATATATATATATATATATATATATATATATATATATATATATATATAATATTTAAGTTATACACATGTTGGTACCCCACCTACATCATTCAAGAGCATACTTTTGAATTTAACATATTCCCCAATATGGTTGTTTTTGTCAGTATTAAAGTTTTTTTTTAAATTTATGGTCCAATACTGATCAACCATCCATAAAACAATTCTTTCCTTTTTTAAAGGCAAGAGCCAACAGTTGAGATGATGTCAGCCTTTATGATTTCATTCCTTTTGTCATCTTTATGCATGGGTTGTTTTTCTATTGTTTACAGGGGCCATACTTTTGATTTTGGCCAAAAAAATGTACTTGCTTTGTTTTTCTCTCTCTTATAAGTAGTTTTAAGTTCTCTAATTTATTTGTAAATGCACCTATTTGAAGTACTTTCAGAAACGTTACATGCTCATTGCCAGTTTTAATTTTACATTTAAACTGACTTTTCTTTCTTGCACATGTAATTTATTGTATATTCCTGTTGCTTTCTACTTTAATTTAATTCAAAAAGTAATGTTTATAATATGTGATGTGCATTGATTTGTGAATGTCAGCACATGGATGTTTTCTTCAGCATGTCATGACAGATGTCATTTCTTTCTACACTGAATAAAGCACTGGAATGATGATTAAATACCTCACACTGATCATTAGTCCTTCAGCTGGCCATGGTGCATTGTGGGATAGAGGGAGATGAAGTGTACAGTATTCAGTCCCTCAGGGGTGTGTACTTCTTGGAACTTGTGCAGTCATGTGCAATTGCTAAGGCATCACTTTTACCATTGCTCAAACTTTGGGCTAGCAATTTGAACTAAGCCCTAACCCAAAATAGTGAACTTCTGTAACAGTTTGTGCTACAGACATGATTGATACCCCAAATTGCGTGGAGAGGCAGCCTGACTTAAGATGTTTCACCTGGTAGTTGATAAAATAGGGAAATCCAAAGACTTACAGTATACTGAATGGTAACGACAATGTGATTGTCTTTCCTTTAGCCCATAAACCCCCGACAAGCCCTGGTGCGACGACAATCTGTGGTGAACATTGAGAACTTCAGGAGACAATATGTTCGGAGGAGGTGGCAGGTAGGAGTTTTACATAGTTTTAGATCTGGAAATGGTGCTGTATGTTTCCCCAATACATTTTTACCAATACTTGTATATATACTGTATGTCTCTGCACTTTCTGTTCAACCCTGTTGGGACAGCTGATTGGTTCCTGCTGTATCAGTTGCTTATTTTGAGAAATGTCGCTTATTTTGCTTAGGTTTTTGCGCAGTTGCTTATTTTGAGAACGAACTTTTGCGAACTACTCCTAGGTTTTTGGCTCAACCTCGATAACTGTTAAAAAGCTTCAAAAACCATCTATTTCCTATGGTAAATTGCCTGTATTGGCTGTAAATGGTCTTTTCCATCTATCATCGAGGTGGTGACAGGCTTGCTAATTAAAACATAATACCTTTTTATGCATTTTTTAAAATGTTTTTGAAAAAAGTCTCTTCTGCTGACCAAAGCTGCATTTATTTGATCAAAAATACAGTACAAACAGTAATATTGTGAAATATTTAATTTAAATTTAAAATATCTGTTTTCTATTTTTCCAGTGATGGTAAAGCTGAATTTTCAGCATCATTACTTCAGTCTCCAGTGTCACAAGGACCTTACATAAATCATTCTAATAAGCTGATTTGATGCACAGTGCAACAGTGTTGAAAACAGTTGTGCTGCTTAATATCTTTGTGAAAACTGTTTTCCAGGATTCATTAAATTTGAAAGTTTAAAAGAACAGCATTTATTTGGATTAGAAATCTTTACTTTACTGACCCCAAACTTTTGAACTATAGTGTTTAGTCTAAAATTTAATTAAATTTTCTCCCTGTTCTCCAATAGCTTTCTTTCAGAATCGTGGCCCTCTGCAACCACTTGACACGCATGATGAAGAAAGGTCAGCCCAAACCACAGGTATTGCATGAGCCTGGCTCAATTATACTCTGTTAAACATTTCCAATAAAGATACTTGTCTGGTTCCAGTAGGTCCAGCAGTCTCCATGTAATAATATGACCTGTTAAATCACAAGAGCGACCCTCTATTGTCTTAGATCCCAAGATCACATACTCTGTCACGTTGGTATCTGTCGAATACCGTTTTACGAATGCATATTATCTTTGTCGGGGTTTACAGGACAAACCCAAGATGGGCTACGTAGGGCGCACGGTGGCCATGTTCGAAAGAGAGTGTGAGAGCGATCAAGAGGAGGAGGTGATGCAGAGGAAACCCCGAACCAGGAAGAGAAGTAGCACCTCCTGAAACTCCTTGCTGCTCCTACGACCGACCACAATACAAGCGTCTCAGCCGCACTCAGGTTTTGAGTTGAACCAGCAGCTCGTGTGCCTTTTCCAAACGCACACAGGTTGGATTGTTTTTAGAAAGGGTTTGTATTTGGTTTGTTTGACTTCATAGAGATTTGTCACCACATCTATAAACATGACGCAACAAGAGCAGTTGTGGCAAATATAGAATGTTCATGTTTTGAAGCTGTGTATAAATGTATTTATGTACTGTACATAATGGGATAGGGAAGACTTTACTGGATGTATTACAAGTTTGTATGTAAAGTTTACTTTATTTAGTTTACAATGTCGAAATACATATTAGAGATGTTCATCGTCACACATGCCACTTTGCCTTGAGCCTTGTCCGTCTTAATATGTGCCACAACATTTTTGCATTCCTTTACTGAACGTCATTTCAATGGTGCATGATTGATATAGCCAACTTCATTTATTCTGTATGAAATTTGTTGATTTTATGTGTTATTTTGATCATTTTACTGTGCAGATTGTTGTCTCAAGGTGTGGTCACATTTAGCATTCTGCAGATTTTCGTGGGAGATTGCGAATCAGGAATTGTGCATATTTATGAAAAATCTCCCCACACAGATTTCACAGTGGGTTCAAGTTGGTCACACGAATTTACCACGATGACCAACAGAAAACTTATTGAAAGTGACTTCTGTGTGGGCTGTGCTTCATATATTGCTACACTATTGAGAATGGACCTTTTTTTTTTGTATGCAAAATTTTGAAAATTTGCATTTGATGAAGCAAGTCAGTGTCAAATGTACTGGGTTTGAAGTCCAGTTTAAAACAGTGTAATACTCAATGTATTAGCTATTAAGTGTCTTAAATTTAGGTCAATTTTAAAGCCTGGGTCGACAATGACTTGTAAAGTTCTTAAGACAATAATGATGTTTCAGATGCCATTTTGATTTCAGAAACCTATGTTTATTGAAATCAGGGCTGATTTTTTGGTGCATGGGAAAGTCCATCTCTCTGTCGGGGAAAAACAATTAGGAATCGGCAATGCTGTTGTATTGTGAAATGAAACTATGTATGTACTGTATCATTAGCTATGTTTCCATCCACCTATTATTATGCGCATAAAATTATGCCTATTTTTAAAGTAAAAAATGACAAGATGCACATAAATTCTAAAAATGTGCATAAAATACTTATGCACTCAATTCCCAGACAGCATCATAGTGTTGGCCCAGATCTGGGCCACATCTAGTACATGTGAATTCCATGCATACCAGATGTGAGCCGGATCTGAGCAGACACTATATTGCTGTCTGGGTTAAAGCGGATACGTTTTTATATCCGCTGAGAAGACATGCGCATAAATTATGATGGAAACACATAATCCTTCAATGGGCAACAAAAAACTCATGTGACTTTGCCTCAACAGTGGATGTGATTGGATAACTGGACTAACCAGTGGACCATTTTCATTGCACAGCATCTCAAATGTTGGTTTACCTATTCTGAAATGCCTGAGCCAAAGTCTGGCCATTAAACCAAAATGGCTTGGTTTAATTCCCTCCCAGAAACATCTCACATGATTGCTTTCCCAAACTTCAGGCACCCGAAAACAAGATAACATGACAGCGTTTATTGCGTTTCGTCTACGTGCTCTGAGACAGGTCATTTATGATGGAGGAAAAAAGAGCCACAGTTGCTTCCCTGATTGCAGCAACTTCCATTTTTTTATGACAGATATTTTGCGCCAATTTCCCAGGAAGTGGCGATTTTGTTCTCTTGAGCACATGGGATGAAAATCATGCTTTTTTCGCACATGTTTTATGCGATATTCCAATTTTGCGCTTAAGGTAAATTCGCAACTTTGGATGGAAACATAGCTATTGAGACATTATGGTACTTGAGATATTTCAGGACTGCACCACCTACTGGTCAGATGTTATCAAAATGATAAAAATGAGACATGTATTCATATCTTTTGAACCTAAAATTTCGGTTACACCATTGTCTGGCTCTTTGGCTTCAGTATTCCCTTGACCCTACATAGGACAAGGGTTTTGGAAAATGGATGGGTTTACTTTTTAATTGTACAGTAACTAGATTAAAGTTACACATATGTAAATGATTGTATCACAGTGCCTTGAGGCTGAATGTGATTGTAGGACTGAAAGTGTGTCATAGGCTGCACACAGTGCCCTGTGCTCTACATACAGCACCATCAGGAAGAGGTTGTAGTATCTTATTGTTCCCAGGAATGTGTTCTATTATGGGCTTATAAATCTCAATGTAATTTTCTAAGTGGCAAAAGTTCCAATTTAATTCTTTAAAAATGTGTAAGAAATACAGTTGTTCATTCTGCTAGAGTATTAAACCTTAATTGATTTTAAACCATTTTGCAGTGTGTATTTATACATTACATACCTGTTCAAATCTTTTTGTTTACGTGTATAAACATGACTATGTTCAGTGCATGTTAATGTACCCCTGTATCGCATCATTTCCTGTGCATCAGTCACATGATTGGTGGTGTTAGGGGACTAAACATTATTGTTTACCAGTTTAAATGGCAGATTTTCCTCTAAGTGGAAAATATTCGTTAAATGTGCCTCAAAAAAAGATCTCCCTTATATCCATTTATTTTATACTCTTGATATGACTCTGTACTTGTGTTGTTCACAACCAATGTGAAATGAAAAAAGTTTACTAAGAATAAAAAAATGCCCCTTTTGTACAAATAGGAGAAGTAATAAATGATTAATATATTTATTGAAGTGCTTGTTTGATTATTTTCTATTCACTAGTAAGGTCAGGAAATTGAAATTAAGAAGAATTTCATTAAATCTTCATGAGGTGCATCATGGGATGCTTACTGACAGAGTTCACGGCTGCTTTTACTATCTGCTCATCCTCCAAAACAATTTAAAAATAACCTGATGCTCATATAATATAATTAATAATAATATCTTAAATATTAAATGCTTGATTCATAAATTGCAAATGTATGAATAATAACAATATTAATAAAAATAATTGCATTTCTGTACAGAAATTCATATAGGAACCATTTAAGTTTGTTTACACAGTTTCAAACATTTCAGCCTTTATATTAAGATTTTGAAGGTCATTAAATTCAAAGTCAATACAGAGTGAACTGACTGCTTTGGGCTTGTGTTATTCTGTAATCAAACTTTTGTGTCACAATCAGTCTGTTAGTAAGAAAGTTTGCCCTCTGGACCAGGCAGTCTGGCAGTTTCACAACAGCAGTGTAGTTTGTGGTGAAAACTTGATCTAAATAAACTGCCATTAGAGAAGTAGGCCAGTGGCAATTTGAAAAGTATCAGTTGGAAGAAGTGAACCAGTTTTTTTTTTTTTATCTCACCTCTAAATCAGTCTGGCCAGAGCAAAGTGTACTCTCTGAAACCAAGGGGACTTGAGTTTAACGTGTGTGTGTGTGTGTGTGTTCATTTTAATTTCACTAATTTCTTAATAACAATGAGCTGAATTTTACCAAGTGTGCCAAAGTTTGTTCCATTCCAGACCATTGCCCTACATATTTCAGTAATCTTTCCTTATCCCAACTAATTTGCTTTGGTAATGTATTATTATGTACAGCCATTGTGCTATTCAATGAGATTAGAGTTGTCATAATGTCATTAATGCTGACCTGTGTAATGCAAAATGCACTTTTACGTGGTGTTTGAACTTAAATGTGTGTCATGGGTGTGTGCACAACCACCCTATAATGATAAAAATCCACCCACTCCTCTTTTTTAATCCCCATAAATCATAAGTGTCTCAGAACAAGCCATTTGCAGATTGTAGCTTTTGTAATGTCACAAATGCATAGGCCCCGCCCACGACTGACTTATTAGCATAAACCCCGCCCTGAGCTGTACACAGTCTGCCATGTTTATCTCCTGACAGAGATTTAACAGCAGCATTCAGTAAGAAATGTATTCAGTTTCTAGGAAACTGTGCTCAGTTATTAAAGCAGTGAGCAATTTTATGTTTTTCTTTTGTTGTTTGAGTCATATTAACAGCATATTACAGCATATATTACTGCTGTCACTTTAAAGGAGACATATCATGCTTTTAAATAGTTCCTTTTTACATATAAATCATACATTTGTAGTCTATATAAAGCGGAACTGCAATGCTTGGGTCTGAATTCCTCATTATTATAGCTCCACAGGCCCCTTTTCTACCCCTTTTCTGATGTGCGTCTGAGAGCAACTCGTTTTGGCGCGGTCTCTTTAAATACAATTGAGACACTTCATACCCCGCCCCCTCTCCAGGTGACACTCGGTTCAACTCCACCCCGTTCGGCCATTTTTGTAGTTTGATAGCAGAGATACGATTATCTAGCGGCACAGAAACTTAATTTATTCACACGTTATTAACAAAATGTCATCAACGGAAGACTTGTCCAGCCAGCCTTACATGTTCGAGCCAGAGTCGGAGCCGGAGCGAGATGAAAATGAAGACGACGAACCTGCAGAACAACGTCTTCATATGGATGTATCGCAATGGTGTGTTACTGTATTTACACATGAAACTTTGGTCTTCCGACCTTTTACCACCGTGTCGATTTATTTTGATTAATATGTGCGAGGGAGAGAGAGCAAGACAGGGCCTAGTTTGGAGACGGTGTCTTGTTTACATTTTCGCCTGGCTCCGAAGAGAGAGAGAGTGCGTGCGCGCGACCGGGTCTCTCTCTCTCTGCTCGTTCTTTCAGTTAAACATGCGCCCTGTCACAAGCGCGGCAGTTCATCTACATTAGACGGTGTAATGAAGCGTGTGGGTTACTACATCCAACAACCGAACATTTTAACTTACCCTCTCGTAACTTCTGCATCCTTTAGCTTGGACTACAAAATTGCAGCGAGAAATAAAAATGGCGGATTGCTGGAAGTGTTGGGCTGGAAGTCAATGTCCTTATTTGGCAGTTCCGCTGCAAATACTGTGACGTAATAGTTCACAAAACGTCATAGATAACAGAAAAATCGGAACAGGTTGAAAAATAAGGCCAAAACAGAAAATAAAGATATCAACGAAGCACCTGAAGAGAATAATTTCAACTTTTCTGTACTTCTAAACACTCCAAATATACAACAAATGCATTTAAGGGCTAAAAAAGTGGATTTAGCATGATATGTCCCCTTTAATACACAGATCTAATACATATGATTTCTTTACTTACTGCTGTTTACAGACATAACCGACGTGTTTATGTGAACTTAGTGTGTGTTTGACATAACCTTGTGTGTATTTGACAGTTTAAGCGCAATAAAGCGTGAAAGAGAACTTAGTTTAATACTCACATGATGCTCCTTCTGACATCCAGCTTTCTGCGCACGTGCTTTGGGTGCGTGCGCTCAGAAAACCATATATCCGAAGTTTAGACTGATATGGCTTTAGAATGCATGCAGTTAATAAACTTTCATGATGATGAAGAACTGCAATGTCACATGAGCATGACCGCAATAGAGATGATAATCAAAACCAAACAGATGTTATAGTTTTTGGCAGAGTATCAGTCTCCAAGGCACAAGCTGTAAAGGATCCGCCCTTTTCTGGAAAGCGGGGAGCAGCAGCTCATTTGCATTTAAAGATACATGCATGAAAACAGCACGTTTTTCCTTCTACTCCGGAGGAATTTACAACATGGTATAATAAATGATCTGTGAAGCATTTTGAGCTGAAACTTCCTTCTGGGGACACCTGAGACTTATATTAGGCTACATATTGTAAAAAAAGTTTAACATCAACAATGTCTCACATTATTGGGTTGGTGTCTTTTGTTTAATTCAATCGGATGATTGGGTTCTTGATTTAAGAATTACCTGTAACTCAGAGCCTTTAGAAAAGTGTCTGGCATGTTATCAATGAATGAGAGAGTTTTACTATCCTATTTATGTGATAAGACCGCTGAGGTGGCCATTTCTGCACTGCAAGTGTGTGCTTTAATTTTTTTGTTTATTATTTCACAATGATTCTTGAAGAATACCTTTGGTACACATACGCATACTTTTTCCACAGAAGTCTGTCTTCAACAAATATCCGCATAACTGCTGAAATCTGTTCATTTTTCCACAAACTTCAAGCTGCTTATTTTTGGCCTTCATCTTATCAGATTCCTGTTGAATTATGAGAGAAATCAGAAACTCAGATGACAGCTTAATGCTTCACATATCTAGCTTATCTTATCTGCTGCTTCCAATGTATTTTTAACCATTAGCATCATTAAAGCAACTATTATCTGGTCTCAGATCAGTTTTTGCAGGTGCCATTGTAACTGATATCTATCTGTTACTGCTTAAAACAGAAGATGAATAGCAGTTGCTGGAATGTAGCTGTAAGCTTAAACCATGGGTGGATGACTAAGAATTGCTTGTGTGGAATTGTTAGCATAGGCTACATATATATTTGCCCCAGGCCATTACATATCTTTAGCAAAAGGATAGTCCTAAAGCTATGTGAGTTATTGTTTACAGAAGCACTTGTAGGTCTACATATTTTCATCAGTCATTTAGGCTACTTCTGACCTTAGATAACTCAAAGTCTCAAACACATGCTGAGTGAGCCTTTGAATTTCGACAAAAACATCATAGGCTATATTGTAAAAAAAAGGAAAAAAAAAGAAAGATTCCCTATTCAAGCATAGTCAAATTTAGCAATGAATAAGATTGATTACCTTGGGTATATTCAAATTATTCTGCAAATATTTCAAACATATAGCCTAAAGCCTAGCTCTGGAAATTCATGACATGACGTATGTCACGATCATCATTGGCTACCCAAACATCGGCACACACCAGAATGATAATTGCAATGACAGTGCCACCTACTGGTTAGACATTGTATCTCCCATATATAGCAGTGAACTGATGCTTGAGTAGGCTACTGTATTTCTATTTATGAATAGTTTAACCCTTAATCAGTGTTTGGGGTCATTATGACCCCACTGGACTTTTCTTTCATTTTTTAAAAATGTTACCTTCATCTCAGGGGCATGAAACTCTGGGACTTTTCCTAAATAACCTATCTAAACATGCACAAAAAAACTGGGCTTGATTTGGTTGTTCTAAAGGTGTGTAAAAAAAATTTTACCTTTTAAGGTGTTTGGGGTCAAAATGACCCCACATTGAAAATGAATGGGAAAATGAAAAAAATGACTTTTTTTTATTTTGTTTGTCAAAAAAATCAAATTAAATCCATTATAAATCTGAAAATTTCTACATATAAACCAAGGTCTGGTCCTAGAGCATAAATAAAAAGTAGAACGAACTTTCTATCTCATACACACACACACACAGACACACACAAACACATAAACAAACAAACAAATGTATGTTTTTGCAACAGAGAGCATTTTTACAGAATTTGGCAAATAAAATAAACAAAACTGGCATAAATCTAAAAAAAATTTACATTTAAATCAAGGTCTGGTCCTAGAGCATAAACCCAAAGTGGAACGAACTTTCTATCTCATACACACATACACACAAACGCACACAAACACACACAAACACACACAAACACACACATGTATGTCACTGCAACAGAAAGCATTTTTATAGAAATTGGCAAATAAAATAAATAAAACTGGCATAAATCTAAAAAAAAATTACATTTAAATCAAGGTCTGGTCCTAGAGCATAAACCCAAAGTGGAACAAACTTTCTATCTCATACACACACACACACAAACACACACAAACACACACATGTATGTCACTGCAACAGAGAGCATTTTTATAGAAATTGGCAAATAAAATAAATAAAACTGGCATAAATCTAAAAAAAATTTACATTTAAATCAAGGTCTGGTC
This sequence comes from Squalius cephalus, assembly GCF_949319135.1. Classification (NCBI taxonomy): domain Eukaryota; kingdom Metazoa; phylum Chordata; class Actinopteri; order Cypriniformes; family Leuciscidae; genus Squalius; species Squalius cephalus. The sequence goes on from NC_137144.1 coordinate 14,227,122, forward strand.
CTAGAGCATAAACCCAAAGTGGAACAAACTTTCTATCTCATACACAAACACACACAAACACACACAAACACACACATGTATGTCACTGCAACAGAGCATTTTTATAGAAATTGGCAAATAAAATAAACAAAACTGGCATAAATATAAAAAAAAATTACATTTAAATCAAGGTCTGGTCCTAGAGCATAAACCCAAAGTGGAACGAACTTTCTATCTCATACACAAACACACACAAACACACACAAACACACACATGTATGTCACTGTAACAGAGAGCATTTTTATAGAAATTGGCAAATAAAATAAACAAAACTGGCATAAATCTAAAAAAAATTACATTTAAATCAAGGTCTGGTCCTAGAGCATAAACCCAAAGTGGAACGAACTTTCTATCTCATACACACACACACACACAAACACACACATGTATGTCACTGCAACAGAGAGCATTTGTATAGAAATTGGCAAATAAAATCAACTAAACTGGCATAAATCTGAAAAATGTCACATAAGCAACATGGAACAAGCTTGTTCCCACACACACACACACACACACACACACACACACACACACACACACACACACACACACACACACACACACACACAATCATGTCATAGTGGTGACTTGTAATGGTTCTGCAAATGTATATAATAATTTGATAATAATTATATAATTAATATTATATAATTATAATAATTAATTTGATAATAATAATAATTAGATTTTTTATGCATTTCAAAATGTTTAAATAAATATTCACATATATATATGTATATATATATCAAATTTGTGAGGAGAAGTGAAAATGAGTGAATGAATGGTTCTCTATGGCCCTCTATTGGATACATTTGGCCATTGCACTTTAATTCCTTTCCCATAAGAAATAAGTTTTTTCGACTAACCTTTAGATGGCAGTATTCCATCCCTAACACATAGAGCAATGCCCAAAAACCATTTATATTGAATTAATATCATTATTTAAGTGATTTTTTCTTTAAAAAATCATTTTTCATGAGCCAATTTATGGCCTAGTTATGTAATTGTGCAGTAAATAGGTAAAAAACTTCAAAATTTCCACAAAAACACAGCATAAATGTATAGTTGAGAAGTAAATAAAAAAAATGATATATAGTTTTCCATATAAAAATGTATATTTCCTTATGCAATCGCTCTTTAAAAGTTTGGGGTCAAAATGACCCCAAACACCTTAAGTGTCGTCCTTTTCAAACACTGATTAAGGGTTAAATTGTTGTTGTTGTTGTTGTTGTTGTTGTTGTTGTTGTTGTTGTTGGATATATCCTATTGTCCTTGGGTGCAATCTTCCACTTATTGTTTTTTTTTTTACACATTTAAAAAAAAAAAATTGTCTTGACCCAACGATTGCTGAACACTGCAATGTAGGCTATATTTGTTATAACTATCTGCAAATCTACCATTCGTTACCATGAATCTATTAATTTAGACACAGAATGTTTGATATTCAGCTCCATCTATTGGTTGTCCCCGTCAAACCGAAAATCTTATGGGTTTGACAAAAGTATTTTATTTTTATAAAACACATAGCATATACCCTATGCCTATTTATCTGTTTTCTTTTTAATATATATTTCAATCTATACAATGTAAGATAGTATCTGAAGGACAGCCAGTAGTGTGATAATGTTTCATAATTGTATGACAAATTAGAAATCATATTAAATGCTAGGCTACATTTGTGCTAAAAACATTCTAAGGCTAAGTTCAAGATCACAAGATGATTACACAGGCTGTATTTGCTCAGAGTCATTTTAGAAAATAATTAATTTCGTTCTTGGTGGAAAAATAAAATCCCTTTGCCAGAAGATGATTATCACTGAAAACCTTACAAATGTCTCCCTCTGTTGGACAAAAAGTGGACGTGCATGATTAAAGTACTGAGAGGTTTCCCGCCGTTTTCAAACGTTGCAGGTCACGACTCACGAGACACGCGGGTTTCTACAAGGATTCGCCATGAGAGACGAGTTCAACTCTTAAAATGTCATTATTATCGTGTGTACCAGCAGTATTACACAGGTAATTTAATATTGGCACATGATTTAAAATTAACAGCAAAAAAACAACTATGTCCATTTTGCTTTTTTTTTTCTTCAGCGAGTGTTGCCCACAGGAAAACAAATGCAAGGAGTTTAATAAGATTTCACAGATGCCTCACACTTTCTCCTTATCCAAAACCAAGTATTTAGCCGAGACAATAGTATTACTTTGATTATTTTATGATGTAGCCTACTTCTGGAAAGTTGACATTTTAAAGGATAGTGCCTGACAGGTGATCATTTCAAGCCAGACAACAACTAAATAAAATGGAATAGAGGGTTTATAAGAATGTGGGGAGCAGCTCGTGTAGGCCTATACGGGATCTCTGGGAAACTCTTGTGTGATCCATCCAGATCTTATTTGGCTGCACTGCAAACTCTTACCATCTGGACGTGGGCAGCATGCTTGCTAGTAAGCAAATGTTACATTTGGATTGCATGGAAATCCCACTGATGTAACTGAACAGACAGTTCCGACAAATGCTAAATGACCCAGTTTCACGATTGTTAGTAATTAGCGATTCCAATTAAATAGACCATAAATGTATTGTATGATATGCCATAAGGTAACCAGATTTCTAAAAACAGGGCATATTTTTTAGCCTTGAAGACTGTGTGATTGTGATATCCCCCTCAAATTCTTGTTGACTGATGATAAATGATGGGAAAATCAGGTGTAAAGTGTGGTGGTAATTGCCTTTAAGTGTATTGTTAAAGGCAAAGAATTTTCACTTTTAAAGCTTCACCAAAAATGAATAAAAAGAAGAAATAAAATAAAAAAGTACGACCTCAATAACCAACTGTTTGTTAGTTGTACGATTACTTGACTGGTCCATTCCTTTTACATATGAAATAATGGGTTCGACATCTTCATCTAAATTTGACTCATTAGATTGAAATTGATATCAGAATTGGATTTGTAGATGGTTGAGTGCTGCTGAATTATATGAAGATAAGGAGCTGCTCATCATCAATCATGCATGACATCCTTTGGCTCTCTCTCTCTCTCTCTCTCTCTGTGTGTGTGTGTGTTTGATCATTAGGTTGGTTTCTGGTCAGATGACGACATTGAGGAGATGAGTTTCTGGAGGGCCTTCTCCATTATTCATTCAGGTCTCGTATACCCTATTCTTAGAATAGATGTTTAATGGACATGTCCGCTCAGGTCGCTCTGTTCCCTACCTGTTAATGTGCCACATTTGGGGTAAATGTTACTCTTTGTGACAAGTCTGGGATCAGTTTTGTTTGCCTTATACATGTCATAGAGGGATTTAGATTAGCCAATAAATAAATAAATTAGCCCCAAAACATACAGCCAAAAACAGCAAACTCACCATTTTTAATGATAAACAATCTCTGGACATTAATCAAATTAAATTTTGTCTGGAAGGTCAGTCTCAGGAACTGCTGTCTTCCTTTCCTACACTGCTATGTTTCCAGTCCAAATATCTACAAATTCTTAAACCAAGATGCATTTACTAGATGAGTAAAATGCCATAAGATAGTCTTGTTTTCTTGGGGGAAAAAAAATCCAAATTAAGTGAGTTTTTGCTTAAAACAAGCAAAATTATTTGCCAATGGGGTAAGAAAAATGATCTTAGTTCAAATGGAAACAAGTTTATTTTTCTTACCCCATTGGCAGATAATGTTGCTTGGTTTAAGCAAAAACTCACTTTGATCATTTTGATTTTTTTTCCCCCAAAAGCAAGACATAATATCTTATGGCATTTTACTACTTTAGTAAATGCCTCTTCTTTTTAGATATTTGGACTGCAAACGAGACAAAAATACTAAGTAATTAAATATTTCTTTGCAGTGTAATCGCATTAGATTAAATTCGGTTTCGATTAATTGGTTTCTCAATAGAATTGATTCAGGGTTCTTGCTCTGGCAGAAATGGGGCGGAAAGCATATCTAGGGCATTAGATCTCAGGGGGACCATTAGGCCTTTTGCCTTTTTCTGGGTTAAAGGCATGACTGAAAATCTGGGGCCAGAGTGCTGAAGACACCAAAACACAACCTATAAAGTGGAACATGTTTGCTTCCAATAGTGCACTATTGTTCTGTAATGATACACACTGAGACAATGAAGATGAATCCAGTTTATTGCAGTGCAGAGGCAGAGATGTGGTAAGTAGAACAGGGTAAGTATACAGGACAGGTAAGGATGCTGGCCGATCACACAGGCTTGTAAAATAAACATGAAACAGAATATGGAGCATTCACAGAACGTGCTGGAGGTACATGCGAGTAATGCATAAAATTCTTTTTCCACTTCATAACAAAACTTCTTTCCTTCAACAGGACAAAATCACTGGCATGCGTTTGGGATCAACTTGCAGATCATAACAAAACCAAAGATTCAGGTAAGCAGCTCAATATATAACAAAATCACTGATAAACAAAGTCACTTATCTTCCTGTATTACAAATATATATTAATTGTGCTAATTTTCCCTATTAAACACAAATGTAATAACACTATTAAATGTATTCTTTAAGACATGTAATTATTAACATCCATTTTTCATCCTGTATATTATAATGTTGTGATGCCTGAATTCACTTGTAGCATTTACAATGATTTATTTAAAATGTTTATTGTTTTATTTTTAATGTATTTAGACAAAATAGTATAGAATTTAGTATTGACTTTATCAATAATGTACCATAATACAATGATTGCACAGGTAGCAACATAGTGTTGGTCCACATCCGGGCCACATCTGGTACATGTGGATTCCACGCATACCAGATGTGGGCCGGATCTGGGCCGACACTATGTTGCTGTCTGGGTGACTTGACAGTATCGGCCAGAAATGTAATATCAGTGTATCCCGAAATATATTATTTAATGGCAGCTACATGTTTCTGTGACTTGTTTATCAGTGATAAGTAGCCCATTTATAATCTAATCTGTTGATAAACAATAGCACAAACACACACAGTTGTTTTTTTTCCCAACCAGCTTAAGTCCAATCAGGCTATTCCCACGAGGAAGAAAGATCTAAATTGGTATAAATAACTATGAGTCAGCCTTCTCGACCCAGTCCTGTCCTCACTGAGGTTTCTTTGGGAGATGACTTTGTGTCTTTGTGCTCTTTCTAAAGACCTGAGACGACCCGGACGATGATATGTTTGTTGTGTGCTCTGTTAATTGGTCTCTGGTGACGTTCGGTACTTTGAACACATTTACTTTATAATTAAAAATCTAAATCGTAAAAGTCATAAAAATACTTAGCAAAATCAACTTTTATCTATTTATTTACCTGGATTCTAAATTTAATTTGAAAAGATACAAATCTCAAACAGTAAAAAATTAATAAAGTCAAGCCAAATTATTTTCAAAGGAGGATTTGAGTTATTTAAAATTAGACTGCATTTGATAGACCTTCTGTCTGTAAAGAGAAATTATCCCCTTTTGAAACTATTGTGCCATTATTATTTTCATTTTCTTTGCACTTCAATGGATTCTTCTTTGGATCAGAGCCCATTATAAACACACTGACATACTGAAACCTTTGTTTTTTACTGTTAAACTCCTTTTTACAATCTCTGTTGATAATGCAAAAACAATGAAGCCATTTGTACGTTGATTTCCTTCAAAGTGTAAATACTGTGAGTCTGTGGCTCTTAGATTTTTGTTTTAATATCCCAATCAGCCCAACACAGCAACACCGACTCCAACAACCAAGTGTGTGCGTTTCGGGCAGAGATAACTGTTCGTTCAACCAGTGACAGATGGGAACACATGCAACTAGCTCTTCTAACTTTATGATAGGCTAAGTCTAAACTTTTGTCCACATATACAACTACAACACCAATATGCCAGAATATTAACCTTTAAGTTTACAGACATTTCCTTTAACCCTAAAACAAAACACAATTCAAAGCATCAAACACGTGAAAAATCTATATGGAAAATCAAGCCCTTTTTTAAATGTTGAATCTAACAGTCAGCCTTGTAACTCGCTAAGTAAATAAATAATCACATTGATTTTGTTTCTTTTAGGGCTTAAAAGAATGCCAGGTATACTGTGCATGTGAAAAGAAAATGTTCTGATTGTGAGGTGTAATCATTACAATGGCAGTGGTTATTTTTGTAATCTGATGGTTCAGTTATTTAGGGCCCCTTTGTGACAAATGAGATCATTATTTCTGGTGAGGATGAATTACCTATTGAATTACTTAACAAGTTAATGAGCAATTTTCTAAGTGCGTGGGCATGGTGCATCTCGCCCTACAGATATAAAGACAAATAGACATTATTATGTGAAGAAAGGCTGCCGTTCAGAAAGAACAAAGTGGTTCACTGGGTATTTTCTTTTATAAAATGACATTCAAAGCACGCTTTAGTATAATTGGAACTGAATTACAAAACACTTCAATGTCTTCAATTTCAATTACAGGGTCACTTATACTGTTCAATAGTCATTAAAGTTGGGCAAGATGACCAAAATCTATCCATCTAGTAATTCTGTATCACAGTAATTGTATATGTCAGGGTTCACCAATCTCGGTCCTGGAGGGCCGCTGTTCTGCAGAGTTTAGCTCCAACCCCAATTAAACACACCTGAACCAGCTAATCAAGGTCTCACTAGGCATACTAGAAACTTTCAAACAGGTGTGTTGGCGCTGGTTGGAGCTAAACTCTGCAGGACAGCGGCCCTCCAGGACCAAGATTGGTGAACCCTGGTATATGTCATTATTTTTGCTGGAATTTCAACGTTAAAAAAAAAGTGAAAGCAGTGAGTTTTACAGTCCTGCCAACTAATAGCCACCAAAATGTATTTACTGCGGCATAAACAACATTATAGCAGTAAATCTGTACTAACTTACACATGGACAAACCATCATACTGCTTCATTTTCATCATCTTTCTTTGATGTGGATTGATATACGAGCTTTGGGCTTGTCCTCCTGTGGCACGAAAACCCAAAAGAGTCTCGACTTTAGGTCCTGTGGTCTTTCTGTAGTCAGAGTATCAATTTTAATGTTACTTTTGGCTCAGACTCTATGTTAAATGATGACTTCCACATATTCTTATGAATGAGTAGAGCTTTTCCCTTCTAGCCTGCTGAAATATAAATGCAACTTTAGTTACGTAAATGGATGAGTGGAAAAAGCCAATGAGCCGCGCTGTTGTTAAAAACCTAAAAATCTATTTTAAGACCCTAAACAAATAAGGCACAAAAGACAAGTGAATTTGCCTCGTTTTGCTTTTGATTTCTCTGGAGTCCAGAGAATGTGCATATCTTGATTTTTTTATCCTAAAGCCTGTTCACACCAATAATGATAACTAAAATGATAACTAAAACTATATTAGCGTCCACACTAACACAAGATAACATTCTGTTTATTACAAGCGCACACTGCAGGGTGGATTCTGAATGACTGTCAATGTTGTTTATGGTTCATTGCTCTGAAAGTGATTCTGAGGATATCATTTGTGGTGTGGACTCTGCTGTTCTCATAAAATTAAAACTATTATTAAAACTTTATAGTTATTATGTGGTTATAGTTATCATCCTTGGTGTGAACAGGACTTTACATTATATCTGTATTTTGGACTTTAAATGTGCTGCGACCTTTAGACCAGTGGATGGAAATGGCTAAAGAGAATGAGACCACATCCCTCACATGACAGAAAATGAATTAATTTAGGCTGGACCAGAACTCCTCACCTCCCACTGGGCTCGACAGCTTGTGACCACTGAGCTTAACAGTCAAACAGTAGTGGCCTTTTACAGTTTTGATCCATTTTAATTGCCAAGACCTTAGCTTTTTCAGTTAGTATTTGATACCAATCCACCAAAATCTCCTAGGAGTACAAATGGTAAACCTTCAAGAACTGGGGGAGTGTGCCCGTTTAATTAATTTCGGTGTTTCATTAAAATCCTTAAATTAATCTTTTCGCACTCAGCATGTACAAAACACCCCATAAAGCTTGCGAGATAATATTTTTCCTCAGATGTGACATGCCTTTTCATACTGAGACAGAGTGATACAGCAAAACTGGATTTGAACCCAGGTTCCATTGCTGAACAAATATCGTACCACTAGATTAACACATTTTGCACTTATATGAAGAACTACACATTTTCTCCTTTTCTGGTCATATATCAACTAAAAAACCATGTGACTCAGGACTTGTTACTTCCTTAAAGGGATACTTCACCGATTAGCGTTAAGCTTTGTATCAGTAGAAACCCGGTAGTATTTTCGAATGACCGTGCTTCCCTCCCTCATGTCCCCCTGATACGAGAGATTTCTGTATTGTGTGTCTGGAAAAAAAACCTCAGATGACGCAAAAATCGGATGGCTTTTTTTGGCCAGAGGCTCGAGACTACAGCCAGTAGGAGGAGCTAGTTCATGCTTTCAACCCGCCCATAGGGGGATCTCTCGATAAAAACGGCGTCTTTTCAGTTTCGAGTCAACTAGTAGCCTAGTTGTATCTTTTCTTCTGATACTGCCCTCTGTAACCAGTAGGCGTGGCTTGGGAGTGGCCTCGTAGGGCAGCGAAGCAAGTGCATTCTGGGAGTTGTTGTCTTTCATCCTCATGAGCCAAAAATACATTTTCTGGCTTTTCTCAGTCTAGAAAGCACCAACTTCTCAAATAATTTCACATTTCTACTACATAAATGACCCAATTCAAATACACATTCATCTTTCCAGCGGTGAAATATCCCTTTAAAAAAAAAAAAAACCCATTAGGTATTGAAATTATGGTCCATACTGAGAGCCATTAAATATTTTGTCAGATAGTACATAACATTAAAATATTATATTGTTATGTATTAAAAAAGTTAAAAGAAATCTAAAAATATAAATACTTTTAAGAGTGAATTAAGGAGACACTATAATTTTAGTGAAAGCATGAAAGACTTTCACATATTTAATAACACATAAGTGTTATTAAATTATTTGTTTAACGGATTAACAACTCTAAATCATGTAAAATGTAAAAATATTTAAAAGTAAGCACCCTATTAAATACCGGCCGTTATATACACAATATCGATGTCAGTAATATCAGCCGGTATATTGTGCATCCCTATCACTCATGTTTATACTTACATTTGACTTTGTTGCAAGTCTCTGAAGATGAAATAAACAGCTTGTTCTGCCAACGAACAAGCAACACACTCATTTAGTCTATGTAAGAGGTAATATTAGTAGTAAATAATAGTAGCAGTTATAAGTCATCTGAATAGTGTCTCAAGGTCGATTTTCAGTTAATGCCAAGAGGAAGTGACTTATGTTGTGGTTGTACAGATGTATCCTCATAAGATGTTATATACATATATTGCATGATCAGTTAATAAGACCATGGCATTTTCTGAGAAGTAGTGTTCTCTGTGCCGTTATTAGTAGAACTGTTTGTGCTATGGACATAAATAATACCTGAGAAGTTTACCACTACATGATCTTACTTCACATCTTTGCAGTTAGAATGGTTAGGGTTATGCTAGTTGGGTAACTTCCACTCAGTCTTCTTAGTAAAAGGGAAGTGTAATTTGTTAATCTGCTCCGAGAACATTTGCACTTCTCTTTACAAGTGTTCAGTGGACTTGAAACCAGAATGGACCCTCTTCCCAATGCCTACAGTATGATGTGAAATGAGAGTGCCATTGCTCAATGCATCTGGTTGATTGGTTCAGACCATGCTTTTCTGCACAGCAGGGAAATGGAAAAAAGGGGGATCGAGGAGGAGGACATCTGAAACACCGTCCAGAAAAACATTTGCTTTTCTATTCTCCAGACGATGTGGGTTTTATTCTGCATTTCTACATTCCCCGTTCTCTCCTTCCCAGAAACTGTAGAGCGGTTAATCACCAGAGACCAATCCTGTAATATTCAATACTCTCTGACAGATAATAGATTCAGTTTTTAAGGTCAAGTTGTGATTTGCAAAATCCTCATAGGCTGGCCTTTTTTGGGGAGCGTTGTTTTAAGAATGACTTTGGTGGCTTTGATATTTGAATAGATGTTTTTCTATGAGAATAGAAATGAGTCTAGGAAACAAAAAGGTCTGTGATCAACTGTCTCCTGGTGCAATATCAAAGCCATATTGAAAACAATGCACACAAGGGCTGCCAAATTAGATGTGGTGTAATGTTGTTTGATAGAGAATCCTTGTGAATTTTTTTTAGACTTGTTAGACTCACATAGCATTCAGTTTATTCATGCCATTGATGGACTAATGTAAAGATATATACATATTTACCACTGTACATATTTCAATAGAACCATCAATCGCATGAAAAAACTGAGCATTATGCAAGAATAACACATAGAGATAGAGATAGAGATACAGTTAGACTTGTTAAAATATAGACTCGTTACAATATATATATAGTTAGACTCATTAGATATAGATAGATATAGAGATATAGTTAGACTCGTTAAAATATATATAGTTAGATTCATTAGATAGATAGATAGATAGATAGAGATATAGTTAGACTCGTTAAAATATATATAGTTAGATTCATTAGAAATATATATATATATATATACACACACAATTTTTCTTCTTTTTTAACAATTAATCTTTAAATTATGTCTTACAAATATTTTATAAACATACTTTCTGCATTTATTTTAGACACTCTGCTGTCTAGTTATCAGCATTGTCCATTGAAAAACCTTTAACAGTCAACAATATATATATGTGATCAGTTGAAACAAAATGCTTTAAGACAAATGGAATACAGCAAACAAATATAACCACATTTATTTCTGAAAGTATAAAATATTACACTATAAAGGCCACTTTGCAAGGGTAAATGAACAACTTTTCCAAATATGTACACAGTTAATACCTTTCCCTCTTAGATATTGTCCAGCTCTGTGGCAAACTGAAATGTCATTTTTCTCACATGACCACAGGAAGTAGTTGGCAAGAGTTTCAAATAATTTACTTGATAGCAGAAAATGAATGGCAGGAGTTTTGAAGGTTCCTGATTTTCTTTTTGTACATCCTTCAGAGGCGTCAGGTATTCTGGATGGTTCACGCTCTCCCTTCAAAACCAGTGAAGAGGCACAGTTTGACATCGAATTGACAGGCACTATATGCCCTTGAACTGGGAGGCTTTAAAACAAAAACAAAAAAGCGAAAATTTGCAGTTCACATTCTTTACAATGGCACCAGTCAAGCCTCCGGAGCTTTCTCTTGTTAAGTGTTAGTTCGGCGTGACAGGCAAGTTTCGCTCGCTGTATTTATGCGCTTTATGAAGTTTCCTCGCTCGGAGTCTACTTGCGTGTACGTACGTTCTTACTGTATCCATACACTACCAGAGATGCGGTGTCAGAATGAGGTAGAACCGTTGTACCAAAAACATAGCTAGAACTTTAAACCTATGAAGTAACAGTCACATCAAATCAACTCTATAGAGTGGATTTAAAGAGCAAACTAAAGCAATAAATTCACATTCAACCACACCTACAATAGAGATCACTAACACGCTGGAATATCTGAAGTGTTCCCAGAATAAATTCCTCCCTCTTTTCCCTCTTCCCTTTCTGGAAAAAAAGGCTGCTTTGTTTTGTCTAGAGATTCGCTTTTTCACAGATACCAATATGCTGCCTCATCGGATGTTGTCGCCACAGGAGAATTTACCTCTTTCTTTGTTTCAAGAGGAAACCAACTCAAAAGGTTAAGTATGAAGTTGAGCCAAGATCACAAAACCTTAATACCCCCCCCCCCCCACCCCACACACACACACACACACTGCTACAACGCAATCTGCAGTCCAACAGAAAGGGAATAGACGCAGACGTACACATCAGACACGCACAAAAATCACACTCCGACACTTTTCAGATTGTAACTGAACGCGTCACTGTTTTGCTGGGCTACGCTGAACTCCCTCTGCTGCATTCTGTGCCTCTTCCCAAGGCTAGAATGGAGGCAGGGATTGTGCTGGAGTCGGGTGACTCCAGACCAGCTGGGGGCAGTCATGCTCAAGCTAGGCTCTGATCTCCCAGAGCCCTTTCACAGGACTAGGACCATCCACCAGCTGCCATGCCACCCAAGCCGACTGGGCCTTTCTGGGAGATGATGCTCTCTGTGGATTTAAGAAGTCTCTCAAGGCATGGCGCGTTAATCTTGGCCGGAGGCAGTCGACTGGGAGCAGACTCTGTCTTACATAGACGGTCCGTGCTGGAGGACACAGAGTTGTCCTGTGTCGCGTCACTGTCCCTGTGAGCCGTTAGAACGTTCCGAACCGTCCCCTGAGCTTGTTCAGCCGTCGGGGAGCAGATGGGTGATGTGTGGAGCCATTTTAGGTTGGTTGCAGAGTAGGGCCCTGGGGGTGTGAGGTCGCTGACTCTCATTGCCTTGTTACCCATTGAAAGGGCACTTGTGGTGGCAGGGTTTGCAATGCCATTGAGCAGGGGAGATGTAGCTGGAGACAACTGTAAAGTATTGAAAGAGGGAAAATTACTTAAGATTTAAATGCAAACAGAGGCAAACCTTTCCTGGGGATCTCTTTGCAATTGGTTTGCTATGATTTAAGAAAATACTTTTAAATTACTAAATTTAAGAAAAAGAAATTTTAAATCTAGTGAAAACAAATGCAAAAATATGCTCTAAAAATGTTGGTTTCATATGGTTTTAAAAAGCTTTTATCCCAAGTTTACGTTTAAAAATGTCATGTGTAACCATCAAGAACTAATAATAAATTTCCTTATAAACTAAAATTAATGTAACCTCACCGTATACATCTTAAATATTTTTTTTTGAATTGAAATATACTTTAAGGTGAAAGTTTTTTTTTTAGAAATAGCCATTCATAAATATCATGGTTTTCTGGGAGTTGCACCACATGGCATTTTACAATTATTAACGTATTTACAAATCATTGTTTGTATAAACTGCATTTCTACATGTATTTTTGCATTAACAGATCCAGAAGAAAAAAAAAACACCATCAGGTCATTAACCCAGAAACTATTACAATAAAAACTTGTGTAGGGGTATAAAATCAGCATGAGAATATTCTTTTACCTTGCTGACTTTTATCTGCCCTCTGAAAGCTTTCCAAAATTACCTGTTCTTTTCCGTCATTGTTCTTAGTGAACATGAGATGTGCATTTTATACCTCTGTACTGTAAAAATAGATTTTAATCCCTTCTTGTCTGTCATGTTCCTCTCTGGCCCAGTGATTACAGTATAATAGGCATTTCAGTCTCTCCTTTTCAATCAGCCTGGTGTCTTAACTTACACATGTTCATGACAGCTCTCAGAGAGTCTTACCTTGGTTTTCTTAGATGGGGTCGTCTCCTCCATCAGCGCCGCAGTATTGGCTTGGTCGCTTCGTTGAGGTTTTATGTGAGGGAACCAGTTCTTCAACATTTCCTCCATTTTCAGAATGATGTTAACATATCTCTCTCTGCATGGCACAGGAAGGACAATTTGAGTCTGGTTACCCACAGAAGCACTAAAAAACAGTTTGAGACTTAATGTGACTGACGTGACTAAAAATTAAAGTCTACTGTTCTGTAACCTTGTTTGGTGTCAGGCGAGTTGAAAGAACACTTAACCGCAAGTACACTGCATCATGCGTACATGTACACACAGACACAAACGTGTTTCTCAAAATGAGAACACATCCTGTGTTGATTCACATGTTTGTACACACACGTGGCATGGAGTGCAACCGTTTCCCTCGCCTCTAAATATAGACTTAAGCCTGCAGCCGGGGCACTGACGTCCACGTCACGGGGAAAAGAAATAGTAGCGCTAAGGAGCAGTGATGCAGAGACACACGCACATGGTGCCCATTGACTCGCACCAGTCCCCGACAGATGGTTAATGGGGATTAGTGCAAGTCACATGACAAATTATCTGATATGGCCCCATTCTCAGTATTTCAAATTTAAATGGCTACTGTCGTAAAACTAACTTCAATATTCCCTATTCTGATGCACCTTTGCGTTGGGGGACTTGCCAGCTGGCATGACGGAATGGGTGAATGATAGCAGGGGTCAGGTGGTGGGGACGCAGCCACGCCCCCACTTGTGTCAGCTTGGTTATAGCTTGGCTCAGTGCCTCGTTCAGATGGCCTGAATTAGTACCCCACCCAAAACCCCATCATCTATATTTTAGTGGCTGAATACCCACTTCAGGCATATTTTTTGCCAGGTGTGTTATGCTGCACACTGCTGGACGCGGCCCAAAGTACACCACCGATCTAGATGTTCTAGACTCTGCTCTCACACGTGAATATTGGACTTTGTGAAGCAGCACAATGCAATACAATGAGAGCAGATCTGGGCTGTGTGCCAGGTGCTGTTAAGAGGAAAAGTAAATGACGCACCTAAGCCCAGCCTGACCCATTATGAGGTCATTCAATGCAAAAGAAGCACTGACTACCCCCCCCCCCCCCCCAAAGACGACATCACAGACTTTACACAGTCTAGCCAGAGGAGGGCTAATCAATCGGATGACAGGCTACTCCCTCAAGGAGCTGGGACATTTTTAACGACCCGTGTTTGAGTTCTATTCTTGTCCAGCCATTTTTAGATTTGTGGTGGCAGGTCCACACTGGCCTAGCAGCCCCCCCCCCTCCCCTCCTGCTGCTCTGGACCAAGCATCATGCTGCGAAGCCATGTGTTTTCACATCTCCTTGTCTCGTTCACTTATACCCTCAGAGCAAAGACATTCACAAGACTTCCAGACAGAGCAGAGGGCGTAGAAGTCATTTGCAAATGACGTGGGATAATTTAATCTTAACTTACTGCTAATGTGCGTTAACACACGAACACTGAAACAACGTTGCAAGTAGTGTCTTGAGGTAGATTAAGTAAATGGACACAACATCTCTCAGATCGATCTGCGAAGGAGTGCTGTGCGGACTAAAGCCCTCCCACCTTCAATTGGCCCGTGAGTGAAGTAAAAGAAACAGTAGGGAACTCACCCCATGCAGGGATTCTGCAGGACCCCCATTATCCTCTGGATGCGGTCCATGGCCACACTCTCTTGGAAACTGCTGAGGCCTGTGAAAGGAGAAGATACAGTTTAAACCTTTTCTTTTATGAGCAGTGCCAGCTTATTGTCTCTGACAGGCTGTGCTACGTCTGCGAGGCAGATGGGTTCTTGTGAAACACGTGGGACGACAGACTTGCTGTCTCTGTGGCCAGGAAGTCCAGTGTCACCCAGAGCCCTTGCATTGACAGCAGTCCCAGACTCATGAGCAGGTCCGCCTGGTGCGCAACCTGTTTTATAGTACATGTGGGGCTCTAGCCAATATAACTTTTCTTTAAGTACCCAGTAACGCTAATACCTAATCTGTTGGTGTTTTACAGTAAGGTCAAGCTTTTCTGTGTTCCAACCAGCCGTGACGTAACATGATTCCAGTAACAAGTCATTTTCCTGTCCGCACTGAAAGCGAAAATGCTTTGCGATGTAACAGTTAGTCAACCAGAATATTGTGTGGGCGGTTATCTGTTTGCATGCGTAAACCGAAGAACAGTAATGCCACACTTTTCCATTTGGCATCAATTTCATGGTTCTACATTCTATGACTTGAAGGTACCTTGAGATGTTTCGTACCTTCCACAGCTAGTATATCCTTTTCCAATGTTTGATGTTTAATATACATGAGGAATGTGATTTTAATCCAGTGTGATCGGGACTACATAAATGGGAACCAAGTGACCTAAACAGCTTTTAAATCATGCTTTGTCGCCTTGTTAGGACACAGTTTGATGGTGCAGATTTTACTGTCATTACTTGTATCAACAGTTACAATGGCGACATTAAAAAACTGAGTCAAATGTTTACAATATTTCATCCCACTACTCAAGGACACAATGGAAACAGCGAACCAAAACCCTTGAGCTTATCTCTATAGTGTCTTCGGTATTTCATTTGAGGTCCTGGGGTATTTTTGGAGCCGTGTGGTTTGCACTGGTTTAGACATGCGTCTTTCAACCATACTTGTTTTATTATGACTAAGCGAGGCAGCATGTGCCACCAGGAAATTACTGTGGTTGATTTTGGTGCCTCATTTTGTGTAGTTTCATGACACATCTCTGTCCCAAATCTCATGGTCCGAGAAGCGCGTCATCACCTGCTGCCTCTAGTTTGGCAGTTCTCCTTGTATACTGATTTTTTAGGCAAGTTCTTGGATCAATGCTGATGCTTTAGACTATAAGACTAATAAGAAAGAATAAAGCATTACTTACGTTCTCTGTATCTGCCTGAGCGGAGGCCATTAAGGATTGAGGACAGTGGGTGAATGTAACACTGCAGCTCCAAGCACTGCAAAACAAAGAGCATCATTCAGTATTTCATTCGTCTGTCGGATACTATTAATTGTTTAGCATTTCTCTAATAATTTCTAGAGTTTTGATGTTTCATTTCAGGGTGTTGACAGTACACTTTGCCAATCACCATAAACAAACAACATCAAGTTAGGACATTTCTTTGTACGGCTCATAATTTCCTAACAACAATGACACTGATGCAAAAAGTGACTCATCTACTCTCACACATTTATGTAAATGTAATGGAACGAGTTATCACTGCATTTGTACAAGGTAGAGGAAAACACTGCGTTTTTTCATTCAGTGGCCTCGTGTGACTCATTCACTTTTCACCTAGAAAGAACACAAGGAGGAGGGGTCTTCCTGGAAGTGGTTTTGCTTCAAATTTTTTTTTTTTGATTTATTCTGCTCGGGTGGAGATAGATCATGTAGGAGATAGTCTTTCAGAACACCATGTCCCTTCCCTGGCATGCCGGCAAGTCAAAAAAGTGGTATGTCTCACCTTGCATGCGTACAGCCTGTCTTTCTCCATTTGTTCAGGTGTGAGCTGCCTCTCCCTTTGCTCCGGCACCATGGAGCTCCGTGTTCTCTTCAGCGCCTGCCTCTTTTTGCCTATAGGGCTCTCCGGGCACCGGCTGTAATTGGTCCGATCCCCTTGTCCCAGGAGAGAATGGCTGCCATCCTCGCTGTAGTCAGAGCTATTGCAGCTAGAAGGAGAACTTCCCCGAGAACTCATGTTCTCTTTGTCCATTAGCTCCCCTTTATCTCCATTCCTCTTTGAGAGCGACTGGCAAGTTTGGACCCCCTGGACGACCCCCGAGGTGGGGGATTTTGGCAAGGTGGTTTGTCCCTGCACTTTGGTACAGTCTGATTCTAACTCGCTATCGTTGTCCTCATCGTCACTGGCCAGCCAGTCAATGGAATAGTCCGAATCTGAAGCTGACATCTTAGGAAGCAGGGTCTAACCAGCATGGACCATCACTGACCTGCAGGGGAAACAGAGAGTACTTTAATCTCCAAATTCAATACACGTTAATAATGAACATTATTACACAATACAACATGAGTTGGCATTAAATTGTGTAATAGAAAAGGAATGTTTTCTCTTTCATTGTATTGCTTTGGCAGCGATATAAAAGCAAAAATTCCACCTTCATTAGCCGACCTATTTGCAAGATTAATAGTCTAGCAGATACCAGTGGTCCAAAACGAGAGCTTAAGCATGCATCTTCAATAAAATCCTGTGGGATACTGAATTCATGCCAGCTCAGACCAGCGTGTTTTCCAGACACACCACCTGAGTCTCACACACAGACTAAAGATAAACAGCGGCCATAAAAAAAAAGACTTGCTGTTTCACGAACAGTGCCGACTCCGAGAACTAATGAAACTGACCTTTATGGATAATTCTTATGTTTTCAATGACAACACTGATTCTTCTGTACATGAACAGTACCAAAACAAACCCTAAAAGAATAATATACCATTCCACATTTTTGTAAAAAACTAAATTAGCCTTATTCATGCATAATATTGTAGCAACAGGAGGAGACAGACTTCATTTATTCAAATCTAAGATGTCTGAAATAAGATTTTATGCTGCAGTCTTTTTAGAACAATTTTGCGCCCTGTGAAGCACATGCATTTGTTTGTTCTGATTGCACCTAATTGAAAAACACTTGAAAATGAAGCAATACAGAACTAACAGTCTGTTTTGAAGCAGGCGATACAAAAACAGCATATATTTAAAGCCCTGTTTGTTTATTCAATGAGACCAGAACGTCGCAGCCATGGTGACCACCATTTGACAGAACAAAGGCCCTAGAAATAAACCGTTCTTTCAGCAGAATTTCATTAATAAATTGCTCAAAATCATACATTACATGCACGTTCGATTTACGCGCAAGCTGGTAGTGTATGCTGCTTACATTTAGAAATGAATTAGTTTGTGGGCATGCTTTTAAAAGAGGGTGATTTGAAAATAGTCTAGGAACACACAGCTGGGACCAGATCTGCAGCCTTGAGCATTACCAGTATTTTTTTCTGCTTGTATTATCAATTCCATAACTCCTTGGTACCTCATAACAGACATGCCTTAAGGAATACGCATAAAAAGAGTGTTGACAACGTTGATTAATGAGTCAAGCCATGAATATTTGCTAAAAGCGTATGTTTAACAGAAGCTACTGCCGACCGACCACTCATCTTTTTATAGACGGGCCAAGGGCTTCTTATGAATTAACAGGACATGTATGATGCAAAAAATATGTTATGCCTAAATGAATAAAATCCCCAGGAAACTGCACACACACTGCATTACACCGTCCTTAATATACCAAAAATAGTTGTTGTTTTTAATACAAAAACAGGATCATTGTGGATACATTAGGTTGAACAAATAAAGTCATTTTATGGGATTTTTTTTACAGTATAACATTCACTTTCGGTTATTACAAAAGTATCGTTTTTTCCCCAAAACATTTTTTAAAATGAACTCTAAATGTAACTTTTACATAAATGAAAATACCTCATTATACAATAGAAGTACTTTATAAAGCAAGTTCTCGACTCGCACGAGGATTTTCAGATTGCCTAAGCACATTCACATCTCTTGGGCATTTAATCCGTCCATCAGCTGGTCGGTATCATTGCAAACAAATGGACTGCTGAGCCAGAGTTCTGCCCTGCCAATAAAGCCACATTATGTAATAGCTCTACCTCAAGCACGCGACTAATTGGCTTTATAACAATTACAAAGCTCAGCCTTCCAAATGAATGTAACTGCTGATCAGATTTTTCCTGTCAGTACTAGTTTCACCAAAAGTTGAATCAAACAAAACGCCGCGTTTAGCACGACTGCCGTTAGCGAACAAACTCCTCTTTCAAATCGAAAAACTGCCTACATCGGATACTTTACAAGTTTTGTCGACAGCTGGGGACGGGGATGAAAAGGCCCTTTATTAGTGTGTGGTAACAGCTAATTTGACAAAACAAAGACAATCATTGAAAGGTTTATTTTCACTGTGTTTACGTTTGGTTAACGTTACCAGTGTAAAGACAAAGCGGGCACGTGACAATTATTTAATAGCGGCATTTAGCGCAACGGCAAATGCAGGAAGTCATGTAACCGAGACGTATTTATTATACGTCTTCACGTAATATAGGTTGCTATGGGCAACACGTATATTAATATTAAAAAGACTATGAAATAAAACAAAACCCGTACAGAATAAATGTACCTGTCTGATATCTGAGGGTGGGGCCCTGGTGATGACTAACACCTTAATACACCCTTCCAAGACAAGACCACCGCAATTTTTGGCCTTTTCAAACATGTTACAAAATGTAAAGGCTAACTTACCTATATGCCTATAGGTTTAACAATATATTAAAACGAATACTCTCGCAAAAAAAAAAACGGATATGAACAAAGCCACGAACTATTACAAAAGACACGATTGACCAACTCGTGCTATCATATAAGCTACATTTAATACAATGAATGCATCAGTATTTAAATAGCCTATACATTAAGAACTCGTGTTTATCATTTAATAGGCGGATGCCTCTGTTCACGCAGCGGCATCTTCGGACACCTCTCACATACACACACATAAAGCCCTATATAAGTTACCTCACTGTTATTCCTATAAGTGCAATCGCTTTTATTTAAAACGCGAATCCTACCTCAAGCCGGATGGGACGAATGGCCGCACTGTCCTTTGTTTCAGCGGTATATCCAAAGACAACTGGAGCGCCCGATCGAGCCTCTATCGAGAAGCGTACGTGGTTTCAGTGATGTAGACCTGCAGTTGTGTGGCCCCGTGTTACTTCTCCCAAGGCAACGTGTCTGAGAGGGCGGGCACTAAAACGCCGAGCGATCCGATTTGTGCTTCCAGACCCGAATCTGACAAATAGAGATTGCGTTGGAAGCCAGCTCCGACTGATAGGGGAGATGAGCTTACATATTAAAATAATATGCAAATTAACAAAACACGTGGACACGCGGATCGGTTTCATTCCAACAGCAGGACAGAATGTCAACTGCTAGCGTTTTTTTTTTTTTTTTTTTTTTTTGGGTTGTTGCTCACAGTTAACTTTTTTTTATACCTCATTAGCTCGGATGCGATGACGCCAGATATGCACCTCCCTCTCATATGTTTGGGTTGAGTTGCTTTTAAAGTCACCATGAAATCAAATTGGACAATTCTTTTGATTGAATATTGCAGTATATTTGATTTATGTACATCATTATTTCTGTAATTCTGTGCCCCCCTAAACTTCAATCAAAATAACTTCCTCTCCTTGTTGCTTTTTGTTCTCTGATGACATATTTACTGGCGCGAGGGCGGGGCAACCTGTCACTCACATGACATCAACCAATAGCAAACCACAACCATCTAATCAATTCCTGATGGACAAAATGAGGTCCCGTCTTTAAAAAAAAAAACTTCTTTCACTCAGATGTAGGCTATGTCACAGTAGGGAAGAAAAGACTATCGCAACTTCCAACTTTAAAACGTATCAAGTTTGTTCATAGAGCAAGGTTAATTATGGGGGAGTTTGGGAGGGTCTGACACTCCAAATAAAGTAAAAGTTTGTAAAAGTACATATATGTTTCGCTTTTACTTGTTAAAACAGGGGTTTCAAAGGTTTCATAAGACATATTATAAGTTGAAGTTAAAGTGTACATTTTTCACCTGTCTATACAAGTAGATGCTATCAGAAATCATGTTCACCAGATTGGATAACCACAAGAGGTATTTATCATTATGTCATTATGTATCACTTTATTGTGTGTATTGTGTAAATGTGTGCGTGTGTTTGTAGATGTTATATAAGTTATACTTATTTTGTTTATAATTTATTTAAATTTTAAAAATGGGAATTACAAAAAACAATCAAGTAATATATCATGACATAACATTGAGTATTTGGGGATAAAGGTGAACAATAACTAACAAAAAAACCCATATTGGTCCTTAAGTCTCCTTTTTATAGACATTGATAAATTTACTATTTGGATTTTTCAGGTTTTTTTTTTTCATGATATTGACCTATGGACTAGGAATTTACAACTTCTAGTACAATTTTAGGTCTATTGATCATTTTGCAACTGTAAACAAACCAATGTGGAAACATTTGCATGCACCACGAGCCAGCAACACATGTGTCTAAGGAGCGATTCAATGTGCGCATTGCTACTGTTGCTCTCTGTTTCACTGAATGCAGGAGACCCGTAGCGGTGCTTATCCTTACCTGCCCCCGACTGACTGCAATGTGCACAGCTGCTCGTATGTGGACCAAGTGGAATGAATGAATGAGGCTGAACGTGATAGGCCACGTTCTGTTTCGTGTCGGGTTGCACACGTGCTGCCTTTACGCTCGCACTGTTTTTACACAGCAGCCCGTGGAGTTTCCATGGTGAGGGGGGGGCAGGGTGGAAAAACATTCCAGATCAGTTCACTTGCTGTGTTAAGAATGTTGCGCTTTCTCTAAAAGCCTCACAGCAGGTGAAGTTGTGTAGATATATTCCGTCATACGTTATTCAGCGCACTTTTTCAAACAGCCCAAACGAGAGGAAAAGGGCATGCCAGGTGGTCTGTGTCCACTGGTATGTTCATGCTGTGGTGGTTGTTCAAGTTGGTGGCTGTGAAGGTGAGAGAGCAAATGAGGACTCGCAGTCTCTCTCTGGGGGGTGGGATCTCTGGTTGGAGTCCAGACAAAGATTCAACGGCTGGAGCCGATGAGTCATAGTCCTCCTCCCCGGAAAACGTGAGCACATGTGAGAGAAAAAACCCACCCATCTCTTGTCTCTCCTTTCGGCTTTGCACAATTGAAAGTCATAATTGATGTGAACTGAATGTTTCTTCCAAATCTCTCCCTCTCAGTTCCTGTCGGTATTTGACAACCAGGAGAACATTAACAAAACATTGTGGGTTCTGAACTTAGCCAAAGACGCCACCCAGATGGATTAGTGACACAAACCGGTCTGGTTTTAAATGCAGACTTTCTTCTGGGAACGGGTCCTACTGAGGCCAGTAATAGCACGTTCGGGCCAATTTATAAGGTCCTGCTGTGACTGTTTCTCGATATAAAGGCCAACAAGGACTATAATTATAACGATAACTATAATTGTTCTAATTCTATGAGAATCGAGAAGTCCACACCACAACTATAACGATAATGGCACAGAAGAATGATAAGGTTGGAATCACTTGCAGTCCGTAACTTTTGCCGCTCTAGCAGTTAATAAACAGAACTGTGTGCGTCTTGCGGAAGAACATTGTAGCCGGAGTTACTTCTCTCTGTTTATGACGAGTAACGCAGGGACTGGGCTACTCCGCAGCTGTACGACCCGTACCAGTCTAAAATAGTCCAAATATAAACACTTATTATAGGTGTACTGTAGTGATTCAGGTTAAGACAAAAACACGGTTTGATAAAATGGATTCATGATGTACTCGCCTATTATATAATTTTTGCAAATTTTGAACAAAAAGAGTTACGGACTGCAGCTTTAAGGTCACATTTAACGTTGCTTGGCGAAATTTTGCAGATGAAATTCAGTCATTTCAATAGGAATCTTTGTGTTCTGGAGTTTTTGCGTGTGCGAGGCCAAAAAAGTTGGTCTCTCAAATTTGCAGAAATTTGCTTGGTTTAAAAGTGTGAGCTGTGCTTCATACATCGCTGTAGATAATGGACCTTTTTTGTCCTCGAAATATCAGTTATGTGACTGTAGAAAGATTCTTTATAAGGTCTTAAGTGTGGCTCAGCTGTGTTGATTCTATTTGAGGTTACAACGAGAGGCAATGAATGATAACTATATTTCTCAACATCATCTCTTTTAGATGCGAAGAAGATGTGTTGCAAACACTAGACGTGCTGCTAAAAACAGCAGCGGTGACCCTCCCTTTTAGGCGGGAGTCAGCAAATATAGCAATATGCTATTGGCCGACAATCTTCACTCTCTTATTCTTCCTTTTGTTGGGACACAGTGCAGTCGCACTCGAACATTCTTAACCTGTTGACGGTGTCCAAAACACCCCGCGAAACATCGCTTGAAAGGATGGAAAGAAAACAACTGGAAGCTATTTGCAAAGGGGGTTTTGTCAGAGTGCTCATCTTGGCCACTTTACAATGTGCAATACGATGAGAACATTTAGTCCTACGCTGAACCTAATCATCACAGGCTAAGCAAATGACACAGCAGTTAAGTTTATAACTTGTGGGAATAAAAGTCCAAAAAAGGAACACCTGAAACATAAGCTATGATTCCTATTCTATCAGTCATTTCTCTACCACAATTAGGCAATTAGCGATGATATGTTTCTCTGAAATATTTATTGAAGACATGTTCTAGTTTCCAATCCACCTTATCAAAATATGCATAGTCTGTTTACATCGAAAGAAACAAACTTGTGGTGTATACGAGATTACAGTATAAGTGGGAGATAATTATTGGTTTATTGCATTCAGTCATAGACCATGAAGATTTACAGTCACCTCAAGATAATGAAAGCTTCTATGAGAAACATATTACAGATGTTACATATTTAAGTAATTACAGAAAAATGAATCGGCCGAAACTTGTGAAGAACATGTCCGATACTTAGATCAATCATCAGAATTAAAGAAAGAAAGAAGAAATTATATTGGGCTTAAAGACAATTAAGCATTTTTATTATTAAAAGTCCATTATTAAAAGTCTTTAATGTGAGAAAGAAACAGTAATATAGGCTATCCAGATTTTTTTGGCTCATTTTAATACATAAAAAGTACTGCATTAAAGTAATGAAAATATGGTGAGGAAAAGTCAATACCCAGATGTGTTGTGGTAATGAGAGAAAATGTGCTCAATTATAATGAAAATAATATGAATGATTATCTTCAGTTTCTTCATGCAATATAAATATATTATTATTATTATTATTATTATTTCTTATTTTATTTCCTATTATTTATTTATTTTATTTTTATGAAATAAAACCTTTTATGTTTTTATGCAATTCACCTTAGTTTACTTCTCACATTCCATATTCGTAATCGTGAACAGCTACATCCTTGACTTCCTGAATCATAATCATTTCAAAATGCTGTTATGAAGAGACTGCTTTCACACTCGGCAATTACAAGGTCCATTGAACACTTGAGCATGTTGGTCTCTCCGCCACACATATTCATACAAGGCATTGATGCTCAGCCCATCGTCCGTGTGGCTGGCCTGCGATGAGTCACAGGTGAAAATTGGCTTGGTGATTTAGAAGCACTGTCTGACGGACCCTGATGATTCACTAGGATGGAGGATTGCAGGGAGATGCTGGATTTCTCATTGACTTTCTTTATCTCATTCATAAAAAAGAGAGAGAGAAAATCATCCTCCGTCCTGAATTTCACCACCACAGGTGGCTAAATGAATCTCTGCTCTCACTCTGGAGAAAAGTGTGACGGTGGATAAATTAATCTCACATCGTTTTTTTGGTAGGGGGTTTCGGGGGGGGGGGGGGGGTCACATGGACATCTTGTTCTTGACATCTTATTCGCTATATTTAGCTATGTGGTTTTGTAGATGCATTGCACATCGTCCATGGTTGGTGACCTCTCACTTCATTTGCTTCAGGGAGGTTGGAAAATAGCGCCTAGCATGAGGGAACACTAACATGTGAACTTTAAATATTATGAAGATGGAATTGTTTTCAACTGTGCATTTGAAGTAACATGTCCCTTTATTGCAGACAAAATTATGTTTAAACTGCATTGCCACAGAATGGAGGATTACCCTTACAAAAAGAAGTTTGTTCAAATGTGCTATTAGCATACTTTTTTTAAGCTAAAAAAATAAGTACTTTTGTACTTAAAAAGTATCTAACTAGTATTCTAAATAGTTGTGTTTACTCTTTTGATTGAGTAGCTTTTTTTCCACATAGTTTTAAAAAATCCAAAAAATGCTGGCAGGGAAAGAGTTAAAGTTCAGTTAAACGGTATATTTCAAGTATAAAAAAAAACCTTATACTTAAACATACTTAAAATGCAAAAATAATATATAAATAGTAAACTGTATGTTGTTAAATTCACTTAAAGTACTCTTCATAAACTAAAACATGTATTTAACAAACTATACCTATAAGTTCACTTATAGTATTATTACAGTAAAAATGAAAAACAGCTGTAAAGAAGTTGTGTAGGCTACTTAAAGTTTACAATTGTTACACAGTATACTTAAAAGTGTACTTTTCTTCACTGAAAAGTGGGCCAATTTAGTCCCAAGTAGTTTGAAATAATACACAAGTATAATAGTAGTACATTGATATTAGTATACAGTATACTTAAAAATATACTTAAGCATACTTATTTTTTTAAGGGTATATTAAGTTTTGGCGCGTGCTTCTCTGTGTTACACACTGAACCAGAGCTCTGTGTGTGTAAACGTGAGTGATGGCAGATGAGTACACAGCCTGTGGCCCACATTACATGCAATCATAAAACCCATTCAGCCCACACCTTCATAGAAATAACGTGTGAGTAAGTTAAATTGTGCTGAAGGGGTGAAAGAACATGACACTCCGAACAGAGTTTTGCGGTGAGCAACAGGCCGTTTCTAAATCTAACAGGATTATTCCAGACAGAGACATTGTTCGGGGTGGAAATCCATGTGCTGTGTTTATTGATTATGTAACTAAGTCAGCTGTACAAAACAGGCTTTGAGATGTTCTGCCCTTCTGCTTTTACTCTTTCTATATGTTATATGATCTTCAACTTTGGGCACTTTTCTGTAGGGGTTTATGTTTTATTTTATATATATATATATACATATGAAGGTCACAATACATCTGGAAACTTCAAAATGCCTCGATCATTTGTTTTTGCTACTTTTCAAATGGCTTTTATATAGGCCTAGAGCTTTTATTTTATGGCTTTTATATTTTATTGTACCCATGTCCTAGACCGAGACAATCTTTAAATAATAAACATAAACCATTTCAATATTTATTAAAATATTTACAATTATTTCAACATTATGACTATCGTAGTACATCAATATTTTACACAAATATCATTATCATACGTCTGGCACGTTATCATAGCTGTGGTGTGGATTTTGTTATATTAATGCTATATCTTTATCGTTATCATTAGTTATCGTCCTTGGTGTGAACAAGGCTTTATCGTTAATCAGTTAACTGTTGTATAATAAGTTGCATTTTTTTACATTTCTGTTCACAAACCGTAAATGAGTTACATTTTTGTTTTGCCGTAACAGTTTTATATTTAAGATACTTAGAGTGCTGTGGAATTAACTTTAGCAAAACAAAAGCCTTTCCACCACAGAATGATATTAAATTGCGGAAATGATCGTGACTTTAAAAACTAAGAAACCGTTTTCTTCTGTGATACATTCACCAGCCCCTTTCACACAGCAATCGCGGTAAATTACCGTAAAATTAGCAGAACTACTTTTCCGGTAAATACACAAATGCGCTGTTCTCACAAGCAGCGTTCCGTCTTTTTTACCGGTAAGATACCATTCACATCAGTACCAAAATACCGGTAAATCATTGGAAATTACCTTTAAACGATGAGTTTCTTCATCCAACTGGATGAGAAGTGCCGTTTTATTTTAGTTTTAAAAAAAATTATTCTGAGTGACAAGGGTATGGAGATTTTGCTCTTAATAACACAAGACACATAATAGTTCATATACTAGCCTACTGCAGTTCCTATAGAAATCATTAGTACATACAGAGCCACAGTGCTGATAAATAATAAAGAAGGCAAGGGTCTCGAGCAAGGATCCACCGCACCCATAAATAACCCTTATTTATTCAACAGTTATTCATATTAAAGGGTTAGTTCACCCAAAAATGAAAATTCTGTCAGTAATTACTCACCCTCATGTTGTTTCAACCCCGTAAGACCTTCGTTCATCTTCGGAACACAAATTAAGATATTTTTGATGAAATCTGAGAGCTGGATCACTCCTCCATAGGCTTCTAAAGGATTGAAACTTGCTGGCCCGGAAAAGTTATTAAAGAGATCGTTAATATAGTCCAAGTGACTCCAGTGGCTTAATCTTAAGTTTATCAAGCGACGAGAATACTTTTTGTGCGCAAAAACAAACAAAAATAACGACTTTATTCCACTATTCATTTCCTTCTCTCTGGGCCTCGTAGTGTTTTTGCGTAGCGCGACTGTGTTGCACGTCATCACGTATCACACACATGACAAGCGTCGACCAATAGTGAGCCTACGTGGTGACGTGCAACACAGACGCGCTACGCAAAAACACTACGTAAACTAACTCGAGGCCCAGAGAGAAGGAAATGAATAGTAGAATTAGAATAAAGTCGTTATTTTTGTTTGTTTTTGCGCACAAAAAGTATTCTCGCCGCTTTATAAACTTAAGATTGAGCCACTGTAGTCACTTGGACTATATTAACAATCTCTTTAATAACTTTTCCGGGCCAGCAAGTTTCAATCACTTAGAAGCCTATGGAGGAGTGAGACAACTCTCAGATTTAATCAAAAATATCTTAATTTGTGTTCCGAAGATGAACGAAGGTCTTACGGGGTTGGAACAACATGAGGGTGAGTAATTACTGACAGAATTTTCATTTTTGGGTGAACTAACCCTTTAAAGACACTTACATAACTAATAGATGTGACCATAGAATGACCAGGTGGTATAACGCTGGTGAACTGGTGATCAGGCTCATGTTTGTGTGCCACCCCAGATGGTGAGACTGCGTGTTTTCAGACAGGGCTGGCCAGATGTACCCGGGTGATTATGTGGTTTTTCACGTCAGCTCTGCTCCTTAAAGAGATCAGTCATGGTTGTCTCTGTTGAAGTCATGTCGAAATTGTGTATGACGTGACACTGGAGGCCCGCACTGTGACTTTAAAGGGCTGGACGTCCTGTTTTTTTGTCTTTACGCGTGTGTGTGGGTGTGTGTGTGTGTGTGAGTGTTTTCTCGTAAGACTCCACACAGTCACATGTGCTCGGAGAGAGAGCTCTTGGCTCGGTTTTCCACAGACAGTTCACATGCAGGCAGGGCACTGAAACTCTGGCAACGAATTACAGTTGAATCTTTAATGGCTTTGTGCATGTGTGCGTGTGTGTGTGTGTGTGTGAATGTCTGAACAGCTGCCAGCACAGCCCTAGCGGCAGTAGGCTCTCTCTCTCTCTCTCTCTCTCTCTCTCTCTCTCTCTCTCTCTCTCCACAGGGCTGAATGCTACATGTGACTGGGGGTGTATTTTAACTGGATTATGTAAGCGCTCTGGCCGAGTCTATGCACAGTGCACGGATAAAGATGGCTGTACATGATTCAGAGGCGTGCTTGCTCTCTTACCGGTGTTCATTTCCAAACAGATTAAGTGAATCTCGCAAAGAGCTGTCCGTTACGACAGACTTGGGCCCTTGTGTTTGTACACCTGTCCCTGTGCATGTGCACAGTATATTTTTGGCACTGTATTTTGACACTTTTTCAGGAAATCAACCTAGCTTATAAGTAAATTAATTACTTAGTTATTTAGTTGACTTACTTATGGTAAGACATTAAACAGGAATAGAGGGGAAAAAATTATATTCAAAAAAGTATGCTTCACCTTTAATGTCAGGTTTTTGTTATTTCTATACTGATAAATAAAAAAATTGTAAATGTAAATGTTTGGGTTCATATTTTATCTGGGGTCTCGAATAATGAAATCCTTCAGCTAAATAAATTGATAAAGCTGAGGCCTTACCCGATTGATTATAATATGGCAGCTTGACCTCTAAGACAAAAAAAAAAATTCATACATAAACATTCATTTCAATTTTTTTATGTATAATGTTCTACTGATAATTGCAATCTAAACATGCTTACATATAAAACATTTATATGCATAATTATTTAAAGAGTATAAATAAGAGAGAAAATATATATTTTGCCTTTGTTTTTATATTGTTTTCGTATTAATTCATATTTTAAATTTTGTTTTTACATTTTCAATTTTTTATATTCAAATTTTTACGTTTTAATTTTGTTATGTACTGTTGTCCTTTAGAATAATTTGTGTGTGTGTTTTTTTTTTTAATTATTATTACTACTGAACTTTAATTTATTATTATTTCAGGTTTAGTTTTAGTGATTTTATTTTTCATTTAAACTTATTGGTTTCAGTTAGATGCCAAGAAAACATTTCTCTTTTTTAAGCTCTCTCTCTCTCTCTCTCTCTCTCTCTCTCTCTCTCTCTCTCTCTCTCTCTCTCTCTCTCTCTCTCTCTCTCTCTCTCTCTCTCTCTCTCTCTCTCTCACACACACACATAGTTGTTTTAAATGAGTAAAGCATCAAATAGACATTAGAAAAAGTAGCTTTAGAAAAATTTTACTTTTAGTCTTCAACAGCCATGAGAGTGAGTAAATGATGACAGAATTATTGTTTTTTATTATTATTATGGAAACATGAATTTAAAAAAAACACTCAACACTCAAGAATCTTAAACTGCCGGTAGTTGACGAAAATGTCTAAATGAGTAAGTCACTGAGTCATTCATTCATTCATTCATTCGATTCATTCAAATGGCTGATTTATTTCAGGAATGAAGTAAATTAACTCTCTTTATGAATAACTTGTTTGCAGTCACGTGATTCTGATGATGTTAAAAATGTTAAATCAACAGCCCATGCAGGAAATCATCAATATTACAAAAATATAACAACACAAACATTGTTTAAATTGTTACTGCCTTTAGTTATTATTTTGGAATAAATGTAAAAATGCTTCATTACATTTATACTTGGTTTTAATAAATAGAACAATACATATTGTAAAAATACAAAATAGAATTGTATTTAGTATGTCTTTTTTATTTAATGTGTGTATGTAATTTAACCAGAAACATATAGGGCCCTATTTTAACGATCTGAAACGCAAGTGTCAAGCGCAAAGCGCAAGTAACTTTGTGGGCGGGTCTTGGCGCTGTTGCTATTTTCCCGGCGGGATAAATGACTCTTGCGCCCGGCGCAAATCTAAAAGGGGTTGGTCTGAAGTAGCTTCATTATTCATAGGTGTGGTTTGGGCGTAACGTGAAATAAACCAATCAGAGCGTCATCTCACATTCCCTTTAAGAGCAGGCGCGCTTTTCCCATAGCGGATTGCTATTGTAACGGCGGATTTGCCAGGCGCACGCCAGGAGTGGTTCACAGCCGAGGAGAGCAACGCTCTTGTCACGGCCGTAAAAGAGCGAGAAGTTACATTGAAATGGAGAAACCCACCCAAATTAACTTCGGTTAAACAGGCGTATGATAATTTGGGTAAATGTGTAAGGGAGATGTATGCTTTTATAATAAATTGTCTGTCTATCTATCTATCTATCTATCTATTGTAATAATGTATGATTTGCAAAAATGATAACTGCTGCTTCTGTGTAGATGAGAGAATCAAAGTGCGCGTTGTGCACACGCTACATTGATTATGGCCAAGCATGCGCCCTTAAAATAGCATATGAATAACATTCGCAACGCGCCACTGACTTTAAACTATTTTTTCCTGGTTAGTGGCGCAATTGTTGTCTAAACCTGCAAAATAGCATGAGGGAACGTTTGCGCCGGAACACGCCTCCTCTTTGCGCTGAACCGCCCCCGGGAGCGCAAGTGTATTTCTTAGTTAACCGACGTGCGTCTGTGGAGGGAAAAGTCCGCTGTGCGCGGGTGCAAAATAGGAATGATACATGCGTCGGTGTACAAAGTCAATTGCGCTGGGTGCAAGATAGGGCCCTAAGTTTAACAGGGACATAAATTTACATTTGATATATATATATATATATATATATATATATATATATATATATATATATATATATATATATATATATATATATATAAAAAATCTAGGAGAACTTTGCCTCATCAAGTATTACAAAAATGATATATATATATATATTTATTAATATATATAAATGCAAAATTTCATATATTAATGAAAATGTAGTTTCATTAATATATAGGTATTACAATTATCTTTTGATTTTTAAGCATTTTACCCACATGATTATAATGCAATGCAGGGCCAGTCCTGTGGTGAAATGGTGGTGAACTCTTGTGTGAAAACTGCAGAGTCAAGTGAAATGAGCCCAGATCAATTAGACCTGTTTATGGTCGACTGAACCCTGATTCGCTCTCTCTCACCATGCAGAATGGATGACTTAATGCTATCAGTGCACAGCACCAAGCTGATCACCCACAATCCTTCTGCACCCTGTAATTCAATCACAATGACACCAGCCTGGACCGAAAGCTTCATTCAAAGGTCTGGTGGACTGATATTAGGGGCTGTTCTGGAGACCAACATGAGGGACTAGTCAAGCATTAAGAACTGTAATGATACCAGCATAATTTACTCCACAAAAAGGACAGAATCTTTGACCTTTAATGACAGATTATGATAGGCAGGTGGAAATTATTCATTATCGTTACAGAATAGAATATGTTATTGTCAAACATCCAGTGGTTCTGTATAACTCATATTGACAGCGAGTCTCCTGGTTCCATCTAAGGATGAAAAAACGAATGTTTGTGTTCAGAATGGGATACTAAATAATAAACAGTTTACACTACTATACTACTGAATAGAAATACTACTTAACTACATTATTGCCACATCACATTACTATGTTGCATGACAATTCAGCCTCAAGTTAAAATGGCTTTCAGGTAAAAACATTATTTTGTATTTTATTTGCATAATGTCTTGGCAGTCAAAGAAGTATGTTAAAAATTGTGACTGAAATCTCACTGAAAATGGAAGTTGAGCATTGAATTGTAGGATATGTTATTTTATGCAGTGTACTTTGTTGCATATACTGCAGTTTTTGCCAAATGTCAGTCATCCAGGTATTTCACGTATACTAAAATTTCACAGCATATAAATAATAAAAAAAAAAAATAATAATAATATATATATATATATATATATATATATATATATATATATATATATACATACATACATATTATGGCAAGCCGTTCAGGAAATAATTATATTTATAATATGAAGTCTGAATATATAGAATGAAAGTCTGAATATATATAAAATGAAAGTCAGAATATATATAGAATGGAAGTCTGAATATATAGAATGAAAGTCTGAATATATATAGAATGAATGTCTGAATATATAAAATGAAAGTCTGAATATATATATAGAATGAATGTCTGAATATATAGAATGAAAGTCTGAATATATATATATAGAATGAAAGTCTGAATATATATATATATATATATATATATATAGAATGAATGTCTGAATATATAGAATGAAAGTCTGAATATATATATATATATAGAATGAAAGTCTGAATATATATATATATAGAATGAATGTCTGAATATATAAAATGAAAGTCTGAATATATAAAACGAATGTCTGAATATATGGAATGAAAGTCTGAATATATATAGAATGAAAGTCTGAATATATATATATATATAGAATGAAAGTCTGAATATATGAAAGTCTGAATATATAAAACGAATGTCTGAATATATGGAATGAAAATCTGATGTTATCAGCGCCATCTTGTGTTATTCATCTACTATTTTTTATACACATTTTGAACAATGAGCGAGTCCGCACGAAATTTAGTAGCAGCAATTTTAAGTAACGATCGTCTAATTAACACCCTGGCGAATGCGTGTACGGGCCAAAATACTGGCAACCTTACTCAACATCGTTCTACTGATGAAGAAATTAATTAGCTATTTCATCGCGGAAGAGCGAATGCGGTGAATTCATAAGATTCATAAATTCCTTCGAGAATGATGCATAATGTTCTTTCAGCAACATTTTGTTGAACATGACTGCCCATAAGTGCTAAGAATGTTGCAAGAATGGAAATATGATCCTCGAGATGACGTGATGTAGACTCCAAATTGTTTATGTTGTTTGGAGTATGACCAACTGTTGCAAAAAAGTCTTGTAGCTCACCAAAGTATTGAAAAATTTCAGGGAATGACATTTTTAAATGAATCACAATTCAAAAGGATAAAACAAGCTACACATTATTCAGTGAGAATTGTCAAATGTACACTTTCTTTTCACATATTCACACTTTCACATACATTTAGACTTTCATTCTATATATATTCAGACTTTCATTCTATATATACAGACTTTCATTCTATATATATTCAGACTTTCATTCTATATATATATATTCAGACTTTCATTCTATATATATATATTCAGACTTTCATTCTATATATATTCAGACTTTCATTCTATATATTCAGACATTCATTCTATATATATTCAGACTTTCATTCTATATATTCAGACTTTCATTCTATATATAGTCAGACTTTTATTCTATATATATATTCAGACTTTCATTCTATATATTCAGACATTCATTCTATATATTCAGACTTTCATTTTATATATTCAGACATTCATTCTATATATATTCAGACTTTCATTCTATATCTTTCATTCTATATATATTCAGACTTTCATTCTATATATATATTCAGACTTTCATTCCATATATATTCAGACATTCATTCTATATATTCAGACTTTCATTCTATATATATTCAGACTTTCATTCTATATCTTTCATTCTATATATATTCAGACTTTCATTCTATATATATATTCAGACTTTCATTCCATATATATTCAGACATTCGTTTTATATATTCAGACTTTCATTCTATATATTCAGACTTCATATTATAAATATAATTATTTCCTGAACGGCTTGCCATAATATATATATATATATATATATATATATATATATATATATATTCAGCAGAAATTATATGCTATTCTGAACATATTTGCATTGAGCATTATCTTCATTGTCAACACAGACTGCCAGTGCTGTATCAATATACTCACACGATATCCATTCATGAAAACATGTTTCATATTATATAACAGTTACATTCCATCCATATCTTTCTCAGTTCCCATAGTTGTTCTGTTCTCAAGCAGGTCATCTGGTCTGAACACCACAGACCTGTTTATAATGCCATTCTGAAACTAGATCTGCAAGCAGCAGATGAGGAAGTACACAGATCGACAATATCGCACTGGTTCGTTCTCTACTCAGATCAGAGCCAAGCTGCATGGGTTCATCTGACATGACCAGCAGGCAGACGTGACCGCGTATGGGTTGGCATAAGGTGGCACCCTGCGTTCCCACAACCCTGAGCTTCCAGTCTCCACAGGACACAGAGTAATCATTAAAGGCTCATGCTCTTGATGCTTACTTGGGTTTACAGGCGGAGAGAAAGAGAGAGCGCCTGCAGACTTTGCAAAACTTTCCATATTGCTCGTTAAAAGCATGTTCTGAAAAGAAATATGGCTTCAGCTATAATTTGCCATCCTGTTTTAACTTGAGAGGGTCATTGTGCATAACAAAGTAATATGTGGCTCCCTTTTCCGTTTTTGAAAGATCATTTTCAAAGAAAATTTCTGTAAGAATTTAATCATTCTATAGAAATTCATTTAATATCAAGCAATTTCAACATTTCAAGTCAAGATGGCTCTGCTCTATTATTATGAAGCTTATGGCCTTCAATCATTACCATTCAAGAGTCAACAATTGACTCTACTATACATATGCCGGACATATGCCAGACTTCTATCATTCTGTCCACTTAAACCCGGTCCTTTTCTTAGATCTGCCTCCATCCAATCAACAACCAGTGGATTGAACCAAGATACCCGTCCCATATTATTATAATAAAAAATAAAATAAAATAAATTGTACACTTTACACTGCCCGGCCAAAAAAAAGGTGCTGTTTGGATTTAAATAGGAAAATGCTTAAGAGTCTAT
Source organism: Squalius cephalus (assembly GCF_949319135.1). Taxonomy (NCBI): domain Eukaryota; kingdom Metazoa; phylum Chordata; class Actinopteri; order Cypriniformes; family Leuciscidae; genus Squalius; species Squalius cephalus. The sequence continues at coordinate 14,262,302 of NC_137144.1, forward strand.
GGATCATTATTGCAGTGATTATTATGTTTCTATCATGTTATATTGGCAACAGTTCTTCTAACCCTAATTGATGGAGTGTGTAACTTTTTATTTCTTAAACAACCATTTAAGACACATAATGGCCATATTTCAGGATCACAATGTCATCCTTTACAGAGTGCTGGACTCTTGCATTGTCAATACAAGATCTTGACCAAAAATTGATGCACCTCTTGATGGAAATAACATCACAACATTTATTTCCATCAAGAGGTGCATCAATATTTGGTCAAGATCTTGGATTGACAATGCAAGAGTCCAGCACTCTGTAAAGTCTCCTCCAGCACATCCCAAATACTTTCAAGGAATTTAAGGTTTGTACTCAGAGGTGCCAATTCATGTGTGAAAATTATTCTTCATGCTCCCTTCACAATTTGAGCCTGATGAATCTTGACATTTTCATCCTGGAATATGGCCATGATGGTTGTTTAAGAAATGAAAAGCTACACACTCCATCAAGGGTTAGAAGAACTGTTGCCAAACATATAACATTCTGGAAACATAATAATCACTGCAATAATGATTCAATCTTAGACTCTTAAGCATTTGCTTATTTAAATCCAAACAGCGACTTTTTTGTTTGTTTGTCTGGGCAGTATATTTAACAATACAGAAGATAGGTCACTTCTATCTTCACTTCATTGTGACTTTCATCTGGCAAAATACTTTCATATTTTTGTGTTTTGTGCCTTGCATTAAACTTTGTGGACACAAATGGCACTCATTTCATGGAATGACTCACAACCCTATAGTTGAAGAGCTCCACATCCCCTCCTCACGGGGCACGGCCACAGTAATGAGAGCTTTACATAAGTTTCTTCTGTTTTTTTATTTTTTATTGGACTGTTACTCTCATAGACTTGCATAACTTTAAGAGGCCTATACAAGGGCTGTAGTTCTTTTGTTTGGATTACATCCCAAATTTCAAACAATAAAAAATCGCCTGGCTCATTTCCAGTCCTGAGTTCTGTGGGTGAGCCAGCCTTGAGACTTGGTGGCGGAGATACCAAACCGGAGTTTTCTTTCAAACATACGTCCTGCTGAGTGAGAAAAAAACGCGTTTCTTTAAGGGATGTGAATCGGCTTTGTTTACAAAACCCTCAAGACTGTCTCAACCTTTGCTTCACACAAAGTGCTTTAGATCTTCAGATCCTGTTTTACACGTTTATTAATAGCTAGTTGTATTAAAATAGTTGTGAAGTTTCCTGCAGGAAAAAGGAGATCTCTTTGATTTCACATAGACAGCAATGAGAACACATGGAGAGCGAATGCAGAATCAAGCTTACTCTAAGTATCCTGCTTCTGAGATGTTTCACATATAAGAAAAAGACCCCAGCAGTCTTTTCATCCCTATCCCTACACCTCGTAACTCCACTGAATCCTCAAACTGTCGGTCAAACCTTGTAACTCCACCCTCCTCTATTGTGAGTGAAGTGCCGCAAATGCAGTTTTGACCATCTTTGCTTGTTTGCACTGCAAGGGTAAATAAAGAACTGGTTATTTGAATAAATACAGCATTTTTCTTTACTCTAGAAACACTATATAAAGCCTAATGTTTTATGTATTTGAAGAGCGTAGAATAGTGTCGTAGTCTAGCATTTGTCGTCGAGTCGAGTAAATAGCCTGTGTGAAGCACTTCATTTTTAATAACATGAGCCAAATGACAGAAAAAACTGAGCACCCACATAACTACAGTAAACTTACTAACCTGTAAGTTGATAAAAACGTTACATGATCCACTTACTGCCTCAGAAGCAGCCTTTCTAATGAAGGACAAAACACGAATGTACGAAATTCTCTGAAATTCTCTGGTCAAAAACCTCGTAACTCCAGCTTGATTTTGGTCAAATGTTAATAATCTAATGACAGGCAATTGTCTGACTATATATAAAGCTATAATATCAACTATGTAACAATGTAACGTTTGAGGTTTCCGCCCAACAGCGACAATATGCTTGGGTATGCGTACAATATACATGATGTAAATTTAGCCATTAGGAAAGTATGCACATATTTTTCTAACCATGCTTACTCTACATGCACATGTGCATTGACTTTATTTCAATAATTAGTTTGTCCACAACACTGTAAAAAAATTGTTGTTGGTTTAACTTAAAAAAGTAAGTTACCCGGTTGCCTTAACATTTTGAGTTAATACAATGAAGGAGATTGGTTTAATCAACAGAAACTCAAAACATTATGTCATCTACACCCAGCCCGTTCTCATCCCAAGGCGTCATATACTGGCGCTTTTGACATTTCGTCTACATCGAACGCACATGGCACCCTTTAGCATCAATATGAGACGCAGATAGATATGGGCCAGAAGGCGCCTCCTAGCGGTCTAACCCTAACTCTACCCCAGACCTAAACCTACCCATAACCGAACAAAGCTCTGTGCGTGTCATATTGATGCTAAAGGGTGCCATGTGCGTTCGATGTAGACGAATGTCAAAAGCGTCAGTATATGACGCCCTAGGATGAGAATGCGTTGCTACACCACATTAATTATCTAAGTTGATTTGACTAAAGAAAAAGTTTTGATAACAAATCATGAAAATATTTTTTTACAGTGAAGATTTATGGAATAACAACAAACTACTTGAGACGCAACAACAATAGATGCCTGCATTGACAAGCGCTTGTGTGAGGGGTTTAACCGATACAAAACTAGTTTAAATATATACTGTACAAAGACAGTTTTATCGGTCATATCTGCTGGAGAGAAACAGATGAAATCTGGACATGGATGAAACTTTCGCACCCATGTGTCAAGTGCCTGTGTGAAAACTTTGAAAATCTGCGTTTTCGACTACGCTAGCATAAGTGAAAAAAACAGTATACTTTTGGCTTTATGTATTTGAATATACGCAAATGTGAATGAGTAAAGGCAGAGGAGATGTTCATTAGTGAATAACGATTTCAATTTTGGTCTGTTCCTCAATTTAACCTGTTGTAGAGCTTTAGCAGACTTGAGATCATGCGCAAGTCATTAACTACCTTTATGGAGCTTTTTGTCCTTTTTGGAGCCCTAGGTCACCATTCACTTTCACATGGAAAAGAGAATCATTTTAGGAGAAACATTTGAGACAAAGTCTGATCCCACGGTGATTTGCTTCAAGGAAGTGAGCTGAATAAGACGAAACGAGACAGAGGGAGGTGTTAGGGCAGCATGAGACTGAAACGCAGGCATAGAGACGTGACAGACGTGTCTGAGGGGTTCTGGCTCCGCTCGTGCGATTGCTGTGTCTAGGGACTGGCCTGTGAGAGGTTATGTACTTTCTCCAGCATACACGTGACATGTTGTCCCTGTCTCAGTCATTTCTCCTCTATTCCTCCCCCTGCTCTCTCCTTCTTCTTACCCAGGCTATCTCTCACAGTTTCTTATCACTCTTCTTCACAAATATATGTGCACACATACGAACAGATGTATACTACGCTAACACCAACATACTAGCATCACTGGTGTAACTACATGAATAGCTTGAGTTAAGCCAGGGAATGTTAAACTTCTACAGCTTGGAAGAAATTAGTTCACTTAATGTATACCACATGTGCTTTACCTACCTGAGACGCTAGGCTTTATTTCGCCAGTCTAACACATAGTGTAGATTTTTTATATATATGCATATATCTATATATATATATATATGGTGCAGGGTGATGTTGGGTCCTTAACGCTTAATGTTTTCAACATTGATTAATAATAATGAATGTTTTTGAGCATCAAGTTAGCATATTAGAATGATTTCTGAAAGATCATGTGACAATGTAGACTGGAGTAATGATGCTAAAAATTCAGCTTTGCATCACAGAAATAAATTATATTTTAGAATATATTCAAATTAGAAAACAGTTATAGTTATTAACAATAATACTGTTTTTTTGTTGTATTTTTAATCATATAAATGCAGCCTTGAGAGCATTAGAGACTTTTATGAAGACATCTTCATAAGATTAAGAAATCTCATCGATCCCAAACTTTTGAATATTCGCAACTGAATTTTTTTCTTTAGTTAACCTTTTGATTTGAATCACTCACATCAGTAAAAGTGCCATTTTTACCATTCTTACACTACCATTCTTACAATTGAGGTAAAGCGGTTTCCTTTGTCAACTGGAGTGTTTATTTTGAACCCAGCTCTTCCCAAAACCCTACCCAACTAGGTCAAGCTGAGCTGACCTAGGAATTGCAGACAGAGCATAAAAGGAAACTGAAGGTCATGGGGGAAGGGATGCCTCTGCTGCTGGGGTCCGGTCTTACTTCCCAGGATGAGGACAAACTCCCTTTGCATCCCTAATTTTATCCCCATGCACCCTCCATACATTAACCCTTCCATTAAGTCAGCATTCCTTAGCTGTCTGACGAAACTCGCCATGCAAGTGGTTTTACGCCACCAATTAGGCATCCGCAAACCAAGCAGGAATGCTTGAGCCCACAGTTAATCATAGAGGACTTGAGCCGTTAACGAAGCTTTGGTTTCCCATCCTTATAAAGTTCAAGATCTGCTAAAGTTTGTTGCACATGAGTTTGTGTATCCTATTGAGGTTTGGTGTAGGGAGGGATGATGGTTGGTTTTTGATGGACTGTGGTTCAGTTTGGCCCTAGTCATTTCTGCAGAAGCCTCATTTCTCGAGAAGTGTTGCATACGGAGAATTCACGAATCAGTAATTTGGGATTAGCAGGCTAGGATCTGTCTTCAGAGTGAGAAAGACGGATTCAAGCAAGTTTTGAAACTTAAGGGGGAAAAAACTATACTCTTGCATAATGATTGAACATTTGGAAGCCTGTTTCCATATATATATGACTAGCCTATATCTCACAATGTGACTTTTTAAATCTTGCAAATTTTGAGTTGTTTCTCATAAATTGCAACTTAATATCTTGCTTTGTGTCTTTTTTGTCTTATAATGGCAACTTTTTTCTCATAAATTGCAACTATTTATTTGTGTCTTTATATCTCATGACAACTTTATTCTCGTAATTGCGACTATGTCTCACGAAGTGACTTCAAATCTCACAATTGCGACTTTGTTTCTCGTAAATTGCTACTGTATATCTTACAATGCATCTTTATATCTCATTCTGGCAACTTTTTCTCATAAATTGTGACTATTTATTGTTGTGCCATTATACCTATAGCAACTTTTTTCTTGTAATTGTGACTTTATACATCACAATGTGACGTATCAGTGCAAATTTATTTCTTATTTTAAACAATATCTTACATTGACCTTTTTATTCGGAAAAGGAAATAAACTTCTATAGAATCATTTATATTTACAAAGGGAACTGATATGATTGCATTTTTCTAAAGGTGCAGTGGGTAATTTCCGCATCACCAAAAAAACAAAAAAAAAAAAAAAAATTCAAGGAAGAAAGAGAATCATACGGGTTTGGAAAGACAAGGGGTGAGTAAACGATGTGAGATTATTAGTTCGGCCACTTTTATGATTGAAAGACGTTATGGTGAATTAGGGCTGAGTACTTTGTATCTTCTCTCTTCCACTTATCTTGAGGTGGCAGAGGGCTGAGCTGAAATCATAAATCACGTGCGGTGGAAATTCCACGCTTCAGTTCACTAAATATAAGAAATGGAGTATGAGAGAGAGGCTGAACTTTGACTTTGTAATCTGATTCTTTTAGCCTAATTATAGGGGGCAGTTCAGCTGGGTCAGGGTCAATATTCAAACCAGCACCTAAAGCTGCAGATGACCCAAATAGCCAGCATTGCTTTGTAAAGAATAGCAAATACTGGAGGAGTGATGGGGGATGGGGTTTCTTGACGTCAATGAGCCTGTGCCAGAAATGTGCTTGTGCATGTGTGTGTACGTGGGTGTGTGTGGGCATAAAAGGTGAGTGTGTGTGCTGTTTCCATGTGAGTGTCTGGGAGAGATAACACACAAATGAACCATTCTCTCTCTCTCTGTGTGTGTGTGTGTCTGTGTGTGTGTGTGTGTTTGCTCCAGAAGCTGCAGTCTCAGCAGGGAACATGGTCAAATTTTAAGTACACCCTACTGGAATTTGAGCAGACAAAGCCCATTTTTCCTGTTCTAAACAAAACCTGTGTGACGCAGGATTTCACGAGACACCATTGGAAAATGTAATTGTTTTGAAGGATTGTTCACTTTATCATAATCTTTACAGTAACTGTAGGCTACACCACTCTTACCTGTATCACTGATACAATCCATCTGATAAAAAAACAACAACATCTTCTTTTGTAAACATCCCCTCAAAAATGAAACATTTAAAACCTTTTTTTTCCATTTGTATAAAATTTAAATATTATATTTCAAATATACTGTATGTAGGGTAATATTATATTTTATATATAAATGTCCATGTTTATTTAAAACATATATATTTGTATATAAAATAAAATGTAAATTAAAAATTACATGTAAAAATATTATACACTACCGTTCAAAAGTTTGGGGTCAGTAAGATTTTTTAATGTTTTTAAAAGAAGTATCTTCTGCTCACCAAGGCTGCATTTATTTGATAAAAAAAAACAATAAAAAAAACAGTAATATTGTGAAATATTATGACAATTTAAAATGACTGTTTTCTATTTTAATATATTTTAAACTGTAATTTATTCCTGTGATCAAAGCTGAATTTTCAGCATCATTACTCCAGTCTTCAGTGTCACATGATCCTTCAGAAATCATTCTAATATGCTGATTTGATGCTCAAGAAACATTCATTATTATTATCAATGTTGAAAACAGTTGTGTACAATTTTTTTTCAAAATTCTTTGATGAATAGAAAGTTCAAAAGAACAGCATTTATTTAAAATAGAATATTTTCTAACATTATAAATGTCTTTACTGTAACTTTTGATTAGTTTAACTCATCCTTGATGAATAAAAGTATTGATTTATTTTATTTCTTTCCCCCAAAAATAAAATTAAAATTCTTACTGACCCCAAACTTTTGAACGTTAGTGTTTAATGTTGCAAAAGCTTTAGATTTCAGATAAATGCTGTTCTTTTGAACTTTCTATTCATCATAGCATCATGAAATAAAAATGTAAATAACTGTTTTCAACATTTGATAATAATCATAAATGTTTCTTGAGCATCATTTCTGAAGGATCATGTGACACTGAAGACTGGAGTAATGATGCTGAAAATTAAGCTGCATCACAGGAATAAATTACACTTTACTGTATATTTACATAGAAAACAGAATCATATTTCACAATATTACTGTTTTTGTTTGTGTTTTTAATCAAATAAATGCAGCCTTGGTGAGCAGAAGAGACTTCTTTTAAAAACATTAAAAATCTTACTGACCCCAAACTTTTGAATGGTAGTGTATATATATACACACACACAATTAAAATAAATCTTTAAATATATTTGACAAAAGAATCTTTAAAAAAATTATATAAAATATAAATAAAAACTTATATTAAAAAGATGAATGTTTAATATATATACATTTGTTTTCAATATTGTAATTTAAACATTATATTTAAAATATATGTGATATGGTATTATAAATATTCATGTTTATTTATGTAATATTTTAATTACATAAATAATTTAAATACATAATTGCTTAGATGCTAAACGTAATAATGTAAATGATAAGTGGCAAAATATTTGTTGTTATTTACAGAACCACAGATTAGTGTGGGAAAAAGCACAGGAAGCGAGGACGGCTAATTACACGGAGATAAGGAGTATCTCATTTCCAGAGGAAATGTGTGGAGGTTGTTTGTGAAAGGATCTGTGCATTCACACAAAGAACAAAGAACAAAAGAATTTACACCGATCTGACTGCAATGTCTTTCATGCATTGCAACCTTGCTTTTGTGTTTGTTAATTCTTCCAAATACATAAATGTACAAAAGCATTGTCCACTATGCATAAAGTCTCTACTAAAACCATTAAATAGTCAATGATGAGAAAGATGACTATATGCCCTCTTAAAGGTAGGGTAGGTAATCCTGTTCAGAAACATTTTTTTTATACTGGGTGAAATGGTCCTTCCATTCTGATAGTAGTCAATACATTATGTGTTCAGAAAAAGGAATGGAAAAAATCTGACCTCTGTAGCAGCTGTAGGACAGTAAAAACTCTGACCAATCACTGCCATTCGGTGCGAATGTAAAGAACCAATCAGATGCCTTCATGTCTCGTGCCCGAGCACCACTGCGTGCACAGCCCTGCGTGCACTCATCATCACATGTCACCGTTCCCGGAAATATTCAGCTCACTACACCGAGTAAGCAGGAGTTTGCGGCACAATGGCTGAGAAAATGCAGCAAAAAGTACCAATGCCAGCTTTGCTACTTTGCTAAACTACTTCCTCGGACCCTGCCCGCACTCTTGAACGACCTCCTCTGCTTCGCCCTCGACCCCGGAGTGGACCTGTCCTCGAACCGACGATGCGGTACTTGTCACCGGAGTGTAACGTTAGTCCTCATCAGAGTCAACAATGTTTTCATCATGGAAACTCTTACATGCAAAACACCGTATATGTTATGAATCTTACACGAAATTCACCTTCATCACAGTTTAACTGATGGTAATGGAAAAACGTGTATCAATGCAACCTAGCTTTGCCTTATAAATATAGCTCGTTACCTATAGCCTAAATATAGCTCGTTACCGAATCAAACAAAATATATTTTAAACTTTACCAGTATCGATATGCTAGCTTGATAGTGAGTATAAAAGCCATCATATTTGTTTATATTCATAGTGATAAAGTTAGGTATTTTATTACATGTGATTCTGACATGATGTCACTGCATGCACTGCGCTCCTTCCTCTCCGCTCGTCTCAGGTAAATAATAAATGCGTCTTCAGCTGAGCCTGAGCGTTTGGCGTCGCGCGTTCATGTGTTTTGGGGGCGTGGCTTTGGAAGGAGCCCAGAAGGGAGGGGGTGGAGTGAATGGAAATAATGACCTGTGTTTACAACAGTCGTGAGAGGTCTACAGACACTCGATTTTTATACTTTCTTTTTCAGAGTACTTACATTTTAATTATGTATTGGTATATAAAGACAGTTTAAACACATTTGGAATGTTTTTTTTTCTGAACAGGATTACCTACCCTAGCTTTAAATGGTAGTTCATGTGAGTTATAATCTTGAGATCAGAGGCTGAGGACCTGCAAATCTGGACACAATCAAGACAAATGATGCCTTCATTCAGCCGTCCAACTACATGAAAGTATGACAGGAAAGCACTTGTGGATCATGACCTACAGCATCTGTGTCATAATACTCGGAATACAGGATTGTTTAATCACAATAGAAGGAAAATTCAAACAATCAATCAACATTTATTTCTATAGCACAATGAAAAACAACACAAATTGACTAAATTGCTTTACACTCCCAAAATTGCAAAACACCAATACATACGGGGCTTGACATTAACACCCGCTAACCCGCCAAATGCGTGTGGATTTCAGCAGTGGCTTGTAACGCACTCACTCCTACCAGCCACCTTGGCGGGTTGAATTACATTATGTAGCTTAAATATACATTTTTCAGTTGTAGTCTCTTAAAAATGCATCTGAATTAATAAACTAAGAGCAATGTTGTCAAAAATATTGATTTTTCAATACCTATCGATACTAAATGATCTGAAACTCTTCCAATACTCATTTTCCACAGAATAGATAGACTACACGATACCAGCTTTCTCACTCTCTCATCTCTCCGACAGCGAGTTGACACAAAGTTTCATTTGCTCTGGATGAATATTGTTGGCGTTACGTTGCCTATATCTTTCCTGGACAAGGTAATCCCAGAATGCATAAAATAAATATTCCAAACATTTCGTACTGAAAAATAACAATAAAAATAGTTCAGTCACCGTCGTGCTAAATATTTGTGTTTTCTGAGTATTTTGATGCTAATTAGAGTATTTTGTTGTTAGTATAGCAACATACTAATGTCATACTCTATTGAAATAAATACTAAGTCGAGTCTCATGTGCGAGATGCTCCCTATAAAGTGTTACTAACAGGGTTCAATGATGATTAGGATGCTGTCTAAAGGCACGTTCACACTGAAAACGATCAATATAATGCTACTATATGTGATACTAACTAACGCATGATAAGCGTTTATTATAAGCGCACTTTTGTCGTCTGCCGCTTTAAATGCTCGAGCTCTTTAAAATTGTATGGATTTTGAATGACTGTAAATGTTTTTATCGTTCATCAGCTGGAAAAAAATAATAATTCTGAAAGTGATTCCACTATCGTTATGGTGTGAAACGATTCTGAATTCTGAAACGATTCAATGATCGTTATGGTGTGGACTTCCCTATTCTCATAGAATCAGAATGATTATTAAAACTTGATGTGAATGTTCCTTAATAAGTGTACTCCCTATGTAGACAGGAACATTTTAGAGCAAAGTTAACAGTTGGACAGCTTTTATAGAAAGATACACTTTGAACAGTAGGAACTTCTTAATGTCATTAGCTTAGCTGCACACTAACATCAAACTCTATTGTATAGAAAGTAAGATCTGTGCCTGACATATGTAGGGTGCTATATGCATGGTGCATGTTTTTTTTTTTTTTTTTTTTTTTTGCCTATAGAGTCACTAGTGAGGTTCCATGATGGTTGGGATGCTGCCTTATAAGTGCTAGCAATAGGCGTCTTTTAAGACTGATGAACTTTAAACAACCTTAAAGCAACACCAGTTTGCATGTTCAAGCAATACCTATTTTAGCGTCTCCTGATCTTTGACACAAGTACTTAAGTGTTAGACATGAACTAGATACAGTTTGAACTCTGAGCTGTTCTGAACAACTAACTGGACCAGGGGTCTGTTTCCCTTAAAACGACTGGCTAACCCCATGCTTTACCCCAGAACGGTTCCAATGGATTGCATCAGTTCAGTTTGCATGGCCTCGCTAAAATGACATTGACTTAGCTGGTGCCCCACTTCCTCTGCCACTTCCTTTCCTGTCAGCCACAAGCTTACGGGAACAGTGTGACGCAAGAACCAAACAGAGCAGTGCTAAATGTTTTAGCAACTCATTGCTTGAATATCAGACAGTCGGCTGTATATCACACACAGATTCCTAACCTTGCTCTCTCACTCCTAACAGAAACAATCATTCATCATGTCCAGCCTCAGGCTACTCAGAGACATGCAGAATCCACCCCTGCAAACCACATCAGCACAAAGCAGCTTTACATTGGAATATTTTCACGATTGTGTAACTTGATTTTAGCAATTGGAGATTGATTGGGTCATGGGTTATTTGGTTAGATTGAAGAGGTTGGTGAAATCAAAGGAAAGTCATTTAAGAGGCAGAATAAGTTATTAGATTTTGATGACAGGTTATGAAGACTTGACCATTTATTATTATTATTATTTATTTATTTTTACTTTAGAAGAGTGCAATTATGAGTGGTACACAATAAGGCCGGGGAGATGCTTTTATTTTGGGTCCAATTCCCACTATTAAAGGGTTAGTTCACCCAAAAATGAAAATTTTGTCAGTAATTACTCACCCTCATGTTGTTCCAACCGCGTAAGACCTTCGTTCATCTTCAGAACATAAATTAAGATATTTTTGATTAAATCTGAGAGCTGATCACTCCTCCATAGGCTTCTAGGTGACCGAAACTTGCTGGCCCAGAAAAGTTATTAAAGAGATCGTTAATATAGTCCAAGTGACTACAGTGGCTTAATCTTAAGTATATCAAGCGACGAGAATACTTTTTGTGCGCAAAAACAAACAAAAATAACGACTTTATTCCACTATTCATTTCCTTCTCTCTGGGCCTCGTAGTGTTTTTGCGCAGCGCGTCTGTGTTGCACGTCAACACGCATCACACACATGACCAGCTTCGGCCAATTGTGAGCCTACGTGGTGACGTGTAACACAGACGCGCGACGCAAAAACACTACGTGAACCAACTAGAAGCCCAGAGAGAAGGAAATGAATAGTGGAATAAAGTCGTTATTTTTGTTTGTTTTTGCGCACAAAAAGTATTCTCGTCGCTTGATATACTTAAGATTAAGCCACTGTAGTCACTTGGACTATATTAACGATCTCTTTAATAACTTTTCTGGGCCAGCAAGTTTCGGTCACCTAGAAGCCTATGGAGGAGTGATCAGCTCTCAGATTTCATCAAAAATATCTTAATTTATGTTCTGAAGATGAACGAAGGTCTTACGGGGTTGGAACAACATGAGGGTGAGTAATTACTGACAGAATTTTCATTTTTGGGTGAACTAACCCTTTAACTTGTTTATTAGCATGCATATTACTAGGATATTGGCTGTTTATTAATACATATAAAGCACATATTAAAGACTTATTATGCATGATCATATTCTGCATCCCTTAATCCTAAACTTAACACCTACCTTATTAACTATTAATAAGCAGTAATTAGGAGTTCATTGAGGCAAAATTAGTAGTTAATAGTTAGTGAGAATTGGACCCTAATCTAAAGTGTGACAAAACTTTTTACTACACCGGTATTCTAAGAGATGTACCATGTACTCACCCTCACGTCATTCCAAACCTGTATGACTTTCTTTCTTCTGCGTAATACAAAGAAGATGTTTTGACAAACTGTTTTTTGTCCACACAGTGAAAGTCAATGGGGTCCAAAACAAAACTTTGGTGTAAAACACCAAGTTTGGAAAAACAAAACTTTCACTCGATGAAAAAAAAACAAAAAACATGTGCTCCGTCCCAAATCAAATACTTCTCTACTATATAGTATGCCAAAACCAGTATGCCAACAGAGTATTATGTCCGAATACATAGTATTCGAAAAACAGTAGGCGTTAAAATCCCTGGATGACCTACTACTTCCGGTGAGATTCTGAAGTGCACATTTGCTGGACACTTTACGCCACGGGCCATGAGGCCACGGAAGCGGACATTCATACTATATAAAACATACTTTTGTAACAGTCACAAAGTTCAAATTCAAATGTAGAATTTACTCAGACATTTTTTGAAAAGTTCACCACACAAGTTTGCGATGCTGTTTACGTATGGTTATTGGAACTATGGTTTTGGGAAACACAGAATCGGTGAACTATGTTGGTAACAACGGAACTTGCGGTCATAATTTCTGCAAGACATTTTCCAAAATATCTTCTGTCTTCAGAAGAAAGAACAGGTATATGACAACAATTTTTAATTTTTGGGTTTTTCATTCAATGTGTGATTAATATATTTTATAAAAGAACATTTTTAAAAGAAAATAATTTTTGATGGGTTAAACGGATAGTTCTCCCCAAAAAATGAAATTTCTGTGATTAACTCGCTGTCATTTTGAACCTGTATGATTTTTTTTCTTATGTGGAACATAAAAGAAGATATTTCAAAGAATTTTGGTAACAAACATTCCTGGCACTTACAGTTTACAAGGTGAGTAAATAATGACTGCATTTTCATTTTGGATGACTATTTTTCAAGCATGAAATTGTGCAATAATATACTCAGTAAACCTTTTTTAATAAAAAAATGATAATTTCTTAAAGGGTTAAGTCCGTAGAATAATTGTTCAATCTCAGCAAGGTTGCCTTGACCTCCTCCACTCTCCCCATGTCCCTCACTAACGCAGTGTTTGTTGACGAGGCCCTTATCATTGCTTCTCATTACGTTCAGGATCCCATGTGCTTGTGGCGTCTTGGCCATGTGCACTTTGTACTTATCCTCCCACTCTCTTTTTCACATGGCATCTGCTCTGTCCTCCTCCTGCACCGATCGCGTCAGCAGCGCTCAGTCATCCGACCGGCATGAAGCACTGGAGGCGGTCACAGAGTACACCAAAACCCCCTTTCACCCTCCTCTTTCTTCCAAATCACCCGTTCCAAATCGGCTCTCGGCACCTGTTTGAAATCCTATTATGAATTATGTTATTGATTTTCTTATTCTTTTATTACACTATTCTTGCCTTAGTTTTATAAAATCACTGTAAGGCATGGCCTTGAGTGGGTTATTTTTTACTTCAAATCCCTCCTGTACTGTATATGTTTGAACTGCATTTGGGCAGAAGTTATGGTAGATGCAATGACAGACGCTTTGAGAAACAGGTCCACAAATAGACCCGTTTTCTGGATCCGCAGGAGAATTCGAGCCCCACTTTACCACAAGCGCCTCTCATTTTGCTTGTGCCCCAAGCCAAAAGAACCACTGGGAAATTAAAACAGGAATTATTAGATCACCTACTAACACACACACTGTAGAAATGAAAAAGACACATGAATAAATACCTATTGTTTAAAAAAAAGTTACAAAAATAGGTTAATTTTAGGAAAGACGTCTGGGGATTTTGTCCATAAACTTAAGTAGAAAAAGAGAGAAAAGAAAAGTTGTATGACTTTCTTTTTCCCGTGAAACACAAAAGAAGATGTTTAACAGATTGTCCGGGCTGCTCTTTTCCATACAGTGAAAGTGAATGGGACAGATGTTTTCGAGCTCGAAAAATGCCCAAATACTTATAATTATTTAATTTATAATTATATAATTACTCTAATTATACTCCATACGAATTCTGCACTATGCATCTTTAAGCCATACGATAGTTATTACCTGAAAATCTTCTCCTCTGTGTATAAAACATAGCGTAGCGTACAAGTTGTATGGAATAGTTTTTTTTGGGGGGGGGTTGTTGTCAATTTTGGAGCTCAATATCTCCAGTCCCCATTTACTTTTGTTGAAAAGAGCAGCCAGGACACTCAAAATTTCTTCGAATTTCTTCAGAAACAGAACAAATCAAATGGGTTCTGATGACATAAGAGTGAGTCCATTTTATTTTGAATCATTTACATTTCAACCAGTTTTCATTTTATAGGTGCGCTATCCCTTTAAATTTAGTCTTTGTATATCAAAAACGCTACAGGTGAAAACATCCAATTTAATAATCCGTCTTTCGCTCTGGAATCAAAATGAATGTTCTTTCTCTGATTTTAGTTTGGTGGGTGCACAGTACAATAAAAGTGCAACTTATAGCAAGAACAAAGTCGTCATGTGTCTCAAAAGAGCAGAGGTCCAGCTACAAAGAAAGATGTGGCCCTTCACTCCTTCAGGCTTCAGATAACAGACAGTGCTGAGATTACATTACCACCCTCAGTTTCTCACAGGGAGCATCATGCGTCACACTGATCTAGGCTAAACTTTTCCCAACCGACTGTATATCTGCAATCTCACGCAAACGCGGCTCAGATCACCACACAAGTATAGGGATTAGTGCAGGTATATAGTTTCCCAGTTCTTCTAAGAATCTTATCAACTGAAGCTTTCTTCATATGGATGTAGAAGCAGCTCAGACTGGTTGTGAATGATATATCAAAAGAGATTGGATTTCAGTGTTGTGTACTACTATGAACTCGAATCAAATTGGAGTTTGCTGCTTTGTACAAGAAGATAAAAAACTGAAATACCTTCGCTTCCCCAGGGATAATACTTGCTGTGGGTCGACCTTTTTCTTATAGTACAGGTATATACTGTAAGCATTATTTATTGTTCATTTAAAGGAATAGTGCACCTTAAAATGAAATTATGTCATAATTTCCTTGCCTTTTGAGCTTGACACCCTAGATGTGTTCACTTTAATTATTTGTAAAAGAGCACTTGATCTCATGAGAAAACGTAAAGTGCCCCTATTATGCTATTTTAAAGGTTTCTAACTTTCTATTTTTGTTTCAGGTTTAGATGCATTCACAATCAAAAAACACTTTAATTTTCTCATGATATACATTGTAGCATCACCTCTTCTTTCACAGTGTCTGAAAAGGTTTGATGAAGGATCATGTATCTCTAAACCCCTCCTTTCTGAGAATCTACTCTGCTCTGATTGGTCAGATGGCCCAGTCTGTTGTGATTGGTCTACTCTGCTCTGATTGGTCAGATGGCCCAGTCTGTTGTGATTGGTCTACTCTGCTCTGATTGGTCAGATGGCTCAGTCTGTTGTGATTGGTATACTCTGCTCTGATTGGTCAGATGGCCCAGTCTGTTGTGATTGGTCTACTTTGCTCTGATTGGTCAGATGGCCCAGTCTGTTGTGAATGGTCTACTCTGCTCTGATTGGTCAGATGGCCCAGTCTGTTGTGAATGGTCTACTCTGCTCTGATTGGTCAGATGGCTCAGTCTGTTGTGATTGGTCTACTCTGCTCTGATTGGTCAGATGGCCCAGTCTGTTGTGATTGGTCTACTCTGCTCTGATTGGTCAGATGGCTGAGTCTGTTGTGATTGGTCTACTCTGCACTGATTGGTCAGATGGCACAGTCTGTTGTGATTGGTCTACTCTGCTCTGATTTGATTCTAATCATACACAGAACATAGACACAATATTACAACTGAATCTGCATAAAATGATGCAAATCGATTGTGAACTTAAAGAACAATCAATAACCAAAGCAAAAATAATTCACAATATTGTATTACAAGTGCACTCATAATTTAATTTCTGGAGCTCATGTTTTCACAACAAGGACAATTTTCACATGCTTTTTAAGTGATGATACATGTTTCAATTAATATATAAAATGCTTCAATATTTAGTTTCATTTCTTACTAAAATGTAAAAAGTAATATCTAAATGTTATTTTTGTAGACTAAAATTTTATTCCATTTAAGTATAAGTAAAATTAAATGAATGTCAATATCAAAATATTGACTTAATTTTTGCAAAAATAAATTAATTGGTAAATGAGGACAGAATTGTTAAATGCTCTCTTTGTGAGTTTTATGGCAAATTACGTTTGATCTTGAAATATAATGCTAGATTTCAGAAAAATAAAAGGTGTGTGCATTGTCTGTTGCTGTTATATGCATATGTGGGTGTTTGTGAGTGTGAATCACTGGGCCGTCTGTGTGTTTCTCCACTTGTTTTGTTTGTCAGGCGGATCACGTTGTGTGGCAGACGGGCTTTTCTGCCTAGACGACACAGCTGGCCTGTCCTTGAAACGACCTTGTGCTCACACACATACCTGTGTGCACTCTTTGTCCGCTCCTCGTCCACCGTGTGACTGCCCTTGCTCAAGTGAGCAGGCTTTGTGTGAATGCGGCAGTTAGTGTCTGACTTCCATAAAGCGGCATCTGTTGTACAGGGGAGGATAAAGCCCGTTGAGGGTCGTGTCTCAGATTACCACGAGCAGATTAAAAAATAAACACTGCATGAACTTGAGCCAGCCTCTCTTTCAGGGGATACACACTTTGGCAAAGCTAACAATGCATCCTTAAGAAACTCTGCAATGATACTATGGAACTGGCTGACTTAATCTAGCACTGATACCTTTAGACATAATTACTATTTCAGCTCTATGACTCTAGTTTTTTTAATGCACAATGGTTAGGTATCTTACAGGTTTTTTTTAATGGCTTACAATTTCTGAAACTATGGCTGAAAATTTTGGCCCATACCGATAACCGATAATTCTTTATATTTGAAAGCTGATAACCGATATATTGGCCGATAAATCTAAATCAAACTTTTTATATAATTTTTGAGAGCCTGATTACAAAAACAAAAGTCTCACCATTAAAATCCATGTCCTAAGCACACAATTATAATGTTATGTAGCCTATATGACGGACTTGCACCGCACACATTGCACTTAACTACTGAATCTGCATTAACCAATCATATTTCAAGCAATTCAAAAGCATCACGTCTCACCTGTAGGAAATATCGGCTATAAAATATTGGCTTTAATTTTATAAAATCGGCTTGAATATATCGGCCAGTTTTTCTTATTGGGCTGATAACGAAAACATATATATATATATATATATGGATGCACATTTAAATGGTGCTTCAAGATGTCAAATATTCCCAAATAGAACTGATAAATAGACAGACTACATTGTTTTCTCTATCATTTTAAAAGTTTTTCCATTTAGTTCATTTTTAAGTGCCACCAAGTTTGGAAGAACACAAGGGTGAACTACCGATTAGCATAAAAAAAAGTTATGTTGCATAATGTCTATTGCAAATAAAGTTTTATGTTGCAAATCTGATGGTCGTGCAGGTAATGTGCAGCTATAGGTCCACTGAATGCCTGCTGCTTAATTGACGCCCTGCTGTGTGTGAGCATTGCTTCATCAGGAGAGTGATTGACAGGAGAGCTGATGGCTGAGGCAACACGGCCCCGGGCAGAGAAACTGACAGGGAGATCCATGGGGAGCCAAGGAATATTGTGCACAGGAGCAGTCGGCTTCAAAGCAGGCTTACTGTGCATTATTAAAAGCCTCCTCGATACCTGCACAGTCGGCAGGAGACACAACAGACGAGGGCAGGAACACGCTCTGGGGGCGAATGCATGAATGTATACGTCCGAGCGCACACACTGTGCGGGTGTGAAATAAAGATCAAGCCAGGATAGAGGTGCAGATGGAGCCGCAGGTACACAGAGATAGTCATTTACTGTAATATGCAGACACCACCTATCACACTGGCCAGTTTACTGTATAATGACTATATCGTATAATTACTATATTTCTCAAGAGTCTTCTAATGGAAGTACATGTTTATACTCCTAAGAATTATGGGGAATTATGTTACGCTAGGATTTTGTAGTCTAGACATGAAGGTTTCCTCACTCAGCATGATGTCGTCTACTGAGAATAAAGAACAGGGCGAATTTAAGTTCACTCTTGTGTTTAGTATCCAACTACAATTTTTTTGTACGTTTGTACATGAAAAAACTTCTACTGTGGTTTCCAAGATGTGTTTTATGGTTGCAAGGGTGTTCTGGTTGGTTTCCAGAGTGTTGCTATGTGGTTGCTAGGGTGTTCTAGTTGGTTGACAGACTGTTTTATATGTGGTTGCTAGGGTGTTCTAGTTGGTTGACAGACTGTTGATATGTGGTTGCTAGGGTGCTCTGGTTGGTTGACAGACTGTTGCTATTGGTTGCTTGGGTGTTTGGTTGGTTGCCAGAATAATGCTTTGTGGTTGCTAGGGTGTTCTGGTTGGTTGTCAGAGTGATGCAATGTGGTTGCTATGGTGTTCTAGTTGGTTGCAAGACTGATGCTGTGTGGTTGCTAGGGTGTCCTGGTTGGTTGGTTGCCTGACTGATGCAGTGTGGTTGCTAGGGTGTCCTGGTTGGTTGGTTGGTTGCCTGACTGATGCAGTGTGGTTGCTAGGGTGTCCTGGTTGGTTGGTTGCCTGACTGATGCAGTGTGGTTGCTAGGGTGTCCTGGTTGGTTGGTTGCCTGACTGATGCTGTGTGGTTGCTAGGGTGTTCTGGTTGGTTGGTTGCCAGACTGATGCAGTGTGGTTGCTATGGTGTCCTGGTTGGTTGGTTGCCTGACTGATGCAGTGTGGTTGCTAGGGTGTTCTGGTTGGTAGCCAAACACAGTTTTTTGCATAATTGTGAAATTCAGATTCTGTATTCACTATTCAGCATCTGTTACCTTCAGCTAAATAAGTAATAAATATATATATATATATATCCTTTGTAATTATTAAACTCCCAGATCTGGCCATTGAGAAAAGACAGAGGGCCTGAGGTCTAAACAACTTTAAGACAACATTAACTAGACAACTCTCAGATGAAATGTGGACCATATTCAGACAGAATTTTTTTTTTATATAAAACAGGCCTGGTATTGATGTTCCCTCTCTGTGGACATATGAGATTACAGAGAGGATCAGATAACGCACCCTCGCTCCATCCTCGATTCTGGGTCGAGGAATATAAAAAGACTGTCCGACCTCCACCCATCTCCATCCACTCACTCTGTATTTTTCTCATATTGCTACACAATGAAACCCAGCACTGCAGCAACTGAAGCAGAGCAAAAAGGGTAGCTCACATTTGAACCCATTCCCCCATTAAGAAAATCTATAGCGGATGCTTATACTTTCACAATGAGACCTCATAAATAAAGCAGGATGGGCTCGTCTTAATGGCTTACTTTCTCAGACACTGTCACACAAACACACAATCTCTCCATTACCATCTACTTCCCGTTCTTAATCATTATCCACTAAAGGAAAGAAGCTGTTATCGCACATAATAAAAACACATATTCACTACTTCAGGCTTATTATTGACTGGTCGTAATAGATGGAAATCCATTTAAACCTGCACAGTGCTATCAGACAGGTATATTGAAGCTATATAAAAGACATCAAACCTTTAAAGCAAAAGAAAAAAACTCTCATATTGTGTCAGGCAAGTGAGATAATTGGAAACCAGACCTTTGTAAGACTGGCAGCTCTTTGTGTTGTGAATGTATAGAATTAACCGCTAGAGAGGAAAGCACAACTGCAGACATAGATACCTGAACCAGCTCAATGTCTAATTGAAGTGTTTTTTTTATGATTTTAACTTAATTAATCACATTATATGCAGATTCATTAATCAAATGAATCACAATTAGTAGCATATATCAATATTTGCCAAGAAAAAAATAAGATAATTCATTTCAAAACAGTTTTGGTCTGTAAGTTGCATGAACAGTCATTAGATAATTGACATTTAGCAAACTACAGTTGTGCCAAATTTGTATTGCACAATACAAACCTTAACCATTTTTTCTGTTTGTTTTTAATTTAAGAGACATTACAATTTTACATTTTTAATTATTTTTATTCATAGTCATGAAATCAATACATTAAATTAACAGCCTTATTTATAACTTCCTGCTATGCACCTCATTGGTTATTTCACAAAAACTAGCGCTGTCAAATCAATTAATCCTGATTAATCACATCTAACATAAAAGATTGTAAGTATTGTTAGATGCGATTAATCGATTTGACAGCACTAATGATATACATACATCGTGTGTGTATGTGTGTGTGTGTATATATACAGTATATATATATATATATAATAGCAACAGACCAATGTTTTTAGACCAACTTACTTGCTTTGAAGCCAAAGCCTCAGCAACCAACGTTTAAACTCAAATGTACCAGAGTCATAATCATTATGCAGTCTTCTTTGCATACTGTATAACAACTGATTTAGAGTGATTAGCCTGTTCATAATTTCCTAGCGCCTGGAGGCTTGTTCCCGCTGAATTTGATTTTCAAATGAAGAGCCAGTTGCTGGAAATAAGTTCTGTAAAATGAGCAACCATGAACATGGCCAGGAAGCTTGAGCTGCCATTTCGCAAAGAGGAGATCCAAGGGGGAAATGTTCCTCCTGAAAAATGTGGCTGCCGTGGTAAAATGACCTCCGTGAAAATCAGAGTAAATTGGATAACGACTGGCTGTTGTCAAAACTTGTTTGCTTCAATTCATTTGCGAATAACAAGCCGTCTGTGGAAGTGCATTAGTTTTGTTTGTCTTCTTACAGCTCGCTGCCCTTTTAACTGACAAGTTGATGTACATGTATAAACTCCAATAAGGTAAAAATCATTTAACTCGTTTTACAATGCTGTGGAGCTGAGCTGAGTTTTATTGATCTGAGCTTGATCTTAAAGTCAACATGACATTGAAATTGACTTTGATTTATATTTGTGAACGATTCATCATTGCATGCAATTCGAAAGAAAAGTATGATTGTTTTCATACCTTTCATCAAAATGTATTAACTTGCTTTGTCTCTGAAACGACTTCAGTCGACATCTCCATATTTTCAACCCCTCCTCTCTAACCACCTGGCTCCATGCTCGACAAAGAGTCTGCGTTTAGCATTAGCATAGCACCATTAGCAAAATATAAATCATTATATTAAGTACATATGTCATTATATTCTCATGCCGCTGAACTGCCTTTGAGATGAATGGGAATTAGAGATGCGTGGATCAGCTCTAATGTTACCCGAATCCGCTGTTAAAAAGCAAAGCAAAGCAAATTTCTCTCAGATCTGTTTTGCCTCCATTGCTGCTTAAACAAGTGGCCCCTGCAACTGCGTAGATAAATTAGAGTCTGCAAATTAGTGCCTGACGGAAATTAAGCTTTAAACACATTAATATTTCTATCATCAATGATTTATCTTATCCACCCGCGACCCATCTGTAATTAACCAAAATGTTATTTTTTATTACTTGGCCTGCCCGGTCTGTGGATTATCCGCAGTGTCCGCAGATATTACTGCGATCCATGCATTACTAATGGGAATGCTAACAGATAGCTAATATATGTAATGGTGCATTCAAGTCATGTCGGAAAGATCATGTTTATGAGTTGAATGAACAAGAATGCCCCCACAAAATTGTAATTATAAGTGAGAAACTCTGAACTTTCTTTAAGCCCAGAGTTTCTGAGTTGGGGGCGTGTCAGTGAGAAAACATGGCGGACACAATAAATACAGTGTCTGCTTTGAAATGACTGACTTTTTTTTTTTTTTCATTTACATTAAAACTAGCTAAGTCTCATGTACAAATACGATAGTACTGTACAATTACGATATACCCAAACAGCAACATAGTGTTGGCCCAGATGCGGGCCACATCTGGACATGTGGATTCCACGCATACCAGATGTGGGCCGAATCTGGGCCGACACTATGTTGCTGTCTGGGTTTAAATAATGATTCAATTTTCATTATTGTTTCACCTGAAACGTATGAATGAGGTCGTACGAATTCATACCATTTCAATTTGCCAAAATGTTATGAATTGTCATGAGATTGTGAGGACTTACGCACAATAACGCCCACTATGCAATCAACACTCGGTGTATAAAATGAAGTCATGTCCTGCTTTTTTTCTCCCCACAAATGTATATGTTTCACATGGAAATGCATCATTTATTTGTCATTTGCACAATTTACAGTGGGGAAACTGCATTGAAATGTTTGTGACGAGGCTCAGACTTACAGTAACATTAACAGGACCATACACAAATTTAGTAAGCATGACCATAAACACAAAGTTGAGGGCACTGGGATGTTAAAGTGACGTGCTATATCGTAGTCAAAACAATAAAACGTAGGCAGAACAATAAATACATTTAAGTAGCAGTAACAAATAGTAAAAAAGTTGTAAGAGTAGGAAGTAGTCCTGGTAGAAGTGGCAGTAAAAAGTGTTTATGGAAGTAAATTAGGTTGCACATGCTGTTTCATGTGGACTTCAATAGTAAGAACGATCATTGGTTTCTTCTCATTACTCTTTACCAGTTGATTTATGTGCACAGAGAGATAAAAAAAATATCTTAATCCATATAGATTACTCTGTAGCCAATAAATTTCCTCAGAAGTTCCACCGGACAAAGGAGAAGTGACTGTGAAACTCTTGTTATGTTTGTATTGGCCAACGAAAAAACCTGCATAGAGCTAACGTGGAATGCGTCTTTAAGGACAGAGAGAGACGCCTGTTTGATTTACATCGGTTTTCCTCGACTAAAATGGAAAAGAAGGCAGATCAGGCAAAAGTGTGTGTGGGGGGGTGGGGGCCGTTCGGGGGGGAACAGCTGGCACTGTGATTCTCTTTGATGTTTTCAAATAAATGAGAATCCTTGAAACCTGAATGTTGCACATTAAACACCTTTTTCAACTTTGTAGCTTTCAGAGAAGGTCATCTCAGTTCATGTGGTACTAAAACGCTCAACACCAACCCACGGCCTCCAGACTGCAGACATAACGCACGAAATAAGTCATAGTCTGCCACTTAACTGTCACACTTTTACCAAAAAAAAAAAAGTCCTAACTAAACAAGTAAAAGACATTTGGAGGCTAACACTACAAATAGCAAAGCTGCTGAGTGCTGTGTTGGGCAGTGTATTAGGTTGTGGAGTAAACTTAAGCAAGCATTTGCTCCATTATGTGAAATTATAAAGCTCTGTTTGTTATACGCGTCTCTCCGCACACATTTCACAAGCATCCTTATGTAATGTCCTCACAAGGTCTACTACTCAACCTATCACAAAGACAAACCACGTTGCAAACATATGCACTAAATGAAGAAACAAATGGATAAAGTACATATTTAACAAAGTCTGCAATTTTGTAATGTTTTTTTTTATCACAATCTAATGTAGGCTTTGCAAAGGGACAGATAACTATATATGACCCTACGCTAATGTGGCTTTTCATTTCACATGCCGATTTAGGGGGCGTTTAAAGACAGTTTAATTCTTAATATTTTACTGTTTTTGAAAAAAGATATGACTAAATGTGTGGGGAAATTTGTGCAAAAATGTCTATATTGTCAATTGTGTATGTATGAAGCACAGCTCACACAGAAGTCACTTTCAGACCAAGCAGCTTTCTGTCAACTTGATGCAAAATCTGTGTGGAAAATCTTTATCACTCAAGCGAAATTCCAAATTGCATGGATTCCTATTGAAACGACGTTTTTTTTTTATTTGCCGAACAATGGTAAATTGTTAAAAAAAAAAAAAAAAAAAAAAAAGAATAAAATAAATAAAATAAAATGTACAATATGACAATTTTAATGTAGATCCTTAAGGCACAGCAGCTAAAAATACATCTCACATTTTATGAATCCCAACAGACCTGCTAAATCCCTGGTAATGTGCATTGCAGGACATGAGAGATGCAGTAGGAGTGGCTATGGATGTGCGCTGGGGTCTAAAAGAGAAGCCAGCGCACCAGCAACCATTCCTGGATGACATAAATCAACTCCCCCTCCCCTTCTTTTCCGCTCAGCCTGTGAATTTCACTACAACGTGACTTCCCTCCCACAGTTTTTACGAAACAGCTCGTGGCCTGAGCTGCCTTTGCATTCCTCCACCCAGAGGGAGAGAAAGAGAAGGAAAGAGACTGCATGCTGTACATGTATGTGCAGATCTTATGTCACAACTTGCCCATGTGCTTCAGTCAAACCAATAAACATCCAGTAGAATTTATTACCCTCTGCAGCTTGTTTTATCACTTTCCTCATAACCTTACGTTCGGTTTATATGGCATATGAGAGCTAGCAAGCGAGGACAGGCATATGTACAACATGTGATGTTCTTTCAGAAATGAGGAGATGTCTGGGTGGTGCTTTGGGTCTATACGCAAACATACATCACAGGCCAAAAACGTGAGGGAATGTAATTCACCCGAGACATTGCATAAATGCATAAATGTCACTTATACAGTGACCTGGTTTCCCATCAAATGCATACTTTTCTGGCTTACATATACACTGCTGTTGGTCAAGAACTGTTTAGAACTGACACGTGGAGACTCTAAGGTTGATGCAGACTAATAATTCATTTCTATATGCAGCCTGAAGGAAACTGGCTCTTATATGGTCTTAAGGATCTGGCTCAACCTCATAATCCCACATGAACGATTGCATCTGGAAAAAACGGCTGTGGTGCATTTTAAGCAATTTGCTTTGAAGTTTATCTAAATTGCTGTAAGGTACTGAAGTTCTTGATCTGAGAACAAACTGTGGTTTGGACTTTTGTTTGATGAAAATCCTTTGTATTTTGACAAGAAATAGGTGCGTCCATAACTATTTAAAGTAACTTTTAAGATTATAATTGTACAGAGAAACAAGAAAAAGTCTTGCATAGTGCTGTATCGTACAAAATGAGAACTATTCGGATTTATTGAGCATTTCCTATGAATTCATTAGAGATTCCAGCGTATTGAGATTTGGGACATTTCGGGCTTACGTTCGAAAAAAGGTTGTATGGATTGAGACAACCTTCGGACTGAAACGTTAGTGTCTCAATACCTTATTTTCTCTAACAACCTTTATACGAATGCCTGATGGCCTTAAGAGAAAATGTACAGTCTTTTGAACTTCATCACGCATTATTAAACACATTAAAGGTGGCATTCAAACAAAGTTGTGGGAGTTGGAAGCATACTGTGATATTTTTGTCAGCTATTTTCTTGAAGGTCGTAAAAAAGGCAATGTATAAAGACAGCAATGATACAAACATACAAACTGCAGGTATTTGTAAGGATGTTGTCAAAGATGGCAGCGTAGTAAGACAAACCTTTTGGTCTTATACAAACTTGAACAGGCAATGTATTTAGGAAACAAGATTTCAGTTTTTTTAACTTCAGGCATTCGTACAGAAAGCACGGTGTAATAAACAACAGCATATTAATACAGCAACTTTCAGGCTCACAATCTTCATCAGGCATTCATAAGAATGTTGCATAAGACAGCAACATATTGAGACGGCTACGTTTTGAAGGTCCTTGTTGTCTCAATAAATTTACGTATGAATATATAAACTTTATGTCTGTCATTACCAATGTCTAACTCACCTGCCTTTCTCATACTGAAAAAAAATGAAACAGAACAAATAGTTCTTGTGATGTGAAGCATGTTTTATGACCTCCTCAGAGATTGTGTTTGCCCATAGTAGACTTCACAGATGAGATGCTTTACAACTGTAACCTCAGCAACACAAACCCGTGTAGCTTCAGGCAAATCACACACATTATAGGCCCATTGCTGTCTACAGCCAATCAACACCAACCTTAAAGTTGCCCATGGGTGTTAACTAGTTCTCAGGTTTGAGAAAAAGAAGGTCTACACTCTGGCAATAACAACTTTTTACAGTTTCTTGGCTTCACTTGCTAATTGCTTAAATGTGATCGTGCATATAAATAGTGGCTAATGTTTTCAGCCTTTCTAAATCTGTTGGCTGGATCCTTGATGTTATCAAACGCTAACTGGATTGCATAACCACTTGGAGTGGATTGACATCCACAACAAAGAAATACCTGATTTAGGCAATCACAGCATGCTGACCATGTTTTGCGGCTCATTTAACCTCTCAAAGTCTTACGAAATATCACTGCTTGATTTCATGAGGCCCGGGACAATAGTTTTATGGGTGAACCGTAAGTCACAGGCCCTCGTCGTCATCCTCCACCGATGATTATGGTCATGGGAATTATTGTAAAGTATTGATTGGACAAACGTTATCTAAGCATCTCCATTTGTAACACAATAACAGACATTTTTTTTACAACGATAACTGATTTTTTTCTTCTTCAGACATTTACTAATGTAACTTGACAAGTACAAAACATAGAGCGAGAGTTGGAAAGATATACTGATAACAAGAATGAGAGAGAAAGAAAAAATGATCCCAATATTATGTCACCCTCCAGCCTTCAATCCATTGCAGAGAACATCCTGTGGAGAACGTTGGCTGTAAAACAAGGGACTTTCTGTTAAGACTCATTAAAAATGATTTTATCTAAATTTATCTCCAATAATATCACAGGCTAAGGACAGAATGTGTGATTGTTCTTCATACAGTCTTGATGAATGCCCTGAGGGTTTGAGGAAACTATACTTGTGTTTGCTGGATTGCATGCACTTGAAAAAGGTCAAACAGGCACAAGAGAGGAAGAACAAATTCTGTAACTCCAAGCGGCAAGAACAAATATTTTTGCTGCAATTACGATGCAAAATAGTGTGATCACGTGGACAACACAGACACTGGCCAACCTACTTCCACACTCCACAGCTCTTACATAATGGCTTTCTAATCACAACGTTGGAAGACTTCCAACATGGCCTCAAATAACTCTGTGCAGGCATTAGGTCATAAATCTCTTCATCAATGGTTCATCAAGTTCTTACATCGAAGTGCATAGTCTTAATGTACAGGAATTATGCAGTACATAAAAAAGGTTTTAGAAAAAGATACGAATAAAACAACGAAAACAAACATTATTTTACTAAGCAAATTGATTGTTAGATCATTCTGCTAGAAAATACAGTAGTTGATATATGTAAACTGAAGTTTGGTCTCTATGGGTAGCTATACCGCATGTTTTGGTATGGCTGAAACGCTGTGTTGATCAATCAGCAACCAGGACTGGAACGGTTTTCTAATATAAGATAAATGAATTTGCATAACGAAATAAAGTTTTATAGGAGCAATATGGCATTAAAGGCCATGGTGTATTATGAAAATAGCCCTAGTTCCTAACATGATATGATTCACAATATGACTATATTCACAATACAGCCTCACACACCTTATTGCTTAATAAAAGTCATGCAGCAAGGCTGTAAACCTGTGCTCGGTCAAATATTGTTCTTGCATAACTAGGAGGAAGTCCAAAACCCATAATGAGAATAACCAACTATGACTTGTTCCAGAACAAACCTTGATTATGCAAGCAAAAACAAGCTGTGCTTTTAAGAAATACTGCAAATGTTTTATAATCAAAACCTAAGATTTGGTTGAAATGTGTGGATTGGGCCGCTGCCTTGCATATTGAATACTTAGTCTTTGTACTGTGTACTTGACCGGGGAGTCATTTCATGGAGCCAAATGGACAAACAAACAAATGAAAAACAACCCATGACAGCAAAGGTACAAAAAAAATTGTTTGAAATGAGAATGCTGATCAAATAAACACAGAAAATTCAAATGAAATGAAAACTGTGTGTCACGGAAACTTTTGAAATGGCAAAATAAGGAATTACAAGAGAAACCCCAAGTGTAACATCAATATCAGTAGTGAGATAAAAAATAAGACATTTGTAATAGTACTGGGCAATGTTGTGAACCTCAATTTGACATGAAGTCTCTAGGTAGCTTCTAGCTGTCAGGAGAAGATCAAGAACTTCTGCAGAGCTCTCCTGATCTGTGTTTTCTCCTCAGGCTTGCTGTCTGGAATCATATCTGCACTGTGTAATGCGCTCAGGTGCACTTCTGGTCTCTTGTCTCTGACGTCCTGCAGCCCTGCCTGGGTCACGTTCCGACAGAAGTCCACCCTCACCTCTGTGAGACTTTTACCGTGGTCCACCACAGCCTGGAGGACGGAGTCAGTCATCCGAGCGCAGTTTTCTAGGCTAAGGCTATCTAGCCTCCTGCAGCTTTGTAGCACGTCGATGACATTGTGGTCCGTAATGTGTCCGCATCCAGACAGAGTCAGCGAGACTAGATTCGGACACCTAAAGAAACAAGAAGCAGAATTTCTCATGCTAAATGACAGAAATAACAAGTAATATTTATAATTTGATAATAATACAAAAGAGCGATATGCAGTGCATACATGTGTGCTTGCTATTTGTCTGGAAAAATAGATTTAAATAGTGAATTATCGAGTAACGAACAAGTGCCCGTTAAAGTGTGTAATTTCTGTGCTGCTATTTTTTCAAACAGGTTTCCCTAAACACTCCCTTTGTATGTGAATGGTCAATTAAACTGATAGCCCCCCTCCCAAACTCATGCTATTGGTTGATCCCGTGTTGCTATGCAGGCTGGTCGGGATTTTCAAACAAATAGCAATGTTTTGAACTATTCCAGTGGTCTCTCTGCATATTATACTAGGATAGAAGAAAGTAATTAAAGAAAACATTGTGTGACAGAACTTAAGTAAATTAATAATTTGCTACGCTCATATTAGAAGCGCCAAAACCATTCGAACGTTTTCTGAACGATCCCCTGTCATGCCATTGGTAAAACAAAAACTTAGCTCCGCCCCCAAATCAACCCCATTGGTTGAGTCAGTGTTGCCATGTCTTGCTCAAAAGAAATGTTTTAAAAACACCACAAAGGATTCAACAATGACTAACTTGCACTTGTACACTGCACATTACAGTTGGATAGAAGAAAGTAATTTTACAAAAAACTTGGATAGAAGAAAGTAATTTAACGAAAAAAGCTGCATTGTGTGGTACAGAACTTAAGAAAATGATTCATCTAATTGGTTAAGATCTTATTAATTGCACAGCATTATAAATAAAATCAACAGCATTCAAACAGGTCTCCTGAATGCTCCCCCATCTGCCATTGGTCAAACAAACAGATAGCTCCACCCCAATACTCACCCCATTAGTTGAGCCAGTGTTGCCGTGTCAGGCTGGTCGGAATTCTCTGTTACGGTTTTGAAAACAGAGACAGAATACTTTGGGGGGGTGGGGGATTAGTTAAACATCTTAGTTAGTATTGCCATATTAATCATCTCAGCATGTCTTGACATATTAATCTGGAACCAAAGAAAGTATTTTCATTTTTTTTTAAAAGACAGCTTTAAGTGACTAGACAGTGAGAAATATGATATGAATTTCACAAATGTAAACAGCCGCCAAAGATTAACTGGCTGGAAAACGCACTAGTTTACTGCATTGTGAATGCTTTTTATTCCTCGGGGGACACATGAAGTGGTAGACTGTATAATAAACGTGCCATGCTGTCAAAAACTGTAACTCAAAACTGTTTAGGCAGTAATTTATGTGGCACCACCAGGCATTTGCATGGTATTATACCAAGCATACCTGTAGCATAACAAAAACCATTCCCCAAGTCAGTGTTTGCGGCATCAGCTGTTTTTGCCACATAAACACAGCTGGTGCTCTTGTAAAATCGCACCAGCTGAAAGCCGAGCCATTTCCCATGCCCACACCAGTGAGCTCGGGCAACAGGAACCTTCTGTACTGGCTTCTGGAGAGTGGCCCTTCTGTGTGTCCGTGTTTCTCCTCTGCTGCAGCCTGCTGGTGGACTCACACTGGGTCAACACTCACACACGCTCACATGGAGCGAGTTAATGGCTGTAGCTTTGAGATGTCATTCACGTTTACTGATGCAGATTATATAAACTCTTACATAATCTTACCATTTAACCACATGTGAGACCGGCACATTCCAGCCGCCTGTAAGTGTAATGCCCCAATAACCCTGGCCATGGGGCAGATCTCACGCTACACGTGCCATTGCTTTCATCATCACAGACGGCCATCTGTGACACAGACGGTCTGATAAAGGGATCAACGGGAGAGGAAGGATGAGACAGGCTCACAAGAATTCGAAGCCTCAGGGATCGGTTGGTTTGACAGTTTCTGCTGGAGCAGCTTTCAGCCATTGTGTTTGAGCGGGAGGAGTTTTCAGAGCTGGCCAGATGAAGTAAACACACTAGATATATGCGTCGCATCATCTCCGGTTACATAAGCACGTCTTCCTCTCGTGGCTCCGCCCTTCTCTTGTGCAGATGTTTAGTTTGTTTTTTTTGTTTTTTAAGGACAGATTTCCATGAAACAGGCTTTTTTTTGTTTTGTAATGAAAAATTAACAAAGACTCAACAAAGTTTTATTTTACTTCTGAGAATGAGTGTGAAGGTTTCTCCATGAGGACGTGGCCTCTATATACATCCCACACGTGGCAGGACGTACGATTTACCAGGAATTCAATCTAATGCTTTTTCTTTGAACTCAAAAGTCATCACAGTGACAGTAGTCTTCCTATAGGCTAATGTCTCTCTCGGGACACTCTGAGGGTGTGTCTAGGGCCAAAGGACTGAGTCTAGAGACTTATTTTCCCTGAAGCGGCAATAATGATCGGTCTGCGCCAAGAACATCAACAGAAAAAGTCTCACACAGCACATGGATGTGGTCAGATGTAGTTACGTTCTTCATTTTCTTTAATTTTTCATTTCTATTAGCCTGTTTGGATAAATGGTGTTATTCATCATGTGCAATATCCATAACAAATTATTTGTTGTGGAGCCAAAGGTCTAAGCCATCAGATCGTTGAAACGATTTTTTTAGTGTTAGCATTTTTGGCCATGAAAATTTCTGAATTCGGTTCTGAATTTTAGTGGACGGCAACAGTAAGTTGCACTAGGTGTTCAAGAAAGAGAGATAAAGCAATGTTTTATTTGAAGAATAAAACTAGATCCCTACTTGAACTTAATGACACCAAGACTTCCTATTCCCAGTGTTTTATAAAAATATCCTGCAGCTGAAATATATTGCCACAATGGCGTCAGTCAGTGTGTGTGTGTGTGTGTGTGTGTGTCTTTGAGGAAAGTGAGCGAGACACACACACACGTGCACACACAGTGCACAGTGACTGTGACGCACATGTGCATTCCACCCTCATCAACAAAGAACTGATTGTAGGCTCCACCTGCCAATGCAAATCATGAGAGGAGAGCGCACAAGGGAGGGACTTCTTTCTGCTTCTCTCCAATTTCATCATGTGTTGCTCTTTCTCTGGTCAAGGGACAACCATCATTATGCTGATGAACCCCTAATGTAAAATCTTTTTTTTTTTTTTTACCCCTAAAGAATCCTCTCAAGAACCCTCAACAACCATCTTGAGTTGCATTGGATCTTTGGATAATTGTGTTCCCTGATGTCATAAGAGAACCTTAGAATGATCTGGTTCTTGTGTTCTAATTCTTTAGACAGACCAAAAAGTAACATGCTTATCTGAAGAACCTATAAAGAACATCAAGAACTTAATCATCAAAAAGTAACAGTATAGCCAACTCAAGAACCCTACTGATTTCATCATGTGTCATTCCATAAATCTCTGGTCAATATACATCCATATTCACACTTCTAGAAGAACTAAATAACCTAGAAACCTGCGACTGACCTGAGGAACCTATAATGTAACATAAAAAAAATAAATAAATAATAAAGTCGGCATGAAATCAAAATTGACACTATTTACTTTGTTAGCGCACATTATGAGTCTTGTGGTGAAAAATTAACCAGTGCAAGTTAATAGAAAGAAAGAAATTGTTTGTTGTGGTAATCTTTAATCTGGAATGGCGTTTCTTGTTTGATTGCGTTTTCTCATGTTTCTTGTTAAAAACTCCCCTCCAACCGTCAGTCTGCTATGAGCAAGGGATGGAGAGGAGGAGCGCTAAAATAAAACCCCAACCTCTATCAAATATTCTGTTTCACTTGGAAATACGTCACAACACTGAAGTAAAGTCAGTTGCAACTTCCAGTCCACACTAACTTTAACCTCCAAAAAAACTTTAACCACCACCTTGAGTTGACTAAATGGTTCTTCAGAAATTAAAGTGTTATTGATGTCTCATATTAACACATTCTTCAGATCAGTAAAGGCCAAGTTTGGCTCTTTTTCTGAGGGCAATGCAGAGAATTACTAAATAACCTTTTTTTAAGAGCTCTGTCAAATCACAGTTTCTGTAACTTTTTTTCTCGTAAGTGAGTTTACAGTGCAAAACAGCAGCGGGAGAAACCGCAGAGCTCCATCATGTCTCCCGTTATTATTGGCTGCCTGGAAGAGGCTGTACAGATCTGCCCTTAAAACTCCAGAGGGTAATTCAGCTGTGCACTGCATGCTACACCGCAGACCTCGTGTCAGTCAAAACTTTAGACAAACTATATTCCCAGCCTCAGCACGCTTCGAAGGCAAGCCGCATCTATCGGTGGAAGACTGTGATGACGTGCATGCTTGAGGCTAAAATGTGTTTATGATGAACTTTTAAGGAATGAAGGTTTGAGTAGATCCCCATTAGTCAGACACTGGCAGAGTTAAATGGCTACGGGAGGAACATTCATGCTGAAGTAATTTCAAGCTTTCCACCATTGATGTCTGTTCCTTGAAAAATATCACGCTACGTCCTAATGTGTCTGCGATCCTCAAAAACAAGTTTCTGAATGTTCTGTACTCATGTAAATCTTTTCAACCCATAAAAGAACCTGGTGAATGAGTAATTTGCTGCAACACACAAGAAAGTGGGCCAGTGTTGTGTTCTATTCTTCCATACATTGAGTGACAGTCCCACAGCTCCCTGTTGACTGAGGGCCTGCGGTGTGCCTGTAGCTGTGGAGTGATGGGCCAGTTGTTGCAGGCAATGCGTGAAATTTTCCAGTTGGTGTCTTTATTTCCATTTAGAATCTTTTATGTAGAGATTTAATGAATTTATTTAAGCCAGCACCTTTATTTAAGCCAAATTTATTAAGCACCTTCGTAAACCAGATTAATTCATAAACATTGAGTTGTGATTTGTTTTAAAATAGTTTTAAGATTTTGTGACTTGACAGAATTTGTGAGAACTAACTCTTCATCATTTACTCCCTCATGCTTCAAACCTGTATGACTCACTTTCATCTGTGAAACAGAAGTTGATATTTTAAAGAATGTTCATTCTACTCTTTTCCCATACAACAAAAGCAGTATGAAGTCTGAAGGAACAGAACAAAATCAGCATGACACTGAAACTGCGTTTGTTTTTTCTTTTCAATTGTGAGCGAAGCGGCTTGAATGAGAAAGAAAATGTAGGGCATGACTTGATTTTGTCCATCTGGAATTGATTGGATCGTAATTTTGCTAATTTCTGCAATCTCATGTAAAGTGATAGAAGTGATGATGTTGTGAGAGTGAGGGGATGATTTTGATTAAAATTATGCGCACAGATAAATAATTCATAATAAACACTGCAACATTGCGTTAAAAAAATAAGAATTGTAGGCTTCGATTTTATGCTGACTTTACTGACAATTTTCCCTCCGCCACAGCTTTCAAATCTCATTTGCTCTTGTGCATATCAAACTTGACAAGTCATGATAGGGTATGAAACAAAAATCAAATGTGATTTGGTGTCACTGATGTAAAACTTGTCTTTATGCACTAAGTTTGAATATATGCAAGTGCAAATGAGATTTAAACGAAAACGACTAAATTGTTGGTCTGTTCGACACACAAATCTATCATATTGCTTTTGTATGGACAACATTTACATTAATAATATTGAGGTTTTTGCACTATTTGGAGCTTGACAGAGCTCTGCATATTCTTCTTCCAATGTTTGGAATAACATGAGGATGAGTAAACGATCACAGTAACTTAATTTTGGAGTCCTTACTTTTAAGGTTACTTCATCTGTCTAAATATATCAGGGCAGAACATCTGCTTGTCCGAGATCAAGCCAATGACAAAATGAATGTTGATGCCAAGACAAACAGAAACACTCACATGTGGCAAACACGCTCCAGGAAGTCACTGACAAGGCTCTCGTGCTTTCTGCAGAGGTCTCTCTGGAACGTGGTCTTCATCCAGTCCTCGATGTTGCACACTTTGACCCTGCTCGAGTGCCAGCACACAGCCAGGTACCTTAGCGAAGAGCTCAGAACAAAGTTGTCCCTCCTTAACTCGCATGGAGACCTGAAGTGAAGTAGCGTCCACAGTTGCGGGTCCAGGAAGACCTGTCTTAGTCGTACGCAAGTCAGGGACAGGCTGCGGCGACTGTCCTTGTCTAGGTACGAAAAAAGGTGTAGCAAACACTCCTGATCTAGTTCTGTGAGATGCATAGCAAGACTGAAGACAATAACAGGCCTGCTAACAACCACAAAGCAACGAGACAACGACGAGTCTTGTGTGGCCTGGATTTGTGATTCTCCCCCAGACTGTAATCTAACTGAGGTCTTGCACATATAAGGTCGTAAGGAATGGGGGTTATTTTGGGAAGACCGCTGCAGGCACGGTCAAAAATGGAAATGTGTGAGGCACATGGACCCTCCCGGTCCATCTGTCTCTGACGCCTGGACAGGAGGCAGTGTCAGGGACGTTAAGAGTGTGGCAGCTTTTCTGTTTATCACTTGCAAGAGGCTTCATTCAGCGCCTTGCATCTTTGGGGATGGGGGATGGCGAGACACTCTTCTACACCGAGACCCCGTTTACTCCTGGTTTTGCGTGCATTTTGGTTGATAAAAGACGACACACTAGGCATGTTTACACGACAAAGATGTACTAAAAACAGAAAAGTTATTCCTTCGCGTTTTTCACATACAGGCGACAATGTTGTCAAATTGATCCCCGTTCACACGGATCCGCGAAAACGACTAAAATCACTGTATTATTCATGCCAGGCCAGTAGTTGGCGATATCACTTTGTAAAGAAACACAACGCCTAGACTTAATACGTAATACACATGTGCATAACCGTTTTCACAAATTCATGTTTTTATAGTTTACACAGAGACGATAGCGGTATTGTTTTCAAAAACTTGCGTTTTCAAGCCCCCAAAATGCCGTAGTTTAAATGAACAGCCAAACTGCATAAAAAGTTTTCCGGTTTTAGTAGAAAACGGTGTCGTGTAAACTGACCCTTAAGGTGGTCAAAGAAAACATTTGCCTATTTATCCTGTTACTCACTTGTGCTCGGGTCGACCAAAAACCAGGTATAAATGGGCCAGAGTTTCTGAAAAGGTTTTTCCAGCAACTGGAAAACTGTAGACAAAAATGCCAAAAAAATAAGATGATAATGAAAAATAACAATGACTGGATTGGTATCAAGACCTTATTTTGCTACGACATGCTTTTGATAGTTATGGAGAGACAGGATGTGATAGGAGAGAAGCAAGGGGAAAAGGATCAGGACATATTTTGACTTGAACTCGAATGTCCCTGAAGCAATGTGTCAGAGCGCAACCCACAAGACTAAGGGTACATTTACACAACAACGAAATGCTTAAAACGGATAACTTCTTCCTTTGAGTTTTCTGCGTACAGACGACACCATTGTCAAAACGATCCCCATTCACACTGATCCACGAAAACGAATCCATCCATTAGATGGCGATGAAACACTTAGTCTATAGACTAAACACGTAATACGCATGTGCATGACGTCATCGTCTTCAGAGATTCGCGTTTTCGCTGTTTACACTGAGACTGAAATGCAAAAGTTTGCGTTTTCAGACACCCAAAACGCTGTTGTCGTGTAAATGAACGGCCAAAACGCATAGTTTTGTAAACAACCCATAGACACCAGAATTGCATTCCGTTTCCATCTTGCATTTACACAAAAGCCTCTCCAGTAATTTGTCCTCAAATTTCCAGAATTTGAGTGTAAACGTAAGTCGCCTTGTTTTCAAATTTTTCAGTCAAAAGTTTTAACATACCTTAATGAATGTGAATATATTTCTAACAATACTGTAGATAAAGTAATTTTGCGGCACCAAATGAAATGACAAAGATTACGATGCGCCTTGTCATCTGCCATTGGTCAGACAAACAGATACCCACATCTATCTTACACCATTGGTTGAGACAAGATTGCTGTGTCAGACTAGTCAGAAGCCTCAAATAAACAATGTTTAGGGGGGGGGGGGGGGAAGGAAGGCATTAGTTTTTGGCAACATGTCAAAAAAAAAGTACAGAGTGAGCTGCAGTCCTGCACGTTTTGCGCGCACTGAACAAAGTGTACTTCTAAATTAGCAAGGCTAGCATTCCTGCCCCTTACTGGAATTATCTAGACGATATCTACTACACTTGATATGTCATTTGCCAATACCACCTGCCATCATTAGGTGAATCACAGAGGACCTGGCAAATCTTTTTCCAAGTAAAGTGCGATTTCAGTCTGTAACATTTGAGTCATTTTCAATGAGTCATCATGACATACCGCGACTGACGCAGTGGCACTTGATAACACAAGCAACGTGATCTTATTGGCAGCTGTGACCTAACAGGAGAGGAGAGAGAGAGAGAGAGAGAGAGAGAGAGAGAGAGAGAGAGAGAGAGAGAGAGAGAGAGAGAGAGAGAGAGAGAGAGAGAGAGAGAGAGAGAGAGAGTTGTTGTCCTTTCTAAAGTGTGACAGCTTCAGACAGACACCTGTGTGCAGCTGTTCCTCACCTGTTCTTCGCTTGCACGTGGCGTGTGGGGAAGTCCCAGTGTGCGTGTGTCCCCGGGAGTGTGTGTGTGGGTGGCAACAATTGATAGAAGAAGTGAGGAGGAAGGAAAAGAAATACTCACAATGGGAACAATGCACACCCTCATACGCTGTTGTTTTGGAGCGCTTTACGTCATTAAAAACCATTCAGCATTTACATTTCACAGTGGGTGACACTGTAAGTGGTCATTTGAAAAAAAAATTATAGAGTACTAGTGTACTTGCAACTATATTTCAAGCGAGAATAAGGAGAAAGCTACTCCACCTGGAGCAATTACATGGGCAGAACAGAGGAAAGAAAAGCAATCCTGTACATTGTGACACTGAACACACACCCATATGAGAGAACAGTGTGTACCAGAATCATTCAACCCAATGCGAGCAAATTGCGGCATGTCCTTTTGTATACAAATTATGTAAGTTAACTAAACTTGAAAAGTTTCAAATGTTCTTCATTCCTGGTCACATATGCCCAGGTTAACATTGAGATCAATGTATTTTTAACCTAATATTTTATCATCAAATACATATCTTTTATCATAGATTTAAATATTAATAATATTTTACTCACGCGTGTCGTAGAATTGATTACACTGGAAAGGGATTGACAATGCAAGACTTTGTATTTACGACATATATTTAAATATGGCGCATTTTTAGATTTACTTCCTCTAGGATTTTTTTTTTTTTTTTTCATTATTAACAGATTATGATCTATTAATTTTTACCCTATTTGCAATGACTGATATGGAAGTGGGGCATAGCTAGTCCCAGCATAAGCCGACACACCCACGGACCATCTGACGCATATTAGCACACAAAAAATGCCAAGCACTTCCTCTATTTGGCAAGCTATTCTGATTGGCTCGGTTCGCACAACTTCTGGAAACAAAATCATGTTAACAGAAGAATGAATCACTGGATTTCATCTTCACCCAGTCCTAAATAGTACCAAAATGAATGTTTGGTCCTTTTATGTCAATCAGAACCAGGGTTGTAATATTTAAAGGGATAGTTCACACTCAAATTTGAAAATTCTAATGAATTACTAATCCTCATGTCGTTCCAAACCCGTAAGACTTCCGTTTATCGTCAGAACACAAAGGAAGATCTTTTTGATGAAATTGAGAGCTTTCTGTACTCTCCAGACAGCTACGCAACGGACACTTTGACGCTTCAAAAAAAGTTCATAGAGATCGTAAAATTGATCCATATGAGTTGAGCGGTTTAGTCCAAATTTTCTGACTTGATCGCTATATTTGATGAACTTATGTGCTTTTATTCACATACAAACATTTATTAACTAAGATGGAAGTTCAAGCATGTTCGCTTGAACCAATGAGGCTCATTCTCATGTTACACAGCACGTTTGAGCTTCAGCAAGAACCAATGTAGTTCATTCTCATGTTACGCAGCACGTTTGAGCTTCAGCAAGAACCAATGAGGTTCATTCTGGTGTTACGCAGCACGTTTGAGCTTCAGCAAGAACCAATGTAGTTCATTCTCATGTTACGCAGCACGTTTGAGCTTCTGCAAGAACTAATGAGGTTCATTCTCGTGTTACACAGCACGTTTGAGCTTCAGCAAGAACCAATGAGGTTCATTCTCGTGTTTCACGCAACACGAGCTTCAACAAGAACTAATGAGGTTCATTCTCGTGTTACACAGCACGTTTGAGCTTCAGCAAGAACCAATGAGGTTCATTCTCGTGTAACGCAGCACGTTTGAGCTTCAGCAAGAACCAATGAGGTTCATTCTCGTGTTACGCAGCAAGTTTGAGCTTCAGCAAGAACCAATGTAGTTCATTCTCATGTTACGCAGCACGTTTGAGCTTCAGCAAGAACCAATGAGGTTCATTCTCGTGTTTCACGCAACACGAGCTTCAACAAGAACTAATGAGGTTCATTCTCGTGTTACACAGCACGTTTGAGCTTCAGCAAGAACCAATGAGGTTCATTCTCGTGTAACGCAGCACGTTTGAGCTTCACCAAGAACCATTGAGGTTCATTCTCGTGTTTCACGCAACACGAGCTTCAACAAGAACCAATGAGGTTCATTCTCGTGTTACGCAGCACGTTTGAGCTTCAGCAAAAACCATTGAGGTTCATTCTCGTGTTACGCAGCACGTTTGAGCTTCAGCAAGAACCAATGAGGTTAATTCTCGTGTTACGCAGCACATTTGAGCTTCAGCAAGAACCAATGAGGTTCATTCTCGTGTTACGCAGCACATTTGAGCTTCAGCAAGAACCAATGAGGTTCATTCTCGTGTTACACAGCACATTTGAGCTTCAGCAAGAACCAATGTGGTTCATTCTCGTGTTACGCAGCACATTTGAGCTTCAGCAAGAACCAATGAGGTTCATTCTCGTGTTACGCAGCACGTTTGAGCTTCAGCAAGAACCAATGTGGTTCATTCTCGTGTTACACAGCACATTTGAGCTTCAGCAAGAACCAATGAGGTTCATTCTCGTGTTACGCAGCACGTTTGAGCTTCAGCAAGAACCAATGTGGTTCATTCTCGTGTTACGCAGCACATTTGAGCTTCAGCAAGAACCAATGAGGTTCATTCTCGTGTTACGCAGCACGTTTGAGCTTCAGCAAAAACCATTGAGGTTCATTCTCGTGTTACGCAGCACGTTTGAGCTTCAGCAAAAACCATTGAGGTTCATTCTCGTGTTACGCAGCACGTTTGAGCTTCAGCAAGAACCAATGAGGTTCATTCTCGTGTTACGCAGCACGTTTGAGCTTCAGCAAGAACCAATGAGGTTCATTCTCGTGTTACGCAGCACGTTTGAGCTTCAGCAAGAACCAATGAGGTTCATTCTCGTGTTACGCAGCACGTTTGAGCTTCAGCAAGAACCAATGAGGTTCATTCTCGCGTGACGCAGCACGTTTGAGCTTCAGCAAGAACCAATGAGGTTCATTCTCGTGTTACGCAGCACGTTTGAGCTTCAGCAAGAACCAATGAGGTTCATTCTCGCGTGACGCAGCACGTTTGAGCTTCAGCAAGAACCAATGAGGTTCATTCTCGCGTGACGCAGCACGTTTGAGCTTCAGCAAGAACCAATGAGGTTCATTCTCGCGTGACGCAGCACGTTTGAGCTTCAGCAAGAACCAATGAGGTTCATTCTCGTGTTACGCAGCTCGTTTGAGCTTCAGCAAGAACCAATGAGGTTCATTCTCGTGTTACGCAGCACGTTTGAGCTTCAGCAAGAACCAATGTGGTTCATTCTCGTGTTACGCAGCACGTTTGAGCTTCAGCAAGAACCAATGAGGTTCATTCTCGTGTTACGCAGCACGTTTGAGCTTCAGCAAGAACCAATGTGGTTCATTCTCGTGTTACGCAGCACGTTTGAGCTTCAGCAAGAACCAATGTGGTTCATTCTCGTGTTACGCAGCATGTTTGAGCTTCAGCAAGAACCAATGAGGTTCATTCTCGCGTGACGCAGCATGTTTGAGCTTCAGCAAAAACCAGTGAGGTTCATTCTCGCGTTACGCAGCACGTTTGAGCTTCAGCAAAAACCAGTGAGGTTCATTCTCGTGTTACGCAGCACGTTTGAGCTTCAGCAAGAACCAATGAGGTTCATTCTCGTGTTACGCAGCACGTTTGAGCTTCAGCAAGAACCAATGAGGTTCATTCTCGTGTTACGCAGCACGTTTGAGCTTCAGCAAGAACCAATGAGGTTCATTCTCCTGTTACGCAGCACGTTTGAGCTTCAGCAAGAACCAATGAGGTTCATTCTCGTGTTACGCAGCACGTTTGAGCTTCAGCAAGAACCAATGAGGTTCATTCTCGTGTTACGCAGCACGTTTGAGCTTCAGCAAGAACCAATGAGGTTCATTCTCCTGTTACGCAGCACGTTTAAGCTTCAGCAAGAACCAATGAGGTTCATTCTCGTGTTACGCAGCACGTTTGAGCTTCAGCAAGAACCAATGTGGTTCATTCTCGTGTTACGCAGCACGTTTGAGCTTCAGCAAGAACCAATGTGGTTCATTCTCGTGTTACGCAGCACGTTTGAGCTTCAGCAAGAACCAATGAGGTTCATTCTCGCGTGACGCAGCATGTTTGAGCTTCAGCAAAAACCAGTGAGGTTCATTCTCGCGTTACGCAGCACGTTTGAGCTTCAGCAAGAACCAGTGAGGTTCATTCTCGCGTTACGCAGCACGTTTGAGCTTCAGCAAGAACCAATGAGGTTCATTCTCGTGTTACGCAGCACGTTTAAGCTTCAGCAAGAACCAGTGAGGTTCATTCTGGTGTAACGCAGCACGTTTGAGCTTCAGCAAGAACCAATGAGGTTCATTCTCGTGTTACGCAGCACGTTTGAGCTTCAACAAGAACCAGTGAGGTTCATTCTGGTGTAACGCAGCACGTTTGAGCTTCAACAAGAACCAATGAGGTTCATTCTCGTGTTACGCAGCACGTTTGAGCTTCAGCAAGAACCAATGAGGTTCATTCTCGTGTTACGCAGCACGTTTGAGCTTCAGCAAAAACCATTGAGGTTCATTCTCGCGTTAAGCAGCACGTTTGAGCTTCAGCAAGAACCATTGAGGTTCATTCTCGCGTGACGCAGCACGTTTGAGCTTCAGCAAGAACCATTGAGGTTCATTCTCGTGTTACGCAGCACGTTTGAGCTTCAGCAAGAACCATTGAGGTTCATTCTCGTGTTACGCAGCACGTTTGAGCTTAAAAAATAAGCTTCAAAATGGACCAGTAAATGCAATAATTCATTGTATGCCTTTTAATTATGAGAATATAATAAAAACACAAATCAACTTTTGCACAATATGCATCCCTTTAATTCTAAAAGGACAGAAACTTTACATCAGGTCAGACATTTCCAAGCGTAAAGGAAACGAAACAAAACGAAACATGTGAACTACTGGACCCTTCTCTTCAAAATTCATTTTCACATTAGTGAGGTGATAGCTGTGTTTGAGTCAACTACTGCTTTGTGATAAAAAATGACACGTTTTGTTACGTAAAATCATACATTTCAAGTTTTGGTTCGGAAATACCTCCAATGCCAACCTAGATCAAATGAACAGCAGGCTCAGAGGACAAGAATGAATTTCCAAGCTGAACAGAAAAAAAAAACTTCCTGGAGCAGCGAGCAGAACGTTGGCGTGAGTAGGAAACGTCAAGTGTCTGACACAAAAACGAGACAGCTGTCATCATTTCAGCAGACGGAAAAACACTCGATTAAGAAAAAAAATCAATTGTAAAGCATTTTGTTTCTACAGTCAATTTTTTCAGCCCCCTGAAGAATTGCCTTTGGAATCTCATTTCACACTGGTGGCATATGAAAAAAAAAAAAAAACTGGGACAGTCTATTAAACGCAAGTCATCAAGTCAAAATGTAAGCAGCAATTCGGTTTATACTGAGGTTCTGTGACGGAGAAAACATAACTGGATAGCATAGGACATGAGACGGATGACGGCACACGTATGAAGGTCCAATAACTGAAGTCTTAAAGCTTGGGTTGACTCTCTTGATCGCTGTGCTCTGTGTAGAACAGAATGTAGGCCTTGGCTTTCAGCACAGCCTCCTCATTGACCAGAGTGACCGTGCTGTCGTTGAAGTGGTACCATCGGCCCTCGTGACGCCCGTATGCCGTGTAATGTCCTGAGCCGATGCTGCGGGAGAGGATGGAGATGGAATATCGTATATATATCTGTGATCTGATTATCTGTACAGAGTGTGAATTGA
The DNA here is from genome assembly GCF_949319135.1 of Squalius cephalus. Classification (NCBI taxonomy): domain Eukaryota; kingdom Metazoa; phylum Chordata; class Actinopteri; order Cypriniformes; family Leuciscidae; genus Squalius; species Squalius cephalus. The sequence continues at coordinate 14,305,290 of NC_137144.1, forward strand.
CATAACAGGAAATAATAGGAAACCGCTACTGATATAACATCCCCCCCTAGTGGATGACAATGAAACAGATGTTCAGGCTGGTAAATGAGTTGTATGCTACAAGCTTTTACTTACCCAGACCCATGATGCACCACCACTGCAGCAAGATCATACAGGCCTCTCTCAGGCAAGCTGTTTTCAGGCTGAATATAATTACAAAATTGTTATATTTTATATAACAACAATCATATAATAAGAAGAATATTTATTATATAATATTATTGTAATCATTTTAATCACATCGATTGAAGGTATAATTACTTTTTTAATGTAAATACGAATTAGTATTCAATTATCTTAAATTAATAATCAATTTATTTATAGTATAGTAATATGAATATTACTTTATTATTTTACTACTTTATATATGAATAAATATTAATAGTAATTGTATTTAGATCATTATCTACTTATGTTTATTTAAATATGAAATATAACAAAAAAGTATTATAATTAATATTTAATAGTAATATATTTGATGTAATGAATTTTAATGTTTTGTATCTATTTTATACTTGAATATTATATATGAAAAAATATAAATGATTATTAAATTATATTAAAATATGTTCATATATTTGAAGGTAATTATATTCATTATCTAATATAAAAAACAATCATAATATATAAATATATATATATATATATTTATATATTATGATTGTTTTTTTATATTAGATAATGAATATAATCATATTAAAATAATTTAATTACTTCATATAAAATAATAGCATAATAAAGTATGTGTGTATGTACACTTTATACTATTATATACACTTTATACTATTATAATTATAAATAATATTTAATTTAATTAAATTTAATTAAATTTATATATTAAATAAGTGCATAAATTGCCCCCAAAAAAAACATTCTTCAGTTATAAGTAACGTTATTACAGAATTAACAGGTTTGCGCTCACCTCTAACAAGTAGCTTTTCATGTCAAGGCCACGCATGGGAAACTCTACATAGGTGTCAATCTTATTCCTCAGAAACGCTGTCCAGTGGAACCTCTTCAGATGCAAACAAAGCACCTGCACAGGCACAAGACATCATATAACCGTTACAAACTACATGAGAATTCAAAATTAGATATTTCCATAGGCTACTTCCATCACCTTGGGCAGTTTCTGGATCCAGAATTTCTTGGTGGACTTTTGTCGCTTTTTGCACTTGTGACACATGTAGAGCTCAGTTTCATCAAGTTCCTCAAGGTCTGTGAAACTATAAAGGCAATCTGTAGCCGGCAGAGAGACGGCACACAACCTTTTAGTGTTGCTGGAGAACAAAATGAACTGAATTTAATAGTTAGTAATAACATCTCTTACCTTTCAAAGTGCACGTTGGCCCCGGCTCTTGGTCTTTTGTGGTCTTGATTCTGAATTGGCTGGGAATGTCCAATGAGAGATCTGGAGGAGAGCAAGATTTGGCATAACCATGGCAACAAAAGCTTTCAGAGCTGATGAACCAGATTGACGACTCACCTAGGAATGGATCAAATTTCCGAGACTCCGTGCCACATATCAAGCAGTACACCTCATTCTGTAGGACGCCACCAAACACAGATGTAACAATAGTGGAGGTCCCGTTTCTAGCAGAAAAGCAAAACCGCTTTGCATTATTAAAGGGGTCCTATTATCACTCCAATGGGAGTTTTGCACACAGCACAGTTTCTGAACTCCCTGAAACGCCTTGATTGTAGTCTTGAGTTTTCATCCGGGAACAAACACTTCACAATATTCCTCATTAAAATAATTCCTGCCAAAGTCATATGCAAAAAAAAAAAAGGGGCGAGGCCTGATTGAGTTGCGCTAGTAGTGCGTTGAAACTGGTGGTTATTGGTAAGGGCTGTGACATTTCCCAAACACACTCAAAGTGGTTGACCAATCACAACACACTGAACCAATCAACCAATCAGAGCACATTGTGCTTTTTGGAAGGAGGGGCTTCATAGAGACCGAAACTAAACAGAGTGTTACAGACAGACTGGGAAGAGAGGTGCTGCGACAATGTCAAACTTGTGAAAAATAATGTTTTCAAGCATGAAAACCTATTCCAGTAGACCCCAAAAACAACATGAAGACTTCGAACAGGGAATAATAGGTCCTGTTTAAATAAACCAGTACCGTTTCCCAAATGTGTTCAACAGAATCAGGCCCTTGTGAAAGCACATTTAGTCCATCTATTCGCAGCAGGATTAACCTGCCATTTTGTTCCGCACAATCCAGTGAGCACGACACAACACTGCACTTCCTTTTCAATAACCCTGCAAATCCACTCAGGTCACCCTCACAGCCCAGGCTGGGGGCTTCCTCACTTGTCTGCTGCTATTAATACAAACACAACAGGGTGGCTCTGCCTCTAGCAGCAGGCAAGTGTGGGAACAGCAGTCTCTGTATACGAGAGAGACTTCCCTCTGCGTGCCGTAAAGACTTATCTTTATCACTGCTGCCCACGTACTCGCTAAACTAGCAGGGGAGATATGGAACGAGGGGCGGCCTGCTGAGATAGACCTACCTCGAATTAGAAATTTGCCCCGAACCATCTGTGTGCCGCTCTGACTAGGAAAAAATGTAGTTCACTGAAGACAAGTTGTGCATTTATATATTTATATATATATTCTTGCTTAACCAGTGGCGTAAAGCTGCCTTTCCAGAATTTCCGAACAAGCGACAGACCGGAAGTTGTTCATTTTTGATGTCGAGTAGTACGGGAGCTTTGAGGAGTTCCAAACATATGCATATGCAGAAATTTCGGATCTGAAATGTAATCAACACTATGAGCGCGAGGGGAGAATGAACAGTATTTTTCCATTAAAACATTGTTCTTTAAACACCATTTCATGAATAATTCGGAAATAAATAATGATTTAATAATTTTTCACATTGTTTCGCCCAGGAAAACCTACTTTTTCTTTCAGACATGTTGGGTGTCATTTGTTTTGTGTGGATACATGATTCACACCTTCATTCAAATCATTCATTCACATAATTCATTTTTAGGTGATTTTCCCGATAACAAAAACTAGGTTGGACCGCACTGTTTCACCTCCAGAGGCCGCTCTCGTACTGTATAATGACAGTGGATCCTTCTCAGCCACTCAAGCAACAGATGCAACCCGGAAAAACTATCAATATGGATTTTTGACGATCATTCCAGCAATCGGATATTGGTGCCGATTAATCAACAAAACCAATCGGTCGACTTCTATTCATTTTAACATAGTGAATAAGCAGCGGGTAACAGTTACTTTATGACCAATTTGAAAGTTACGTGCAACTGCCACTAGGGGAATAAATGTGACAATCGTATGCGAATGTCAGAGATAGTGGAAAGGCGGCTTAAATTTTGGGCAGGACTATCTGTTTGTCCAAACAAAGGCAGACATGGGAGTAGAAATTACAAATATATGTGTTCAGAGGGGTATCATACATGCAGCATTTGCTCTCGGAGGCATGTTTGGGTCGGTCCGGGGTCAGGGCGGGACTGGGCGACCCGTTCTTGCTCCCCTGCATCTCTCTGTGAAGATGATCCAGCAGGTAGCGCAGGAACTCATGAGCGTCCTGTTGCTGGTAACCCCTGCAAAAACATCAGATAAAAGTCAAAATTGATCCCAATTACTTTCTGTAAGATGTTCTTGGCATTTTTTGAAGATTTATTAGAGCGTGTTACTTCAAAGAATTTTTTTTTTGACTTCGTAAACTTTATTTCAGAATTAACCAATAAAACATTTAGCTTTTCCGGTGACATCACTGAGGCCACGCAGGCTATTGGATAATGTTAACCAATAATCAAATAGCGATTTAGGCATTGGTTTAGAAAAAACTGTATTTGGTCTGGCAGAATATTTCACAATCAAGGACACATTTTTTCTCATTTAATATTTTAGGTCACTAATATTACTCATTGTTATTACAATTAGTTTATATAATTACGGAAGTCAAATGTAAACATTTTACATTTAAAATGTAATATTTAATACATGTCATCACACAGAAAGTAAAAATATTTGGCATTTTTTTAAATTATTGGCATTATTTTTTGGCAGTGTGGAAAACCTGGTGTTTATTTGCGAAAACATACAACTACTATATTTGTAAAAATTACTATTATAAGATTACAAAATCAAGAAGATCTTATCTAAAGAATAGATCTGTTTACAGATTTCTTTTTTTATCAAGTTCAAATTATTTATTTCTAATTATATAACTTACATATATACATTAGTAAATAATATTGCAACTGAAATCACATATATCGGCTTTGTATCAGCCATTGGCCATCCAGCTCTCTGAGAAGCCATCAAACAAAATCCATAACGGTCGACCACTAGCAAGAATGGATGAAACAGAAATTATTTTTCTGGGTGCTTGAATAATGAAACATTTAATTGCATTTTAGTGTGACTTGTAGTATGTCTTATAAATTGTGCAATAAATTGCAATACATGGTGTGATTTTATGATACCTGAAACTTGGCATTATTTTCCAAATGACATAAAAGAGGGCGTCTGGGCTGAAGGCGGTCTGACTCCCCTGCCAAAGTGAACAGAGTGTTTTCCTGAACTCCTCAACCAGAGATCTGCACAACAGAGCAGAAAAACACTGGCATTTTAGTGGACATTACAGGGACTGATACGTCAGACCTGTTCTGGGGTGGCAGAGAGCAGACAAAAAACTTGGATTAATGCAATGGATTAAATACATATAATTGTGTGATTAGGATAACAAAATATATAACCTGCTCTCATCCATGAAAACCATAAACAAACTACACAAAGTAAAATAAAATAAAAAGACCCAAACTATTAAATACAGGTTGTATTAAGGATAACCATAGATTGCATCAACCACATTGTGTTTTGGCCACCGAGAACAAGACATCAAAATTTAACATAAAAAAACAACAACATGCATATTCTTGGGCAAAATCAGTTGATAAACACTGTATTTGTACTTATTTTACATATAACCAATGATAGATTAAAATATGTAAGTTGAATTAAAAAAAGTTTTTAAATAATAAAAAAGTGATATATAAAAAATTTCAGGAATTCACATTTTATATTTTATTTATATTTTTTATATAATGTGATATATTATTAATTTAAAATAAAGGACACCATTCGACCCCCCCCTCTTTGCCATTCAGTGGAGAGGACCTTACACACTGCTGTCCCCCTGACTCCTGGTGTGGTACATTCTCCTTCCTGCCGTTTTCCCGCTTCGTAAGGCCACCGAGGGCAGCTCCTTGAAATAACAGCTGAACACCTGGATGTTACTGGAGACAGGAAACAAAAACCAGCGTTTAACTAAACAGATCTGTCTCTTAACATGACTCAAAATCCTTACGCCCTTTTAGTATATCTTCCAAAATGCAAACTAAACACTGACAATATGCCAGAATCCTCGGAAACATTGCCAAAGCTTCCTTTTCCATGGATTATGACCAGAAAAAGTCTGCAAATGGAAAGGTTTCTTCTAGGTAGATTTAAACCTTATCCAGGCCTTAAAACCAATGCAGCACATCATTAAAAAGACCCATGACAGGTTAAAAATAATGACACTATAACAATTAAATAATGATAATTAAATTATTATTTGCTCTAAGAAAAATAGCTTTTCCGATCATCTTTTATCATTCTGTAACTTGACTAAATCCATGGGAACAATAAGAAAGCGAATAAATGACGACAATGTTCAATGCTTCCCCTCACTAGCTCATAGGCCTAGCGGTTTATGATATTTGGCATGAGCTAGTCGCTGCGGTTTAGCCAGTGTAAGGTTGGCTGTGGTGAGCGGGCAGACGGCCTAATCCTTCACCTGGCTTCCCATCAAGCTCTACTCCAGCCAGCTCACTGGCCACAGAGAGCAGAGAGCCACTCGAGCTCCTCCAGCCGGGCCACACACACACACACACACACACACCGCCGGCTGCCCTTGGCTCGGGGTCGTGGGTGTTGCTCTTACCTCAGGGACTGGAGAATGGCGTTCATGAAGCAGGTGTTGCCCAGATTGCGGAGGCCTGTGGCACAGTGTGCTAGAGTGCCGTCCTGTGTGGGGACATTTCAGAAAAATGATGGAAACAGCACACATTTGAAAAAAGTATGCATACATAATTTAGACTAATAGTGAATGTATACACACCACTAGTTAAATTTACAAAGCATTTACTATTTTTAAGTTATATTTAATATGCATCAATGTATTTTTATTTTATTTTAATTGTTGTATTTTATTAAAATATTACATTCACTACACTATATAATATATATATATAATATTTTTTCTGAACCATTTCTCAGCACACTGGGCCCTTTTGCACACATATCTAGAATCAAATGCAACTTACGCTGTCTTTCTTCAGCTTGCTGTCATGAGAAGAACTGTCCGACAGCTTTCTCTTCCTCTGTCTGTCGGTATTAGACACAGAGCTGAACAAAGAGAATAAATCGTTTCAAAAACAATGTATTCATGTGATGATGATTGTTGAATGGATGCACTTCGACAAACATCAATCTTACTTTTCCAAACTCTGAAGATGTTCTCTGACCCTCTGCACATTTCCTAGTTTTGTGTCGTTCACCACAAATTCGTCACATCTGTAACTACAGAAACAATGGGAAAGATTAACACAAACACTGCTCACTGAATAATATTATATGTACTGTCCCTTTAAGAACACTCTTATCTTATGAATGTATTTGTGTAAAGAAACTAACCAGTATGTGCTAAAACTGTTGCAGTCCATACACACAGAGTGCTGCTGACTCTTCTCGCTCAGCTTCTCTCGCTCTGGCTTCCTTTGACTGCCAGCTGGAGCCTGAATGTCCTCAAAATGCTTTTTGGCATGGCCGTTAACATACCTGTGACAGCAAACAGATGCAAAGGAATATTAATATGTGTGAAATTTAATATATTATTAATCATTCAAATTTGATTGATTATAATTCAATTTACTAACTAAAATAATTTGAATACATTTTAATACAGCTTAAATATATTTCTTCATAATATCAAAGAACTCTGGATTTACACTTGAATGTAATATTTACTGTAAAACATAAAGATAACCGCACACACCGAAACCACACAGACTAAAAAGCATCAATTTAAGCTCTCACCTTCCGCAATGCACGTTCAAGCACGTCAGGCAAACCCACGGGCTTTTGTTTGACCGGCAAACTACAACAAAAAATGAAATAAAATAAATACATATATATACATATACATATAAACATGATATAACATGGCATTTTACAAATTTATAAAACCAGACAATCTTTTCTCATTTTTAATACCTTTAAAAAATATATAAAATAAATAAAATTTTCAGCTTCTCTTGGGGTTATATATATTTATTTATTTTCTCTCTCTTTATTTGTATAATATTAATAATGTTATTTGTATAATGGATTATTTTTCTTTTTAATATTTATAACTTTATTATTTCTTAGTAATGAATTTTCTCCCGTATTATGTTTATTAATTTATTATTTAAATTATTATACATTTTCCAACAAGGAATATTTTTAAGCTCTACACTAAACATATACATTCTTCTCTATGTTTTCTGTATAATATTTAGACACACATTCTTCAGGGCTTAATATTACAAGTATATATGTACATATACATACACACACACACACACACATAAAAAATAAAAATAATAATATTTATTATACATTATAATATTTTCTATTTTTTTCCCCAAAATTCTTCTGTATTTGTATATTATTATTTTTATTTTTTATGTTTTTACTATTTGTATAATGTTTTTCATATTTTTTATCATGTTTCCATAATAATTGTTTCCCTTCAAAACATAATTTGACAAATATAACTAGGCATTAATTAAGTATAAATCCTGACCCACATAGCAAAAACATGAATCCTAGCGTATAATAATAAGCAGTTTTGCGCTGAGCTGAGGTGGCATGTTATGTTAACCTCATGTGAAAGTAATCTCTAGCTGTGTCCTGCTGGGAGAGAGAGCTTTGTTCTAATTGCCTTGATCACCTTCCCTTCTGAGTGCACAACAAGCATCTGAATTAGCCGTTGCTAAGGAACGGTCGATTCTGGTGAATGCTGGTCTGTGCACGACCCAACAAATGTGGAAAAAGTCAATAGACCCCGTGCGTCTCCTCGAACCTGCTGTGCGCTGATTAAGAAAGCAGCAATGCTGTGCTGTTGTAACATGCTTTAAATAATGTGCTTAATACAAAAGAATCATTCTAACAAAGTCAGTTTTATTAGGTAAGCAGGTACAATTTGCATGATTTTTTCAATGAATCTGCCACAAAGTAGTTTATAATTGAAGCTATCTTGAATTATATGGTATTTACGGTAGTTCATAGCTCTGCTGTACTAATTTGATTATTTTAAGTGAATATTAAAGTATTTTTAGTAACTAGAGAGGGTCACTGAAAAGACATGTTTCATAAGTGTGAAATGTGTTAAACATGAGATATGGGGCATTTCTCATGTCCCATGGGTGTGCTGAAGGGCCACTGGCGTCACGCCCTAAATGTTCATGTGTTTTCAGTGTAATCTAACATGACAATTCATCTCGACCAAAAATAAACATTATCATGCACTGCAAAAATAAAGATTTTTCAAAGATATTAAGAAAATACTAAGCTATTTCAGTTTCTACTTTGAAATTTCATGTTCGATTCAATTAGGGATGCATAATATATTGGTTTTAACTTATATTTCCTTCATTCGAAATTATGTCAATTAGTGTGAATGGCGTTCAAAAACAGGCACTGTTTACAGGAACAATAAATATTTATAAAAAGTCACATGATATATATTTTTTAATTGTCTAGGCCGAGATCTACAGAGGAAGATGGCCAAAATATACATCTACACAATATATATATATATATATATATATATATATATATATATATATAGGCTACACATGAATGTTTATAAATATTAAAGTATATTATGTGCATGATGTACACAGCATTTACTAGTTGTTTATATTCACTACAAAACATTTTAAACAAAGCAATGTTTCTGCATTGATATTTATCAGATATATCCATGTCAAAAATCTCAAAATAGTCCAATTTTAGCCTACTAAAATTTATTTTGTTCCGAAAGGACACATTAAACTGCTCAAAAGTGACAGTAAAGACATTTATAATAATGTTTTCTATTGATAAGACGTGTTTCTTGAGCATTAGATCAGCATATTAGAATGATTTCTGAAGGATCACGTGACTGATGACTGAGGAAATAGCTGCTAAAAACTAAGCTTTTCCATCACAGGAATAAATTATATATATATATATATAAAGAAATTGATAATAATTTAATATTTTTGAACAAAGAAATGCAGAAGAGACTTTTTTCAAAAATATTTATATTGTCCATGACATAAAAAACAATTATAGGCCAAAATTTGATGAATGCACCCCCAGAAATTATTTGGTGTATTTAAAATCTAGCCTATATGATTCTGGTGAAAATCATTGGACACTACCTACACTTCTTTTCTTTACACAAGTTCGTTGCCATAAGACTTAATGGTTTACTGTAAAGGTCTCTCCAACCTTTAATGGATTCCTCTAATGTCCTCGGGAACATTTTCCAGCAAACTGGCCCAAATGCCACTTTTAATACTTTCCTACAAACAGCATCTGACCAAACCCAAAACAAAGGTGAGAAGATAGAACAGCTGAAAATTTAGATCCTCTTAGATTTCATTGTTTTGATCCTTTTACACATTTAAGCACTCATTTAAGGCCATGAATGCATTAGCATTACACTAACGTTGTAAAAACGTTTGCAGATGTTATTTCCGGTTTATTTTGATATCAAGGTCTGCATCTAGACTGCTCAATTTGACTTCACAATAATACATAAAGACCAATATTAATAATTTACTGTGCATCAGGAGGTCTGTAACTTGTATTACATAAACAGCTCGACATAAAGCAAATGACAAATTGAAATCCAATCAAAGATTAAAAAGCCAAAGCTGTCTCACTCAACTTTCTGAAGCAAAGGACAACACAACATTTCTGTACAAAAAGGAGAGAAATGTGACAACCGTTTAATATTATTTAAAAACAAAACATTGACCCTAAAATGTGTTCATAGAACAATAAGCTTTGCGCTTAGCAAGTTTTAGCGAGTTTGAGTGCTGTGTGAAGCTAAACTACTTAGTTTGGGGTTTAAAATGAGTAAAATTACGAAATATTAACATTTCACATCATATTATTATAGTGTATGATTATGGTTTTCTTCGAATTTCAGTTATATTTGTTTTAAAAAACACACAAAAGTCTCCTAGCGCGAGCTGCTGTGAGCAATAAAGCACTAACGTTAGCCGGCTCGGCTAGCTCGAGCTATTTCACAGGAAACGGACTGAATTGTTAGTGATTATTAGTGAATATTCATTTGTATTCGCATTTAACTCACCAGAACAGCACCATGAGGAAGGGGAACCGTTGGGGAAGCGGCTCGGGTCCACCGTCATACAGACACTGGAGTTGAGGTGAGGGCACTCCATGAGCCTGTGTGTGCTAGCTAAAGCACTAACGTTAGCTAACACAGTCTGTCCTCTGCTGCACGATTTCTGTGTTTAAACTCTAAACGTGTATGTTTAAAAACCACAAAATGTGTTTCCGAGAATCAGTATGTAGATTCCTAAACGTATGGATGTGTTAGCAGTGATGTTGCTCTGCTAAGTGAAGACAGTGTTGTTATGGTTAAAGAGGGCAGACATGCATGCATAGACTCGGGCTGTCTCAAAACCCCGCTGAGCTCCCTACCTAGACAGCAGAAATACAGTCTAAATAGGGAGCGTACTTGACAATCTTCAAACTTTACTTTTACTTTGATGGGATGTATACACAAGCGTGTTAATCGAGAAAAGGCATGATTTAATTCAGATCCAGGGTCATAGGGAGAGCAGTGATGATGAGAAAGCATTAAGAGATTTGTCATAGTGGATGATAAGTGAGAAATTGTAACTAATTTACAAATCAATATTTTACTGCAGGTGTTTTCAAACTTTTTGATACCATGGGCGCGATATATCATTATCCCGGTTTGAGTCCCTTCCTTGCAATAAAAGGTAAGCTTTAATGTATAAAAATTCGTGTATAGGCTACAAATATTTCAAATACTTTATAAGTCTATGCCGTATGGCTTTTCTACCATGAGAATAATGTTATATATATATATATATATATATATATATATATATATATATATATATATATATATATATATATATATATATATATAATCCTGACGAAAAAATAAATCTAAATAAAACATATTTTATTTATTTTATTTTATTTTTTAATCTTTAATGTGTAATAAAATAAATTATGTAAATGTTAACTTATTTATTTTATTTTATCATTTTATTTTATTTTATGAAAGTATGGCTAACAGTATAATAAAATAAATTATGTAAATATTAATTATTCATTTTTTTATTCTTACATTTATTTCATTTTTAGAAATGTAAAAATATGGCTAACAATATAACAATTTCTATGAATGTAATTTTTTATTTATTAATTTATTTTACTTTTACATTAATTTTATATTATTTATTTTATTGTTATTGTTTTTCATTTTACTTCTGACGAGAAACATTGAACCGTGGCTAACAATAGAATTAATTCTGTAAATGTTGTTTATTTTTATTTTTTCCATATTTTATTATCGCAATTTATTTATGTATTTCATCTTTAAAAAAAGGTTTTAAGTGAAACACAAAACTGTGGCTAACAATATAATAAAATTAATTCTGTAAATGTTAACATTTATTTATTATTGTATCGCATTGCTATGTTTTGTATTGCTATATAATAAATTGCTATTATATAGCAATTTATTGATTTAATTTTTAATTTTATTTATTTTTCTAAATACATTTCATTTATTTTATTAAGAGAAACATACAACTATGACTATATACTAAAATAAATTCTGTAAATGTTAACTTTTTATTTATTTTATTTTTTATTATTGCAATTTATTTATTTCATATTTCATTTTATTTGATTTCTGAAGAGAAACATAAAACTATGGCTAACATAATACAATTATTTCCATAAATGGTCTTTATTTTCACATTTTTTACACTATCTTTCTCTGAACTTTTTCGTTCACCCCTTTACAGCCCCATGGGGTTCCTGTACCCTATGAGAGCCTCCAGCCGCTGCTTTATCACCATACACTGATGTTCTCGTTTTACATTTTAAACCATTTAAGACGATACAGCCATTTCTACTTAAAATTTTTATTGTGATATGACCAGTTTGACGGACATATAATACAATGTAAATTAGAAGCTTCCAAACATAGAAGACACAAGTATAAAGTACAAGTAAATAAGCAACAGAAATGTTATTTGCCCTTTTTTTTAGTCAAGCCTTTGCTTCTTTAAAAAAAAAAAAAAAGAAAAAAATCACTTTATCAAAAAAAACAAAAACAAAAATTGGGCAAAAGTTACAATATACATTTGTGGTTTAAAATGTAAGTTGGGAGATTTCAAGTTTGGATTGTAGAGATTTCAGGAGTGGCTGGCTGTGCTTCCCCTCCTCCCATCTCAATGGCCTGCTCTTTCAGCGGCTGCTCTGCTGACTTCCCATCTTTCTTCTGACGTTTCTTCGAGCTAGGCCTAGAAAATAAAAAAAATGAATGATAGAAATTCCAGCGTAAATACAGAAAAAGTGAAGTAACAATTAATATGGCCTAAAACAAACAAAAAATGTACTGTAATGACATACTTCTTGAAAGCAAAGACAATCACCACAATGAGAATAATGGCACCAAGAAGACCAAACACAACGCCCAGGATAATTCCTGATGGGATAATAAGAAATGAATATCAGTGGATAAATGAGTTGAATGAGTTGAAAACATCATAGGCTATTCGAGTTTCACTTACCAACTGGTACATCTGATTCACCTGAATGGTCCTCGTGGCCTACATCTATTCAAACAAATTTACAATTTTTGCATATAGATCTTTGGGTAAAATCACTATTATAAGTTTAATTTCACACCACACGTACCTGCTGCATTGAAACACGTGGCATTGCACCGGTCAGCAGAGAGGAATCGGTTTCCGTTTCCCACACATCCGGTCCAGAAGAAAGACGTGCATGTGTGAAGTTCAGGACTGTAGTAATACCGCAGATAGTGACCAAAACATTGCCCTACTTCTTTTGGAAGATGGCAAGCTTTGCGTTCTGCAAAAAACAAAAAATAAAATTCAGTTTTTGCCACAGGGTGGCAGTATTTCCTTCAGCCAAAAATGTTACGCATTAAGTATCATTGTAGTTGGTGCACAAATGACAACAAATGAATGAATCAATCACAATGCATTTCACACAAAACGATTTATGTTGCATTATTGCAGACGAATGTGAGAAGAAAGATTACCGTCTATAGGGAACAGCTCTTCAGCTCTGTGAGAACAGTTTCTCATGCACTGCCTCTCTATAATGAAACGGTTTGCATTTCCACCCTGCCCTTTGTACCGGAATGGATGACAACTGTCTTTTACTTTATCGTAGTACATATAAACCACAGGATCAGCTGAACCCGTTCCTTCATCTGGTTCCAGACTGCAGGCATCTAGATTTTTGAAAAAATGAAGAAAGGAAGATTAGGTTCTAATAAAGCACTATTTAACCCCCACTATGTGAACACAAAAGAAGATATTTTGAAGAATGTCAGTAACCAGCGAGGCAGTTGACGGCACCCATTGACTTTCATATAGAAAAAAAATACTATGGAAGTCAATAGGGCCCGTCAACTGTCTGGTGACCAACATTCTTCAAAATATCTTCTTTTGTGTTCAGCAATACAAAGAAACTCATACAGGTTTGGAACAACATGAGGTTGTGTAAATGACAAAATTTAAATTTTTAGGTGAACTATCTCTTTAAAGCAGGATGCATTCTGATTGACTATCTCAATGTCGTAGTCTGTGCCATTATTGTTATAGTTGTGTTGTGCTATTCTTTTTTATCGTTATCGTTCTTAGTTTGAACGGGCCTTTATACAAATGAGATGCTACGAATCATACGATTTAGCCACCAATTCGTAAAATAGTTATGAATAGTGAATGAATTGCCATGACATCTTGTTGTACATTCTGCTAACTTGGTCGGAACAACCATGGAAATGGGAGTGATCTTCACTAATCTTGAATGAGTAATGTGTAACTAGTCTGGATACAGTCCACACCTAGTTTTTATGACGGTTGTAAATGTTGTCATATTTTATTTATTTTTTAAGATAGACACTTTCGTGTTAACGATTACTCACATTTTAAACCTGGACAACCTTGACTGTGGCCTACAAAAACCTGGCACAATGGTTTTATTTGTGCCTGTTTGTACAGTTAAAAATATTCTCTTGTATCAGATGTGTTGTAAGTCCACGTAAATTTGCAATAGTAAACAAACACAAACATACATTTTCTTGTTCTCATTAATATAATCAATTGCAATGCCCATTGTAAGTTTACACACGTCTTATGAGTGAAGTCTGTTAAAACTTGTCCGTTCTAATCGGTTTGTACACTCTCAGAAAAAAAAGGTACAAAAGCTGTCACTGTGGCGGTACCATTTCAAAAGGTACACCTTTGTACCTAAAGAGTGCATTTAAGTCCCTCAAAGGTACATATTGGTACCAAACGTGTACATATTAGTACCTAAATGGTACATATTAGAACCCTTTTGAAGGGTACTGTCCCAGTGACAGCTTTTGTACCTATTTTTCTGAGAGTGTACGTATTCTGGTTATGTTATGTGTACTGAGTGGTCTGTACAGCTTTAGATGACTTATGTTTTTGTAATTCCATTAACCTTTCATTTTTATTCCCAATTTTTTATGCGACTGATTCTTCCTGTAAATATTATGCAAATTCCGTAAAAAAAAAAACAGAATGCCAATTCACTGCACTACTTTTCAGTTGTTCCATTGAGTGTGGATTTGAATTGAATTGGCCACGCCCCACAGGAAGTTGCATAGAAATTACAGGAAGTGGAATTTGCTGATTTACAATTCAAACAAATTCGAACGAAGTGTTCGGCAATATAATAAAAGTTAATTTGTTAAATATAAAGATGTTTTTAAAGAATTAAGTAGACGTTTATAGGTAAAAAAATTTTTTAGGGCTTTTTAAGCAATAATCCAAGGTTTGTCTCAACAAACCTTCGTTTTCTAGGTGTGACGGAGCTCCATAGACGGAACCTTTGCTCATGCTTATATATCTTCACTTTACTTTCATTACATTTCATCACACAGAATACACGATACAACTTTGAGAATTGTATTTTCAACATTCGTTTTTTCAAGTAATCAGTTAAAAACAAAGACCAAACCCATAAACCTTATTATAACTCACAACACAAATTAATATCTTTACCTTTCTGTGTTTAAAAAAAAAAACTCTTACCTGGTTGCTGAGTTTGGGCCTGAATGTTGTGGTTCAGAGCAAAAATGAACAAAATAATGCCAAGTTCCCTCATAGTGAACCACATAGTTGTGTGAAGACTGGTGTAGATGAACGTTTGCGAATAATAATCAGTGGGGAGGATGCTTTGCACTTTGTACTTCCTTGAGATAAGAGCAATAAATGTTGAGGAGGGGACAACGCTAATGTTACTGTAGATTCACAGTATGATTTCTTTCAAATAACTTGATTACAGAGACTTATAGCTTATAGCGTCTAATGAAACTTTATTGTTTTGCAGAATTTGAAATAAGTTCACTTACAGATATAGCAGAAGACATAACTGATTGGACATTATTAGGTGTATATTGACAAGTTTATGTAAAATGGTTGACTTGTTTTGCACTGCTCATATGACACCTGGCTGTGGGAAGACTTCTTCTTGACAGCAAAGACAATCACCACAGTGAAAATAATGACACCAATAAGACCAAGTGCAACACCCCAGATAATTCCTGATGGGATAATGAATTAATTGAATTAATATCGGTGGATAAATTAGTTGAACGAGTTGAAAACATCATATTCAAGTTTCACTTACCAACTGATAGGCTACACCTGATTCACCTGATCCATCTGAGTCCTCGTGGCCTTGATCTAATCAAACAAATGTACATTATGTTTTTTTGCATATAGATCTCTGGGTAAAATCACTATTATAAGTTTAATTTCACACCACACGTACCTGCTGCATTGAAACACGTGGCATTGCACTGGTCAGCAGAGAGGAATCGGTTTCCGTTTCCCACACATCCGGTCCAGTAGAAAGACGTGCATGTGTGAAGTTCAGGACTGTAGTAATACCGCAGATAGTGACCAAAACATTGCCCTACTTCTTTTGGAAGATGGCAAGCTTTACGTTCTGCAAAAAATAAAAAATAAATACCACAGGGTGGCAGTATTTTCTTAAGTCAAAGATGTTAAGAGTAGGCTAAATGAAAATCTGTTTCATGCAAAAAGATTGTATGTTGCATTATTGCAGACGAATGTGAGAAGAAAGATTACCGTCTATAGGGAACAGCTCTTCAGCTCTGCGAGAACAGTTTCTCATGCACTGCCTCTCTATAATGAAACGGTTTGCATTTCCACCCACCCCTTTGTACCGGAATGGAAAACAACTGTCTTTTTTTTCATCGTAGTACATATAAACCACAGGATCAGCTGAACCCGTTCCTTCATCTGGTTCCAGACTGCAGGCATCTAGATTTGGAGAAAAATGAATAAGGAGAGTGATTTGTACTGTATTATATCTCTGTCCGAGGTCCTCAATTAAAATGTTGTAAAATCTACACTACACATCCTACATTATGCCAAAGTTCAAATCATCCATGGAAATGATGTCAAGAAAATGAGTTTTGTATCTTGAATGTTATTTTTAACTAGTCAGTCCACACAACTACAGAAATGACACCACAATCATCTCTATAGATATGTTTTTGATTGGCCATGTTTTATTTTCAATTTGTCAATTTTTATCGGAAATGTAATTTTTTTGTGTGTAATTCTTACTGTTTTTCAGGATAAAGTAGGGTAACATGGGGTAAGATGCCCCCCTTAAGAACAGTGCATTTACTTTTAAATTTGAACATATTTAGATTAAGTTTAGCATGTGCAGGATGATGATGCATGATCCAATGTGTTATTATAGGTAATAAATAGGAACATTTGCTAATTTAGTTGTTATACAAAATGTAAAATTATTCAAAGAGACCATCTTACCCCACCACTGGGGTAATTTGGTCACCTGGGGTAAGAAGCCCCACTTTTATAATGTATAAATGACTTTTGATATGATTCTTATTATTAATAATATATTTTTTAAAATGGTCAGTTACTTCAAAATAAAAACTATAACTTTACTCCACAAATCTGAAAACATAAATGTGTCCACAAATCCCCTATTAACAATAGACACTAAATATTTGATATTCAACTTAAACCAATGTCATAGATCACTATTTTACAGAGACTTTGCCCAATTCTGAAATTATTGCGATTTTAACTGTAAAAATGCTTCCTGTTAATTGGTTAAACTTAACAGTTTGTTCTCTTACTATATGGTTAAAAACTATAATAGATCTTTCAGGGCATTTCATATCATTTTAAATGTGGCATTTTTATAAGTAAAATATAAACTATACTATAATGTACAGTGAAAAATGTAAATTGACATTCCCTGTGTGACACTCTATATTTGATGGTCTTTCATTTAAAGTCCCCTGTGGTGAAAATCAAGCTTTTAATGTTGTTTATATGTCTATGTGGTGTTTTTAATATGAGTTAAGACAAACCATGTGCAAATTCATAAGTCAACACCAAATTAATAAGTCAAGAGAGTGTTTTCTCTTTAAAACTGCAGTGAACCAAAGACAGTCTCAAAATCGCGGTTTGAAATCGTTGGTGTTTCTTATGTCACAAACTACCTTGTAACCAATCACGTCAACGTGTGATCGACAACGAGTGGATCTCTGAGCTGGTGTGAGTGAGTGGAGGCGGGGCTAATTTGCATATTCATAGAACCGCGTATACTAAATGAAGCAAGGGTAACGAGTTACATTCAAGCAATTTTTTTGAAGGAAAAAACTTTTAACTTTGTAATTTTGGTGATCCAAAATTGTAATGTAATTGTAATTAAAATTGTGATGTAATTGAAGAGATACAATTATTGACTTCTTAATATACATAAATTAGGGTTTTATGTTTCTACATGAACGTTTATTGCATTATTTTAGTGTTACCATGATGGTGTTTTGTATTTGTGTGTAAATGACACTGCTTGCACCTTCTATATATTAGTATTTACCTCATCTTGTGAAGAACTTTGATTCGTCGTGTGGCTTTCTCTTTACCACCTGTGTTATTATGGTGGTTGTCAGTATATGTTAAAGGATCAAAACAGATTTTAGTTGCAGTGTGGTTATGCTTATTCAGCAGAAAAGGACAGTTGGAATTACTATTTTATTTATTTATTTATTTATTGTTTGTAAATTACAACAGTTTTAAACTGTAAAATGTACAGGTTGTTCTGTAAAGTTGTTACATTTTACTGTATTTTTACATAATTATTCTGGCAATCACTGCCAGTTGTTTTCCAGTAAAGTTTTTCTTACACAATTTTTTTTTTTTTTTACACAGTTCTTAAAATTATTCATCTTATATCAAGTTTTGAACTTGAACTATTAAAGCTTTTTCATCAAGACTCTTGATCAACAAATATCCTGATGTTTCATAATTGCAAATTAACCCCGCCTCCACTCACTCACACCAGCTCAGAGATCCACTCGTTGTCGATCACTCATTGACATGATTGGTTACAAGGTAGTTTGTAACGTCAGAAACACCAGCGATTTCAAACCGCGATTTTGAGACTGTCTTTGGTTCACTGCAGTTTTAAGGAGAAAATACTCAGCAATGGTGCTGACTTATGAATTTGCAGATGGTTTGTCTTAAATCATATTAAAAACACCATATAGACATATAAACAACATTACAAACTTGATTTTTTAGCACAGGTGGACTTTTAAGGGTCACTAAATCTCTCAGATTTTGTGGGAATCTTCTCCATGTTAACGATTACTAGCGTTTTACACTTGGGTAGTAACAAGTGACTAATTGTAGCCTACAGAAATGGCTTCAATGTACTGTTTACTGATTTGTAATCATATCTAAACACAAACATTCAACTGCCAATTTCAATGAGTTTGCATGTGCCACTGCCAAGTGGTTTACAGGGTTATTACTATTCTACTGGTCTAAAACACAGTGACAAACAGAACAAGTTATTATAAGATCAAACCAGACATAAACCCTATTAGAAAAATTAATTAATTAACCTTTGTGTTTTATTTATCTACATTTTACAATAACAACACTTACCTGGTTTCTGAGTTTGTGCCTGAATGTTGTGGTTCAGAGCAAAAATGAATAAAATGATGCCAAGTTCCCTCATAGTGAACCACAGAGTTGTGTGAACGCTGGTGTACATGAATGTTTGATCAAGTTATGATCAGACAATAGATTATTTGATCTTTGTACTGTCTAAAGAGCAATAAAACTTAGAGGAGGAAATATGTAGTATATAGTATGATTTCCAATAAGTCGATTAGACAGCGCTAAGTAAAATGAAAGTATTATGACATTTAGTTAAAGGGATCCTATGCTCTTTAACAAAGTCTTGATTTTGTTTTTGGTGTGTACTGTAAAATGTTTTCATGCTTGATTGTTCAAAAAATGCATATTTTCACATATTTTACATTATTACAGCTCCTCTCTCCCCAGTCTGGTTGAACGCGTCGTTTTCAACGAAGCCCCTCCTTCCGAAATACGAAATGTGCTGTGATTGGTTAGCTGGCCCAGTGTGTTGTAATTGACAGCACTTAGCGCGTGCTCGGGAAATGTCATGTCCCATTCATAACCGCAAGCTCTACTCAGATGTCAGATGGCTTCAATTTCAAACCAATTCAAGCCTGATTCAGACCCTGACAATGTTAGAGGATTGTGCTGAACAGATTTCAAGCACGGACTTTGCAAGCACATATTTCACTGGGGTATGTTTTTTTTTTTTCTTATAGATTTGATGTTATTCACCATTTAATCATATTTGTCAGAAAACTATGGTAATACAAACAGTTATCAATCACAACATAATTTTATAATTTTAGCTCACTGTAATGTTAGTTACAGTATAGTAGGACAAAGCTTTGCCCTTCGTTTACATCATAGCTATCATAGCAACTACATAAAGTTTATAATTTGTACTGTTAATAGAAAACACAACTACAAATAAGACACACTTACAAGTTGTGATCCATAAACAACAGATTGTCCCAACAAAATAGGAATGGCTACGTCTTTTAGCTTTTGTGCGAACGTTGAGGTTATAATGTTCAGGAACAGTGTTAAAAATAAATTTTACCCTCTCTAAGTTCGTTAGCCTTAGGACAAACTTTTTCCTGCGTGTGAAAAACAGCGACAATAACTCTTCCTCTTCTCTAAAGCAGCCCAACATGGCCTCACCCACTTTGTTGCATGTTTTCGGGGCAGGGTTTATGTAAATTTTAGGCTTTGTGATGTCACCAACCCGGGAAGAAGCTCGTTGTAGTCCCTACCTGTCACCATTATGTTCAGTTCATAGACTTTCAGTTGTTTTCATTCATCACCTGTGTTTCCCTGTCTGTTTCCCGCCACCAATCTGTTACCATGGACACTGATCACCTTCCTCACAGCTGCCTGTCGTTTGTGTTCATCACCACTGTGTATTTACTTCCTGTCTGTATTCAGTTCAGTGTCCGGTATTGTTTGTCTAAGTCTAACCTGATCTCCTATTCCTGAGTTTGTATTATTAAAGTATTTGATATTATCCTCATCCTCATCTTCTTCTTCTTCATTGCGACGAGCCGTGACACTACCAGCTGTTTGTTAGTCCTTAGCGATGTCTGTAAAAGAAAATATTTCCCTTTGCATTGAACTTTTAGCCTCATAACTTTGCAGTTGTTGTTTATGCTCAAACAGCAACATTACACACTAACTGAAGTAAATAAAAAAAAATAAAAAATCATAATCAAGGACCATCAATATATATTCAATATTATTATAATATAACATAATATAATAATGTGTATAATGACCATTTTTATGCACCTCGCTATGGGAGAATTCTTCAGAGGTTACAAGTGAAAATAGTAGCATGATGCCAAAGAGGCTCCACAAATCATGTGGCAGATTCAGGTTTCAGTATTGGCTGTTCCTAATGACATTAACACACAATTAAGTCGATTCAAATCTGCAGTCCCATCATAAATAAGATTATTTAAAATATATATATATATTATATTACATGTAAAAATGCAAAATATATTTATTCTGGAGTGGCTCAGCTCAGCTGGTATATCACTTCTCCCTCATTTGACCTTTGATTCACTAAATGATCATCCATGTGTCCAGTGGGTGATTCACATGGTATGTGACATATGTATGTGACAGATTTAGCTTGGAGTGGCTGGATGCTTTTTTCCACTGTGTAATAAAAATAATAAAAAGTGTAGTTGCAAGTTAACTCACAATTGCGAGAAAAAATTCAGTAAATCATTAATTGTGAGGTAAAAAGTCACAATTAACTTTTTATTATTATTTTATTCTGTGGCGGAAACAAGCTTCCATATAAAGTATACCAGTGTGTATAAAAAACAAAATCTGAAGATCTTTATCTCGCCACTTAAAATTTTTGTTTCAAAATATACAAGGTAAACAAATTTATTTTTTGACTATTAAAATAAATTTAAAAAGAGACTGGGGCTATACTTATACTTTTTTGCTCAAGTGAATATTTGTCATTAAATATACACATTAACCCTGTGTGTAATAGTGTGGGTGTCAGGGTGTGGTGCAGGCAGAAGAAGGCGATGGCAAAATTTTACCGGGTACAGGCAGGCAGGATACTCACACACTAAGTACAACAAATAACGGACAAAGACTGACTGAAATGAAGGAACTTAAATACTAACACAGATGAACACTGATTAACTGAACACAGGTGATAGATGATGATTAACTAGACACAGGTGATACAACTGAACTAATAATGACAGTGAAGAAGACACGTGACATGATGACAGGCAGACAAGTCCTATGAAAGCAAACTAAACCGAACACAACTGTGACATTACTCCCCCCACCCGGTAAGCGCATCCTCGCCCGTAGAAGGACTAACTGTGGAGGGAGAGAGGGGACTCAGGAGGAGGACGAAGAGTGGGTGAGGGCAGACTGAAGGCAGGAGGGACCAGGGTGGAGCAGACAGTGCAGGCGGCCAGGGCGGAGACGAGGAGGGAGGAGCCATGGAGGAGGCAGGGCTGACGACTCCAGGGGGCCGACTGACGGGGGCGAAGCAGGTGGGAGAAGAGAAGACCAGGGTGGAGCCAGAGAGCCGACGCATCCAGGCGACGCCGAGGATCCGGTGGGACATGGCGGGGCCACTGGCTCTGGCGACTGAGGTGCAGATGGTGACACAGAAGGGCACGGTGGAGACAGAGGGAGTGAGGACCAAGGAGGAACTGAAGGGAGTGAGGAGTCCAATGGATCCGGGGGACGAAGGGACGAGGCGTAGCTAGAGTAGTGCAGTCCAGAGGTGAGGGAAGGTCGACGAGCGACCAAGGTGGATCCGGGGGACGAAGGGACGAGGCGTAGCTAGAGTAGTGCAGTCCAGAGGTGAGGGAAGGTCAACGAGTGACCAAGGTGGATCCGGGGGGACGAGGGAGCCTGACGGAACTGGTGACCAGATGGGCCACGGTGGAGCTGAGGGAGGTAGGAGCCAAGGGGATGTTAATGGACCGTCGGGCTGAGGTGGAGTTCGGGTCGCGGAGGTTGGAGGTGGAGACCAGTGATCCACCGACCAGGCTGGAGCTGTAGGCCGGCAGACCCACGGCGACTCCACCTCCCTGAAGGTGGTAGGAGGAGCTGAGGGGCTGACAGGCAGTGGTGGAAGAAGGGTTGAGAGGTGGTAGATGGGAGGAGGTGGGAGAGGGAGGCTGGGTGGGAATTCGGAGACAGACTCGGGGACGGAAGGCCTGGCTTCGGCAAGACTGATGTGAACAGTCTCTGGCTCGTCGGGACGAGCCTCTGGAAGGGCGGTCTCGGCAGGACGAGACCCTGGACTGGGCGTGGCCGCGGCCTATGCCTTGTACTCATGTCAGTCAGCCCTCCCGCCTCCTTTAAACCTGAAGGTCACCTGTCTGTCATTACACGCGACTCGCATGTAGACTATCACAACGTTAAGTCCATAGGCGTAATTTGCGGGTAGGACATATGTCCCCACCACGTTTTGCCATGGTCGATATTGTCCCCACCACTTTTTAAAACATCTCGCGGCACCAATTCTACAAATAAATAAAACATCTCCAGTTAACTGGCAGAGCATTAATGTCGTTCATTTTTTAAATAAGAGACGATCTAGCGCTGAAATGTGTTTTTTAAATCAAGTGATCAAAGTGCTCCTCGCCGCTGCGATCAGTGGCGCGGATACAGTGTTTTCTTATGTGGCTCGCGCACACGCCGCACTGTCTTCACTCGGACGCATGCTTCAATCCGTTGCGGATACTCTCTATTCGTTCTGGTGAAATCACAAAACATATTGCACACAAACGTGTCCATGCTTGATATACAACCACTGATGAACATAATCGGTTTTAATGAGAAAAAAAAACCCATAAATGTCCTCAGGACACTATTAAAATTAAATAATTTATTAATTCATTATTATTATTATTATTATTAAAATTAAAATGGTTAATTGTTTTTATTAATCTGATTGGGTGGGCCACCGGTCAATCTGGGTGGGCACGTGCCCAGGCCCACTCAGGCCCACCCATAAATCCGCGCCTGGCCTATCCATCGTTTGTGGATTTTTTTTTCTTTCTCCCTGTAACGTTTAAACGTCCAGTGTTCGTCTAACATTTCTAAATGTTACAAGGCCTACTTGTTGCAGAATATTCGGAGAACATTCAAAAGTAACAATACATAATGTGTGCAACTTCGCCCAACCACCTTTTTTTTTAAACTTGACGTTTTGAACGTTCAGAGAACATTGGAGTAACTTAAACTTTAAGTTCATAACTTAATGTAACGTTATCAAAACGTTCGTATAACTTATTTTTGTTTACTGGGAATAATGGAATAATTCCAGTCCTCGAATTTGATTGGCTAGGCGGCGTTCCGTCCTACTTGATGGATAGATGATAAATTACGTAGCAAAACCAGTCAAAGATAATGTATAGGCTACATTTGCACATTAAACACAATACCTGCAATACATAGACACCTATAATAACGCAGTGTGTCATTTTGCGGGCTCAGTAAACACCAAGCAAATGTTAAAATATGGAGATATTATCACTGTCATAAGCTGTAATTTTTTTTCTCATATCACATGACGCACCATTGTACATTGTTTGCGGAGTTTTAAAATTACCGGTTTGAGAACGTGTGGCTAATGGCTATTTAGACAAAGTTGTGCGCTTCTGATGCTTAAAAAGCTGTCTGGGTTGTAGCAACACTCGAGGAGGCACAGCCACAGATTTGTATGAAGTCACTGCAAACGAGCGACAGATATCATCACCGTGACGTCAGTTTGTTTAACTCGCGAGCGCACCATGCTTGATATAAGAGACGGTTCCGACAGCTATGTCAAAATTTCTCTCTTCTGAGTCGACTTCTGAGGGTACGTGAGAAGCCTGCACTTCTCTGCAATGACAATTACACTTCTATTCATCATCTTCATCGCGTGTCCCCTCGCGTCCACAGGTAAGTTACTCTCGCGCAATATAGTCTGCAAAGTCTTGCAGAGCTCACTTTATAATAAGCCTAAACTTCCATTGATAGGTCAAAAACATGGTAAACTGTTACTTAACAGATTACTACTACATGTGCATTCAAAATTGTATCCTACATATTGAGGACTAAAAGAAAAAGTGAATTAGTACTGATCTGTTAAACATTAGATAGCTAGCCTACCTATAATGTGGAAATGTTTGCTAATATAGTGAAAGTTTTTGTTGCCTAATACTGGATTATATATATGATAATTGGATAAATGTGCTGCAGAAATGTACCATTTACTCTTATTTCTGTTTCATTATTTTAAAACACACATTTCTGAAAATTTCTCTATTTGCATATGTTAATGTTAGTACTTAAAAAAACGAATTATTACTGTGAAAAATAGTCAATAAAAATATAAAATCATAACATTTTGCATCACTTTAACTGGACAACATGGTCTCATATTGGTATAGAAGCAGTCATTTCGGAGAGAATTTAACATCAAATATAGATTCCTGGAAGTTCATTTGAGTTGTTAACATAATGAGTGGGTGAATGTTGTTTCCATAAATGAACAACCTTGGGAGTAAAGAACATGTCAAATGTGTAATTATAAACTTGCAGAACCCCAAAATGCTCTGAATTAGCGTGAAGATTTCTGTCTGCAGATCTGACAAATGGCCTTAAATGACCCCAGTGTATTGAAAACCACAGGAGGAACATTTGTCACGCCAAATTAGCGCCCAGGTGCTGACTTAATTGCACTGCTGATATCTTGTCTGTAGATCTTCCCCAAAAGGGTCAGTTCAGGAAAAACCTGCGCTCCCACAATAGCAAGGAAGATTAACTTTTATGAAAGAAAGTGATGACCAAATTGCTGAGGACATTTTTGCACCTTCCTGTTTGGAGTCTCAGACTCATATTTGGAAAAATATCATAATTTCCTATGTCATTTAGAAACATTTACATCACTGTATAGTTAATGCATAGTAGTTTTCCTGTAAAAAAGTATAAAAAAAAATAGCTGCACCATACAAAAATGCTTTTAGGTTTCATCATAGACTAGACAAGTATGTCTTTTAAATCTTAGTTTGGACTTAGAAATGCCTTGATTTCCGTTGACTTGCTCTTCAGCATTTTTAGCAGCGGCAGATTATACACGCTCCCGGGGAACCTCGTTGTCAACCAGAAATCTGTGGGAAAGACCAGCAAGAGACTGACTCAGCCTGTCCGTCAGATTGACTGAGAATAGCCTGCGATGCCCAGAGCAGCAGGTTGCAACCAGAATGGAGTCCAGCTGCAAGGGAATGCATTATCTGACTGATTTATGACTGGAGTTCAGTCTTTCTAGAACTGCATGAAAACAGGTCTGGCAGAATGTCGACATCCAGTTTCAAACCGTTTAATAATTATGTCCATCTCTTTTTCAGGGGCAAAATGGACATATAATGGTAAGTAGGCTATTTTGTTTTGTAATTTCAATAATTTTTACAATGTAGATTCAAAGTGTTTCATGTAAGACATGTTTTCCACACTAAATGAACACCAGAAACAATATATATATATATATATGTTTAAATTTATATCCACCAATATAGAAATACATAATCATACACAGTAAAATATAACCACATACCTAAAAGTTTGGATAAGATTTTTTTTTCTCACCAAGGCTGCATTTATTTGACCAAAATTGAATTTTTAATATATTTCAAAATAGTTAATTTATTCCTGTAATGCACAGCTGAATTTTCAGCATCATTACTCCAGTCTTCAGTGTCACATGATCCTTTAGAAATCAGTCTAATATCCTGATTTGCTGCTCAAGAAACATTTATTATTATTATCAATGATGAAAATAGTTGTGCTGCTTAATATATTAATGGAAACTGATACATTTTGTTCAGGATGAATTTTATGAATAGAAAGTTCAAAAGAACAGCATTTATTTAAAATAGGTTTTTTTTGCAACAATGTAAGATTATTTACTGTCACAATTGATCAATTTATTGCGTCCTTGCTGAAGAAAAGTACTTATTTCGTAAAGTACTTGTTTTTTTTACTAAAACATTTTTACCATATGACAAATGCCATTTAGAGACATCTGCACACAGTCATGAGGTGATGACACAAACTGTTTGAAATAATTCATAGAAATTAATCAAACTGCAACACCCTTTTCACTACTGAGACTTTACACTGTAAAAAAATATATGATCAATAATATATGATCAATAAGTTATGATGACAGGTTTACATTGCTTTAACCCACCTTTTTTTTATAAATTAAATAAGATTCAACCAATTTTTTAAGTCAGTTTAATGTAATTTAAATTGAAATGACTTAAACATCCAAGTTGATTGTACTTAAAAATTTAAGGCAGCAACTTAAAAGAAAATAGGATAGTAAAACTGACATTAAGAAACTTAATGGTCAAATAAAAAGCACATACATTTTTACGATGTTGCTTATGATTTTTATTTCGCCAGCAAAATCATTGAAAGTGTAATGTGAATATTTAATATTTCACCTTACTGTAAGTAATTGAGTCGTAATGCGTTTCCTTAATGGCCAGATGCCGTCGTTTTCACCTCAGTAAAAAAGGTCATTCAGTCACACAGAGACCAACAGAACGTGCCCTTTACACGTCGAAGAGCTTTAAAATAAACATGCTTAATCACGACTGCTGTCGCAGAGTTCTGGTCAATTGCTTTCACCTAGGGAACCAAGCAGGCTTCTGGTTACCATCGTCATGAGTCAAGCCTATTCCTGGGCAGTTATTTTAACTGTTATCTTGAACAATCCCAGTATGCCATACCAGTGTGGACATGGAGACCCATTGGCAGCCATGATGAAGGTATCAAAAAACAGGTTGCTGCTGGAAAAAGGGAACTCGTGGTGCAAAGTTGACCTCATTTTGACCCCTTTTGGCTCTTACGGCTCTGAAATGATTCCCACAATGTCTCACATGTCATTCCTGTTAGCTTCCCCATTGGCTCTCTCCTCGTGCCGCTGTCACTCAAGTGTTGGCTTTTCAAGGAGGCCATGTTGAGTTGTAGGTTCCATGATTGAATTACAAATATTTACGTCATTACATTACATGTCTAGTTTTGATTTATTTTAAAGCTGGGTTGAACTAAGATATAAGGCAACTCAAGGGACCTCAACTGCAAAACAGAGCTGTTATAATGGCTTTATTTTGGGAAGAGATTGTTCGTCTAATTGCTTGGCTGTGAAATTTCATAGCTCTCTATACTTAGGAAAGAACAATGCATTATATTATTCTGTCTTTGTGTGTGGCACATTGCAATTTACAAGCAGAATCTCTTCTGTCCCTTCAGTTATACTCCTGTGTGCAAATTTACAGTGCCTGCAAAGTCAGACTACCTTGTAATGTGCTGTATTTTAGGCTTGTAGACTAAGAATTTTAGACAACGTGATTATCAAACCAAGCACCCTCATTAAGCAAATTGCTAAGTTTAGCTGCTACTAAAACTAGATTTGTGCAATTTCTGAAGAAAACATGAGCTGTACTTGTGCAAAAGTCAGCGGTTAAAATGTGCGGTCAGTGGTTGTTTACTGGTCCAAGTCAGACGAGCTTCGAACTTTGTTACATGGTTGGTACGGTGTTGCTATGTAGTTGCTGGGTCATTGCTATGTGGTTGTTTACTGGACCCCACCCTCATGTCTCTATACCAGTAATTCTTATGTGGTTGATATGGTGCATTGAGTAGTTTCTAGGTTAGGGTGTAGCTATATGGTTGCTAAGCTGTTCTAAGCGGTTGCTATGCTCTTGCTAAGGGATTGTTTACTGGTCCAAGTCAGAAGAGCCTCCAACTTTGTTACGTGGTTGCTAGGGTGTTGGTAGGTGGGTGCTGGGTCATTGCTATGTGTTTGTTTACTGGACCAAGTCAAATAACCCCACCCTCATTACTCTATAATTCTCATGTGGTTGCTATGGTGTTGCTAAGGTGTTCTAAGTAGTTTTTAGGCCATTACTAGGTTGTTGTTTAGTGTCCCAAGTTAAAGGAGAACTCCGGTCAATTTTAACATTGAGCTCATTTTTTTGTAAATTTGGAGTGCTGTCAGTACAGAGAACAACGACAAAAATCGGTGTTGCCTACACCGTGTTATCCTCTTTTTAAAATTTGCACCCTGTTGACTTCAATGGGGCAAGTTTTAAACCTGCTTTTAGCCTCTTAACATCCTTGATGTGTCATTACAAGTGCCCAGCCATGTGAGTGATTCCTTCAGAGTGAACGCAGGTGAATCTGACTGCAGTAGATGTGAATAATATGAATAAAAATGAAGTTAATTCGGCCAGCGCTCATACCTGTATTTATTTCCTGTTTTCGGTCGAAGTCCACAGTAGTCAATTGTCGAGTTCACGAGCGTGATCAGAGGTAACTAAGCAACAGTGGAGAACTCGACAATCGACTACTGTGAACTTCGACCGAAACCAGGATGTAAATACAGGTATGTGCGCTGGCTGAATTAACTTAATTTTTATTCATATCTTTCACATCTACTTGTAATGCACTTGTAATGACACATCAAGGATGTTAAGAGGCTAAAAGCAGGTTTAAAACTTGCCCCATTTAAGTCAACAGGGTGCAAATTTTAAAAAGAGGATAACACGGTGTAGGCAACACCGATTTTTGTCGTTGTTCTCTGTACTGACAGCACTCCAAATTTACAAAAAAATGAGCTCAATGTTAAAATTGACCGGAGTTCTCCTTTAAAAGAACCCAAGTCAAAAGACCCTACCTTCATGTCTCTATAATTGTTATGTGGTTGCTGTGGTGTTGCTATGTGGTTGCTATAGGCCAAGTTACAAGAGCCCATCCTCATGTCTCTATAATTGTTATGCTGTTGCTATGGTGTTTCTATGTGAAAAAGTGCAGGGTGTCACATAGGGTGTTTCTATGTGAAAGTGTCCAAAGCACTGACCACTGCTTGAAATACCATGACAAATTTCTCAGAGAGAAACACTGCAGTACTTGTGCTGCTGTGTAGATGTTATCAAGCATATCAAACAGAGCTCAGATGAGCGTTGTCCTTTGTGTTGGCTAACACTGAGAGCCCTTGACATTCTGAGCCTGAATTAATTCCGCTGAGTCAAGGCCTTTTATAGTCACTTAGAGGGACGTAATGACGTCAAACATCCACTGCCTAAGATGAAAACACATATGCACTACTCAAAAAAGTTAGCTTATCTTAGCATCATTTATCCTGGTCAGACACAGACATGAACGATACCTCAAATCATGCTTTTTGAGTAGAGAATATCCTAGAGACCTGGGACTGGGCTCTTTCGATTTGGACTGTAAGCAAGAACCACGCATTTTATTCATAAAATGTGAAATAATTGTATGTGCTACTGTATTTTATATCATATGCCAGTTGCAACAAACCCCAAATTAACTTTAAATGTATGACAATATTTAAACAATATTTTATTTTGATTTAAGGTTATTACCACTGAAGTTTTCTCAACTTAAGGGATTTGGTTCAAACTGCTGCATGACCTCAGCTTCCAGCGGTTCAGTGCGTTAATGTCAAACACATCCAGACCAGAGAGCTTCAGATGTTTTACTGTAGAGGCCTGCTCATTACGACTACATCTCAGGCTGACAGTAATGATTTAGAGTTATGACCCTCTACGGGCCCAGCCACAGGCATCTGATGTGATTATGATGGAGAAGCTAGTCTAGATTAAAAATGAACTGGACGGTGAGTAATTACGACCGCAAGGGAAAGTTAAGAGTGTTAAGCTACTAAAAAAGACAATGTGTAGTTTCGCAGTTACAGCGGTCCAGAAACAAAAGCTGCCCACAAAACCATGATCATCATTGACGAAGAATACGCAATAACTTAATGTGATGTTTTAAACCCACAGCAACAACAAATCACTCTTACTGCCAGTGTTTACAGAAACAGAAACCATGACGATTGCATTTAAAAGGCTAGAAATTATTATGTTAAGGAACTTTGCTTTAAAAAATCCTTTTCTATACCCTCTTCTCTAAAAGATCCACAATGCACCAGAAATGTCTCTTAGACAAGCATACACTCTGTTGGAGTGACTTTGAAGCCTCCTCCAAAGCAACAAAACATCTTCTTTTATTGTTGGGTGTGGTATTCATGTAAGGGCATTCATTTTGTAAGGCAGTGTTCTGTGACCGGTGACCTTAGCTTGTGTCTTAGCAAAACTTGTGGCTAATGCACTCCAATTCTGGCCACACCAAGGGCCAGATTTACTAACAGCTTGCGCAAGTGCGAACATTCTTGTGGCGTTAAATAACTACTTTAAGGATTTACTAAAGACACGCAGTGAAAAATTAGCGCTGAAAAGGCGTGGACAGTTTTTTTTGTAGGAGTTTCCCTTTCAGATGCAAAATTTATGGGAGGAGAGTATTGAATGAATCATGCAAGGTGTTTACTAAGGTTTGCGCTTGTCGATATACTGGTATTTGCGCCATTATTTAATGCCCAAAAAACTTAAACCAGATGCTAATTTGCGCTGTTCTTGGTAGATTGCATTGGTCATTATGGAAACGATACGGTTGCGTCTGTATTCTTTCATTCTTTCATTATGCTGTATTTAACCTAATTTACCCTGTTTAGTAATTCTGGCCCCAAATGTTTAAATGCACACCACTAGATAAGAATCGGTCAGGGAAAGATGTTTTGTGACCACAACTTTCTTTGACTTTTGGTTTCAGGACCTGATGGAGAACACGACTGGTCCAGCAAGTACCCGTTCTGCGGAGGAGCGTTCCAGTCACCCATCGATTTCCAGACCCAGCTGCTGAGATACGATCCAAACCTGCCGCCCATCCAGGTCCAGAACTACAACCTGTCAACCAATGAGCAGCTCACTCTCGGAAACAACGGACACTCTGGTTGGTGCAGTATGATTACAGAGCATGATTTTGTTTTTAAACATTACTAATAACTATTGTCACAGTACATGCATTTTAAACATACATTTTTAGATAGGCTATTGCATTTCATATTGTAATGTCTGAGGCAAAACATAGACTGTTCATTCGAAATAATAGATTAAAGGATTTGTGGTTGTTAAACTAATGAGACCGTGCATCAGACATAAAGGTAAAATAGCCTTTCTTCTCGAACTTAATTTCTAGGTCAACGTGGAGAAAATGATAGAAGGATCTATTTTGCATCTCTGCCATAGCAATTTTCCACAATCACCCGCTTATTATGATAAATCAAAGCTGTTTGTATTTTAGTCTGGAAAATATGGCAAGGTTTTGATTCGAGGTAACGTCTTAAACAACATAACAAGTGATACTTTACTAGGTAATGAGTACTTTCTGCCATATTTTTGGTCCAAGTTGCACTAAACAGACTGAAGTTGTTCCATCTACCCTCTCCTGACTGTGATTGTTTACTTTCGAGACTCTTTTATTTTATGCACTCTCACTCCAGAGAGCCATAGCTAAGTGTGCATATCTGCCACGAGGATGAATACTGATGAAGTTTTCTGACAGTGAGCCACTGTGTTTGGAGTTTTGGAGCCATTTCAGACTCGGTTTGGAAAAAGTTAGGCAGGATTATTAGTCGAAAAGCTTGCAGAATTTGTAGAAATGGATATCTTAATACAGAGATGCAAGGCCTCAGCCATAATATTATTAGAGGTGTAAATATCTGAACAAAAACCTAACCTAATTTAATATTAAACAGGTATATAAAACAGGTGATTAAACAGACTGATAGAAAACGAAACCAAAACTAAGCATAATTATGACAGCTTGTTAATGTTTAATGTTTAACAGATCATTATTTAATGTAAATAAAATGCTAACAAATCTCATTAAACTTTGATTCATATATTATCTAATGCACTTTTTTACATTTACAAATGTTGTGAAAAATGTAATTAACTAATTAGTTGAATTAGTCATTTTAAAATGACTGTAAAATGCCAATCTAAAATTTAAACTATTAAGTAATTGTATATGTTTATAAACGTTTATTAATCATTTAGTACCTTTATGGACATTGGACTTTTAGCTACTGTAACAACGTTTGTGTAAAGGGTTAAGTCAATCTAAATGCTTGCTAAAGACATAACAACAACACATAATTGTAATTTGGGTGTTAAGCATTATATAATGTTTGTTAATGATTTATTGATGAAAGTTATTATAAGTGTTTATATTTGTTTTTGATTAAGAACAGCATGACTATGCTGGTCCACTAGCTAGACCTGCACTATAACAGCTCTAACCAGCATAAACCAGCCTGGACCAGCATGGATTTTTCAGTAGGGTAGTGTAAGAAAAAAATATGAGGACATTGAAGATCTCGATGAAGAAGTTTATTGCAGCGTAACAGTGACAAAGTACACAAAGCACCTTGGGTTGAAACCCTAATAATACAGGCTTAAACATTTTATACCGTGTCTACACTAGTCTTCCCACTCACCATGTAAACAAGGTTTCGTTTTAAATGTAAATTAGGACAACCGTTGAAGTGATAACCTTCGGTTCCCACATCAAAGATGTTGTAACAGGTGTGATCACCAAAGGGGTCAGTGGGTGATTGCTTTATGACTGGCAATCACGGTCACAAACTCTTTGTCACAGGATGGTTCTTGAGGTCCTGCTGCCACTCCCATGCTATAAATGATTAAATACCATTCCGGTGGTACTATTCTCATATTACTGAGACCAGAGCAAACTGTCTAAATTGAGCAATTTTTGGGTTGAGCTCTTTCTAACATGTATTTTGGAGTGGAATCTGGGTCGAGATAGTCTAAATGAATATGTAGTATGTAATATGAAAAAATGATATGCTGTGACCAATATTTGTTCTTCGAGGAGTTAACTTGACACGGTGTGGTCACATTTGCCTCTGCATCGTAAAAATGAACTCATTTCAATAATAACCCGTGCGTTTGACAATTTTATGTTTATTTTATTTTGTATTAGGTTATTGTTTTTCACACAAATTTGCCACATTGACTAACAAAATGCTGCTTGTCTGAAAGTGATTTCTGTGGGAGTGATTCTTCGAGCATCTCTACACTCTTGACAATGAACATTGAAATTTTGCCTTTTTCCTTTTGTACCCACAGTGCTGTTGTCCTTGCCGTCTCACATGCACATCTCCAGCCTCCCTCACAGATATTCAGCAGCTCAACTCCATTTCCACTGGGGCTCCTCCAGTCTGCTGACTGGATCAGAACACACGGTTAATGGCATTCGGTTTGCTGGAGAGGTAAAGTAAACCCCAAAAACAAGACCTTACCATTACTGTGAACTCCTTTAATGCTTGAACAAATGCCCTAAACCCCATTATAGAGGATTTAAAAAGAAGTGAGGACTCAACAGTGCATGATGCAATGTTCGGTAATGTGTATTGAGGTGTCAGAAATATTTTCATCTCTGTTTATCACTTTAGGACAAGGAAAATGTCTGCACAGTTAGTGTTCCTAACACACCTAAATGCCCAAAGACAGGTTTATAGTCATTGTGTGAATGTCTGCTGTTTCAGATGCAGCACTGTGGCTAAGTTTAGACATCAAATCAGATCTTTTTAGGCAGACTGTCCACACTATTAATTGCAGGTGATCAAATAAGATTTGTGTGTCCAGACATAACCAACCTATTTGCAGGGGTTGCTTTGGTAACAAGGCTTTCAAAACGGATGTAGGAAAAATGGAGGTGCATCATCTTGCGCCCTGCTTCGCTGAGCACCGAGGGGTACTTCCGACATTTCCATCACCGGTTTTGATATTACCATTGTGTGTTGCGTTAAGAGTGATGCAAAATAATTTTTTTAATCTGATTTGTGCAGCCAGAGTGTCCAGACTGAGACTCGTCTGTAAAAATCTGATTGGAATCGCATTTCAAACCACCTCCAAAAGTGGTTTGAATCAGATTTAAAGGGATAGTTCACTTTGAAATTAAATTTTGGTATGTTTTAGCTTACCTCAAGGGCATCCAAGATGTAGGTGTCTTTTTTTCCGCAGTAGTTTCAATTTTGATATTTTTAGGTCAAACCGTTCTTGTCTGACAGTCATATCATGCAGGTCTATGGTCACGGTCTCAAAGAGCATGCACAGAGTCCAAATGAAACAATTCCCCATCGTCCAAATTAAACAATTCCCCATCGTAAGTACACATTGATGGCCTAAGACACGAAACGAGCGGTTTGTGTGAGAAAACGAACAGTATTTATATCGTTTTTACCTCTTACAACACAACCACGTCCAAGTGATCTGAGGGCGCGGGCGCATCCTGCTGTGTGACGTGTGCGCAGACTGGTGCATAGATATATATACACTAGATGTCGCATTAAAGACATTCGTTCCAATGAACTGCCGTAGCCAAGGCGACCTCTAGTGTATATATCTATGCACCAGTCTGCGCACACGACACACACCAGGATGCGCTCGTGCCCTCAGATCACTTGGACGTGGTTGTGTTGTAAGAGGTAAAAACGATATAAATACTGTTCGTTTTCTCACACAAACCGCTCGTTTCGTGTCTTAGGCCATCAATGTGTACTTACGATGGGGAATTGTTTAATTTGGACGATGGGGAATTGTTTTAATTTGGACTCTGTGCATGCTCTTTGAGACCGTGACCATAGACCTGCATGATATGACTGTCAGACAAGAACGGTTTGACCTAAAAATATCAAATTGAAACTGCTGCGGAAAAAAAGACACCTACATCTTGGATGCCCTTGAGGTAAGCTAAAACATACCAAAATTTTATTTCAAAGTGAACTATCCCTTTAAAAAAGAAATTCTGATAGATGGATGAATGGATGGATGGATGGATTTCCTTATAATTCCTCATTAAAGGCAGCCTTTTCTGTTGTATCCAGATGCATGTAGTACACTTCAATTCTGACAAATACCCAAACATCTCAATGGCAGTGGACAAGCATGATGGATTGGCTGTGCTGGGAGTTTTCATTGAGGTGAGTCCGGACCTTAAACAAACCACTGAGACTGATGTGGTGTAGTGGTTAAGACTCGGGCTGATGACCGGAAGGTTGCTGGTTTGATTCCCGCAACTGAGCAATGGGCCATCACCACAAGGCATTTAACTCCAGATGCTTTAGGGTAATTGTCCCTATAATAAGCTCATTGCTTGAAAGTCACATCAACAAATTTCCCCAGCATGAGTCTATTTTCTAATCAGTCAGTGTTTTATATTGTTTAGATTGGAGAGTTTAACCCTGCTTTTGACAAATTCTTCAAATACATAAATGGGATAAAGTACAGAGGTAAGTTACTTTCATATAGTTTCAAATATCTTTAATTATGATGTGCATAACACAAGTATGCTAACACTCCTATTACTAACCTGTTATCTGACAGATCAGAAAATACAGGTCCCAGCATTTAACGTCCGTGCACTGCTACCAGCACGTCTGGACGAGTATTACCGCTACGATGGTTCTCTGACCACACCGCCCTGCTATCCCAGTGTGCTATGGACCGTGTTCAGGAAACCTGTCACCATTTCAAGAAAACAAGTAAATTAATCATGCTTATAGTTCAAAAGCTTATCATGCTTTTTGGCATGTTCGCACCACAGGATTTGGGAATGATTTTAGTTCTAGGAATGCCTTTTGGGGGAACTAAATTAGCTCCTGCTTCAGAGTAGGGTCTAAACCAGCACAATAGGAACTACCAGTGACGTGTACGCACGCAAAACACCGGCACAAGCCATTTAAAAAAAAGCTTTGTACTAGGGCTGGGCGATATATCGCATGAGATTGTTATGCGCATCTCGTCAGTAAAGCCGGATCCTTGATTAGTTGTAAATCGCCATCACCTGCTTTCAGATGGAGCGGCATTTACAACACAGTGCCGTAGTTAACTGACAAGCTGAGCTATATCGCATTAATTATCGCAGGCGATACGTCCTCGATAATTAATGCGATATGGCTCAGCTTGTCAGTTAACTACGGCACTGTGTTGTAAATGCCGCTCCAGATAATGGGATAATAAAGATAGATAATGGGAGCACTGTGTGCTAAAAAAAAATCCAATCGGGCAATTATTATTAAATATACACATTCTCTAAAAAGGTCTATAATACCTGGAGCTAAGCTATTCATTAGCATTCGCATTTAATGCTAAAGAATGCAGTTGAAATCTGCCATGTTTGCAATTAACAACTAGCAAATTGTGTAAGCTGTGCTATGAAAGGCATAAAAAATTATTCATGTGTTGCTTGGAAAAGTTTATTTAGTCAGAATGCATGACTACTTTTGAATGGTCATCAACAGTAGTACATCTAGTTACAGCATCTACCAGCAGGTGCTAACTAGCCAAACCTTGACACTTTGAGAGCCCTATTTTAACGATCTGAAACACAAGTAACTTTGTGGGCAGATCTTGGGCGCTGTTGCTATTATACCGGCGGGATAAATGACTCTTGCGCCCGACACAACTCTAAAATGGGTTGGTCTGAAGTAGCTACATTACTCATAGGTGTGGTTTGGGCGTAAGGTGAAATAAATCAATCAGAGCGTCATCTCACATTCGCTTTAAAAGCAGGCACGCTTGTTCCATGGCGGATTGCTATTATAACGGCGGATTTGCCAGGCGCACGCCAGGAGCGGTTCACATCCGAGGAGACCGACATTCTCGTCAGGGCCGTAAAAGACAGAGAAGTGACATTTTATGGGGATGGGAGAAACCCACCCAAATTAGCTTCGGTTAAACAGGCGTATGATAATTTGGGTAAATGTGTAAGCTAGATTTATGCCTATTTTTTTCACATCTTTATGGACACCACAATGATTTCCCTTGTGTGGTAATATTTTTCCTTGTAATTATGTATGGTTTGCAGAAATGGGAACTGCTGCCTGCGTCTGTGTAGATGAGAGAAGAAATGTGTACGCGTGTTATGCACACGCTACATTATGGCCAAGCATGCGCCCTTAAAATAGCATCTGAACGCGGTTGGTGTGTTCCAGCGCAAACGTTCCCTGGTGCTATTTTGCAGTTTCAGAAAACAATTCCGCCACTGACCAGGAAAAACCTAGTCTAAAGTCAGTGGCGGAATTGTTTTCTGAAACTGCAAAATAGCACCAGGGAACGTTTGCGCTGGAACACACCTCCTCTTTTTTCGCTGAACCGCCCTGGGAGCGCAAGTTCATTCACTAATTTATCGACGTGCGTCTGTGGAGGGAAAAGTCAGCTGTGCATCGGGTGCAAAATAGGAATGATACATGCGTCGGTGTACAAAGTTACTTGCGCTGGGTGCAAGATAGGGCCCTGAGTGTGGTATCCACATCTTAGGCAATAGTTTCAGCTGTCCATATTGTAGTAATGTTACTGTTGTGTCTTTACAGTTTTTGGCACTGGCCACAGCTCTGTATGCCTCTTATGCCCAAGATTCTGTTACCGTGCCACTTCATGGAAATTACCGGAAGCCACAACTCACAGACAACAGAGTGGTACTGGTTTCTTTTAAGGACGGTAAGTACAGTTTAGATTACAATTTGAATGTGTATGATATGACCAGGAAGCCTAATGAAGGGCTAAAGCTGAAATGCTCAAATCTCTGCTGCAGTGCTTTATGTGAGCATCATGGTTTCCTATCAAATAATTGATAGGAATATGAGCTTTCAAGATGGCTTTGTCTCTCTCTCAACATCTGCGTAGCTGCGTTCACACCAAACGCGAAAATGCGTCAAAATTCGCGCCTGCCGCGTCTAGTTATACGCGTGACCACTTTGTGTGCATTCGCGCGTCAAGAGCGAAATTGACGCGCGTAAAATCAAAAGTTTGAAGCGAAATTTACGCGCGTCACGCGCGTCAAAGGCGAAGTCCGGGGGCGAAAGTTTCGAAAGCTGTTGGCGGCCATCTTTTTTAGATGTTTATCGAGCATTAGCATTAGCATTAATCGAGAGAGTCACCGCTCTTATATGCTCTGAAGAGCAGAAACAGCTGCGTAGGGGACATCGTCGCTGTACTCGGGTCCACCAAAACCTCCGGAGGGTTTCAGGAGTTTCACAATTTGCTCCAGGAGGTAGGTTTGGTGGACCTAACGGTGAGGACGCTGACGAGGACAGCGTAGGCCATATAAAGCCTCGGCCTCGAGTGGTCTCTGCATGACGAGCCCGCGCTGTACAGTCCGGTGCGAGGTACACCCTCTCCCGCACCTAATCTGTCATTTATTTTGATAATAAATGGAGCCAGCCTCCAAAAGTGAAACCTGTCCTGTGATTTTTTTGAAAAGTTTTTATACACTTAATTGTGTTTGGTGTCTTTACATTAGATTAATAAAGTTTCATATAGGCTAATCTAGAATAGATATGGAATAAATAGCATTCAATACAAATGAGTAGGCTATCTCTCATATTGAAATCGAGTTTTTATGTGAAAGATTTGCTTTGTTGTGCATTTTAGTCATATTACTAAATAATTTATTGAGGCCAAACATAAAATAACATTAAAATGTCAGTTCACCACGTGACAGTAGCAAGCAGGCAGGCTCCTGATTGGTTAACGCGGCGCGAATTGACGCAGAAGTTCAGATTTTTCAACTCAGGCGGCAGACGCGAATTCGCGTCAAACGCGTGATGCACAAAAAGCACATTTCGCGCTTGACGCGCGAAACGCGCCAGACGCTCAATTCGCGTCATTCGCGCGAACTAGACGCGCGAATGAGGCGAATTCGCGTCTACCGCGCCGCGCTAAACGCCTCATTCGCGCCGCAAGACCTCCAGACGCGCGTAAACGCGTCTTACCATTGACTTAACATTGAAATCACTCGCGCCAGACGCATTTTCGCGTTTGGTGTGAACGCAGCTGCGTTCACACCAAACGCGAAAATGCGTCAAAATTCGCGCCTGCCGCGTCTAGTTATACGCGTGACCACTTTGTGTGCATTCGCGCGTCAAGAGCGAAATTGACGCGCGTAAAACAAAAGTTTGAAGCGAAATTTACGCGCGTCACGCGCGTCAAAGGCGAAGCCCGGGGGCGAAAGTTTCGAAACCTGTTGGCGGCCATCTTTTTTAGATGTTTATCGAGCATTAGCAATAGCATTAATCGAGAGAGTCACCGCTCGTATATGCTCTGGAGAGCAGAAACAGCAGCGTAGGGGACATCGTCGCAGTACTCGGGTCCACCAAACCCTCCGGAGGGTTTCAGGAGTTTCACAATTTGCTTCAGGAGGTAGGTTTGGTGGACCTAACGGTGAGGACGCTGACGAGGACAGCGTAGGCCGTATAAAGCCTCGGCCTCGAGTGGTCTCTGCATGACGAGCCCGCGCTGTACAGCCCGGTGCGAGGTTCACCCTCTCACGCACCTAATCTGTCATTTATTTTTGTTTTGATAATAAATGGAGCCAGCCTCCAAAAGTGAAACCTGTCCTGTGATTTTTTGAAAAGTTTTTATATTGTGTTTATTGTCTTTACATTAGATTAATAAAGTTTCATATAATCTAGAATATGGAATAAATAGCATTCAATACAAAATGAGTATCTCTCATATATTGAAATCGAGTTTTTATGTGAAAGATTATTTGCTTTGTTGTGCATTTTAGTCATATTACAAAATGTATTGAGGCCAAACATAAAATAACATTATAAACTGTCAGTTCACCACGTGACAGTAGCAATCAGGCAGGCTCCTGATTGGTTAACGCGGCGCGAATTGACGCAGAAGTTCAGATTTTTCAACTCGGGCGGCAGACGCGAATTCGCGTCAAACGCGTGATGCACAAAAAGCACAATTCGCGCTTGACGCGCGAAACGCGCCAGACGCTCAATTCGCGTCATTCGCGCGAACTAGACGCGCGAATGAGGCGAATTCGCGTCTACCGCGCCGCGCTAAACGCCTCATTCGCGCCGCAAGACCTCCAGACGCGCGTAAACGCGTCTTACCATTGACTTAACATTGAAATCACTCGCGCCAGACGCATTTTCGCGTTTGGTGTGAACGCAGCATAAAAGGCCTCAGTTTATGCACTGTTACCTTTTTTCCTCAATGAAGGACCTTCGCTACTTCAGGCTCCTTCGCAACATATGCTGGGTTTTAAATTAGATGCTTCCAATGACATAAATCTTTTCCTTTAAACCTGAGTTGGTGCATAACAGAGTTTGCTTTTAACGCTCAGGCATTTTGTTGCTATGAGAGAAGCTTGGGATTGCTGTTATCACCGGAGCCTTGTTATCTTCTTTAGTCTTGCTGTTTTCTAACATCTTTGCATGAAGGCTCAATCCATCAATATCCCAGGCTACCGCTTGCTGCGTTCTTCACTGCATGGCAATGTTTCCTAAAAAGCTGACTTTCCAAGAAGAAAGGTTGGTCCTTAATCTTTCCTTTCAGCCCCCGCGCCAGTAAGGCTTTGCCCTGGCAGTCCTCTGTTGCAATGCTCTGCTTGAACACCTCTCTACATTGTGTCTGGTGCAGGACTGCACAGTATTTTTTCAGTGGGGTCCCCCTTTCAGAGGAAGCAAGTCATCCAGAAGCTTCTTGTGGGCGACCTTGCGGACTTGGCTGATGAAGGACTCTACCAGCTTCTGCCAAAGTTGAATCCCCAACTGGGAGTGGATAAAAAGTGGAAAAAGACCAAGAAGCAGGGACAGTGGAGCCAGGCAACTCAAAAACAGCAGTGGTCGAACAATGAGCTACCAAGCAACGCTGGCTACTCCTCTTCCGTTGGGAAGAAAACACCAACACCGTGGTATATGGGAGCATTGGGTACGGATAAAGAGATGTGCTTTGTATCCCTGGAGGAGAATGTCGTTCACCAGCTCGAGAGATACCATGCAAAGGGTCTGATGGTCGAAGCTCTGAGAGAGGTTGTATTTCCTGAGTTGAACCTCAGGAGCTACTTGCACTGCCGGTCTGATCTGGACCTTCAGACCATAAAACAACTCATAAAAGGAAGATCTCGGGATGAGGCAGTTGAGCTTGAACAATCACTGACTAAAGCCATGCTGAGGCAGATAAGGAGACAAATCAAACAACATAGAAACCCAAACATGGAAACCACCATGGGGCATTCTCAAGCTACGTTCCCGAAGGACTACAACTCGGCCTCGACTTACCACAGACCTCAACGTGTTGAATTGGAAGATTAGACCCAGAGAAGACAGCAAACCTCCCAGAGGGCCTAAATTTCCGCAGTACGCTGTCACGCACAATATTTAGTCAACTCTGCTCCTAAGGCTAGCACATCATTTGACTAATATTTATTTAGTTTGATGGTACCCCTCTAACACTGTCTTAGAGACTCTCAAACTAGTTGCTTTTGCAGTAGATGAAATGAATCGGTGAGAAAATAATGTTCATGATATGTTATGCCGCTAATTACCAAGAATTTTGTAGTTACTTTATAAAGAACTGGACAGTATGCTAGACAACATTTGCTAGATGGCTGTCGACAGGACCACAAAATAGACCTTTTTCCATTAACTCTCTAATGATTAGTCCAGACTAAAAGCTGGTCTGTTTTAAGCATTAGTGATTTTTGTGGTAGAGTATGACTCAACAATCTTAATTATTATATGCAATGCACAAAAAGACAGAAGACCATAATGTTGAGGGCATATTTTTACATTTTATTGAGAAAAGTTGAGCTGCGTATTGCAGTAATTGTATTCTGTGGTTGAAGAGTCATTCGTAAATTAAAAGGGACAAAGGGACAAAATCAGCACTTTAAGTATTTTAACATTCTCGAACTCTGTGTGGTACTGTTTTTTTGGGTGTGATCTGAGACCAAGGAGAAAGCAGACAGAGTAATCTTTTTGTACACTGACTCAGATTTTAGTCAGTATCATTTTTTTTTTGGGAAATGTCTAGATCATGGATTGTAAAATAAAAGCATAACGTCAATTAAAAAGGTATCACTTCTTCCACTTGTAAAGGAGAACCATGTCCCTGTTTTTATTCTAAATGGTGTTGAAAAGTGATATGTGAATATGATAAGGTATTACTGTGGCCATATTTGTTTATGTTTGAATTTGTATTGAGTTAAAATTCTACAATTATCAGAATCTTATGTTTTGACCTTACAGGAATATTTCACCCAAAAATGGAAATTCTGTCATAATGTACTCATGTAATTTCAAACCTATTTCTTTTCCATTTGACTTTATTTCCTCTGCTGATGAAGATCAGAATTTTTTTTTTTTTTTTTTAAAGTCCAATGTTGTTTTGGACCCCATTGACTTTCATTGCATGTACAATGGAGGCTGAATAGCTCATTTGGATGTGCAATATTTTTGCAAAACTTTCCTCTCAATTCAGTTTTCTTTTCTTTCCTCTAAGGAGACTTTACTTGGATGAGCTGGGGTATGTTATGGTAACACAGTTTGTGCATGTGTGTGTGTTTGTGTGTGTGTGTTTGTGATGTCAGATACTTCCTCACCTCTGGCTAACAGACGTGACGTCTTGCGTTATGACACTCATATGCGAGGCGAATTGCTGGTGGCCATGCAGTGACGTGTAACTGCAGTGTTACGTCACTCGTCTTTGACCACAGCATGATTGCTGTTGACATAAGTTTGAACATATGGAGAGGGCATGTTTGTTCATTTAGCATGACTTTAGGACCTTATCATTGACGTATCTATGGTTTAGTTCTAATTGTAGTGCTGCAGTGGCTGACATATATCTTTACTTTAAACCACTGCGCCCATGAGCATGCGTGTCTCATTTGACACTACTGGGTTTTGTCACCACATATGTAATCATATCCACATTTGTGTATTTTTGTGCATTATGTCAGTTGTGTAACATTAGTGTGGTGATGACTGCTAATCATACTGAGAACAGCTAACCAATAAGCTAATCTGGGTATATTTAAGGAGTTAAGCAGTTAAGTTATTTTTATTAAGTCAACATGAAATCAAAATTTACCCTATACATTCTTATTACACACACATTCACATCCACGATTCAAAAGTGAACATTATTCTAAAGAAAAATGATCAAAAGCATTTACTTTCCTTGTCAACATCCACTTTTCACAATCCAATCAATTCCCTATGGATAAAATCAAACCTTGCTGCGTTTTCTTGTTTAATATCTTGTTTCACTCAGAAATCCATTATTTTATGAATATAAAATGGATTGCAAATGCCATTTCATGTTGACTTTAATGCCACTGGCTTTCATTTGATGCACAAAATTAATTTTAAACCAGGTTATGATCATATTCGTTGATATATGTTCAAAGTTAAAATGGCAACTTTGTAAACTTAACAAAAATAGATACAAGGCATGCTGCATTAAACCAACAATTGAGGGTAATCAAACATACTGTTAATTATGAGGTAAATTTTCCTTTCAGGTATACTAGCAACAATAATAGTGGCCTCCATGCTAGGACTGCTACTGAT
This sequence comes from Squalius cephalus, assembly GCF_949319135.1. Lineage (NCBI taxonomy): Eukaryota > Metazoa > Chordata > Actinopteri > Cypriniformes > Leuciscidae > Squalius > Squalius cephalus. The sequence goes on from NC_137144.1 coordinate 14,349,510, forward strand.
CATTACCCTAGTTTGGTGTCTTTTGAGAAAAAGGTGAGTGTTTAATTCATACCAAAATGAAACAAATGACATAAAGATGCAGTCACATTTACCTTCTGTGAATTTTCATTCGAAATCGTGTTATTTCAATAGTAATCTACGGGATCGGGAATCTATTCAAAACATTTCCCCACACATATCTCACAACTGGTTCAAATGGGCCACTCGAATTCGCAGCGTTGACCAACAGAAAGCTGCTTGGTTTGAACAAGACTTTTGTGTGAAGCTAAGGCCAAGAACTGAGTTTCCTTGTAAACTTTAAACCTTAATCATCTTAGATATTTTGACGTAAAATATAGATCCAACAACAAAAGTATAAAGAGGTTTTTATTTCTGTCATGACATCTCTTGGAGTGCACGGTCATGGATATGACAATGTTGATATTTTTGGTCTTGGCGGAATATATCTGGTGCTGCTACTGCTGTTAGTTATTGCTGCTGTCGCAGAGCAAATACAGGACTTACTACTGCCAATTTATACACAGACACGCTGTTGTAAGAAATGAAGACATGCTGCTGCTATACAATATAGCATAAACGAATTAGCCATAGCAGATCTATACATGTGGAGCTGGGGAAGGTGGAGGGTTCATGAAAGCAAACTGCAACTGCTAACAGAAAATACTGACCAGTATTTCAATGTTGAGCAGCGAGCTCAGGAACCAATCAGCTGTGCCCTAACCCTTTTCTACTGACACGATGCCAGTGTGGGTTTCCAACCTTTTGGAAAAGGGGGTTCCGGGCCGGAAAGACTGGTTCAACTCCGACCCTAAAAACTTGCTGGACTCGAACAAAGCTGGGGAGAGGGGGGTGGAGAAATGCTGCTGCTGCCTCGTTGAGCAATGCAATAACGTACATTGCTCTTTACATCTAAATATATTAGATTCAAGAGAGACCCAGCGTGCAAGAGAAGCGAGTGAATCAACAGTTTCAGTTGTAGTTTATCTCCAAAAAGGACAGATGAGAGTACCGGCAGTTTATGCGAGCTGCCGGTTCGCTAGAATCACTCCCGGTATTATGCCGCACTGCCTGGGACAGTTTGCTAGTGACACCGGGACACGCAGTGTGTGTGTGTTTTTTTTAGACTGGCTATAGACCCCTTTTCAGTTAGTAAACATTGTGACGTTTTTTTGGGCGGGCGGAGCTTAGGTGGAGGCAGAACGATTCCCCTGGCCACTTCACTAACGCTAGCTAGCAAGTTTTGTTAGCTTGTTTTTTTAACAATGACTGGAGAAAATCCAATTTTATCTGAATATATAAGGTCACATATATATCTGAATATGTAAGGTCACTCACTGTCCGGAACCGTGATTATTATTTGGAAAAGTTAACTTTAATGGACGGAGCCAGATTGGCCGACCAGTAAACGCTCACTCAGTGGATGGACGATCTGACAGGATTACCTCCACTGCACTTATGGCAACTGTAGATAAGGAGACGACACAAACTGTTTCCTTTATGTTTAGTCTCTGGTCGTTAGCTAGCAGTTACCTAACTGCAAGTTGTACGACTTATGCGCTAAACAAATTAGCATTATGTGTGAAATCACTTAACTTGTTCCCCAATTTCTGATGGCATCTCTAGGTGGGCATGCATGGGAAATTTAGACACGTAACCAAACCATAATCCATACCAACCAAAGACAATAGTTTATTGATATGAAGTGTGCGCTGCAATCATGAGCATTTTTGATGATTGTTTCTGTCCAGTCCGCTCGTTTTATTGCATTTAACCAGAGCTGTAGTCTGTTTTTTTTTTGTCAGGCAAAATGCGATAAAATCTCAAATTGGAGCATGTACTCTGTTGATTCTGGCACCCAACAACACAGCAAGATGACATTTTAAGCTTCTTATGTAAGTTAGCCGAATATAAATATTAATAGCTGACAGTCTAGCTGATTTGTATCGGCCGCCTCCAGTTTTCCCTTTGTTTTGCCTCAAGCTAACGTTGTGACGTAATAGTGTTGTTGGCACAAAAAGAGTCTATAGGCAGGTAAACAACACATAGTAGAGTTATATCACCGTTCGTTCCTCATGTCTGTGGAAACACGCGGCCGGTTCGCCTGGCCGAGAACAGGCTCTAGAACCATTGGTGGAAAAGTGTAGATAGAGAATGATATGATTGCAGCAGATTGAGTTAAGGACTTATCAGCCTGTGCCATCTAGAGTTTCATGACAGAACTTTGAATTTGAGGGAAATATTTTGGGGAAACATTTGCATATTGCAATTCTGCCACTATAGAAACAACTGAAAATCAAATGTCATGTGGCATTAAAGACACAATTCAGTTTGTTGCAAGTGAAGGGAAACTCTGTGTGTACCACATTGGCTTAAAATTAAAATTAATAATAATGCATTTATTTAACACAATGTAATGTGACGTTGCTGTAAAGATCCCACCATAATTAATTAACATTAATTTAGGGAGCCTCAGGCACAGACCACTAAATGGATAATTGCCTTCAATAGGAATGTGTTGGTTAAGATCCATTGCTTTTCCAGCTTTTACCCAACTACCAGGACAATGTGTTTGTTTGAACATAGAAATGATCTGACAGCACATGTGCACATATGTATGTAATGCCACATTCAATTATTAGTAGTTTCATAAGATTAAATGTAGCGTTGCTCTGTAAAATTGTGCGTTGTGTGGGCAAAATCCAGTCATTTTATTGGAATATGCCTTGTCAGGAGTTTCAAAAAGCGAGCGAAAAAGTTCCCCACACAAATTGAGCTTGTGTTTAAGTTGGTCATGTGAATTTGCCGCACTGATGTGACTGCATCTTAATGCACGTTTACCAGTTTTATTGTTCCACATATTCCCACTATTAACTGCCCGTCTCCTGTTCTTTTAATTAGATCTAACACCGAAGAGCAGAAAGACAAAACCAATGCGCACAAACTGGCTGAGAAAGAAGAAAACATCTCCAAAGTATAACCTTTCAACATCTGATGAAACCTGAGCAAATTACGCTCTGAAATCCACATGCAGTCGATCCGTTTTTCCATCATTTCCTTTTGTCTCCTTGGCTCATGGGCCTGGTCGCTAAGGAGCTGTCTGGTTGCATGCAATATTTAGATCAAAAATGTTCAAGGAACTAAGACTATATGAATACCGAGTTCTTCTTCAACCACATTCTAATCCAACAGGATCCAAAAACCTAAGATGACACAAGAGGAGAGTAAAAATATGTAATTTTCGTACAGTATGTAATTCACCACATGCGAATAACCCACCAGTCAACATCAAACCTGGTGCTTTGTGAAGCAGAAACCATCATACAATATTCTGCAATGGTGGCCTTCCTTTGCTGTCTAGCGGCATGCGACATCTCTCTATGCAGTGCCAGGCAGATGTGGTGGGAAAACACAGCTTCTGTCCGAGGCAACGAGGACGTTCTGGTTCAGCATGGATATGTGGTGGCCTGAGATGGGTAGTTATGATGTCCCCACCCTATATTTACTATTGTGCTGTTTGACCGATTAGAGTAATGAAAGGGTACGAGAAGAGCCACGCTCTCGGTTCCCACTGAGCTTGCCACAGAACTGGCCTATTGTTCCCCAGCTTGCGTGTAGGTTGACCTTTGACTTCTCGTTGCCTGAGCAATCATGAGACTAAACGCCTATGCACACCCAGTAACCCGTACAAATATAAAGTACTGTAATGCTCTGACTTGTAACTGTGAAGATACTGCATGATGACTGGAGTGATTAGCTTGATGAACACTACATCAAGGGGGCTCGTTCCTGATTTTGAACCTTCACCTGCTTGTCATTTTCAAGTACACAACGATCTTGATTAGCTGCTTGATTTGAAGCTTCATTTACATTTATTCCAGATACAGTACATCTGAAAAGGTTTTTTTTTGTTTCAAAATGCTCTCTGTCCATTTGCTCTCATAGCATTTTCAAGTGCTTTCCAAAAGTTACTTGTCCACACTGAAACGTCTGAAAACGCTAAAATCATCTCACTGCGCATGAATAAAATGTAATAAAAGCTCATTGAGATGAGACAGACCAAACATAATAAAGTTAGGGATGCACCAATATGAAATTTTGTCCGAAACCGTTAACGATAATTCTTTATTGAAAGCCGATAACCGATATATTGGCCGATAAATATAAATCCAACTTTTTATATAATTTTTGAGAGCCTGATTAAAAAAACGAAAGTCTCACCATCAAGCACACAATTATAATGTTAACACACATTATAATGTTGGCACACAATCCCAAGCACACAATTATCATGTTCTCATTATAATTGTATGTAGCCAATATGACAGCACATGTTGCAATTAACAGTATTTTCCTTTTTTGTAGTGATTTCAATCACATTACAGCTATTCAAAACCATCATGGCGAACATGATGCACATCTGAAGTGTCTCAGCTGAAGGAAATAATCCATTATTAATCGATTATTTTTTACCATAACCAAATTTTCTTATTGGGTCGAAAATTGCATTCAGGCCATGTCTTAATAACCGTAATCACAAAGCATTCACGTCTTCGTATAGCTCGTAATAACAATTTGTAAGCTGGAAATGTTCTGAGAGCTCCTACTTGTACCACCTGACCGTTCATTTAAGCATTGATAGTGTTGCCATAAAAACACGTAATTCCAAGTTCGAGGACGTGAACAGATTTGAGTAGAATGTCACTGTAACGAAGTTTAATAGTTCAGGTGGAACCGGCGAACATTCATTGCAACTTTAATATAAAATAAACAAACACAAAACGAAAAAAGTAAAGCAGCAACCCCTCACGGACGAACATAAACTAAACACAATGTAAAATTGTCCAGGCCTGGTCCTCTCTCGTTCTTCACTGTCGCCATTCCTCTTTTTATCCATCCGGAGCTCCTCCGTGAGACACTTGAGGCTGGTGTGGCGGGCAGGTTACGCTCATTAGACCGTGTCCTCGGTCTGCCTGCGGCAAACGGCGGCAACACCTCCGTCCCCTCACAGATGGCAGCCACCCAGCCTCAACCCAGGAGCACGGCAGCAAGCTCCTTTTATCCATCCGGAGCTCCACTGTGAGACACTTGAGGCTCATTAGCAATCACGCCACCAGCCTCGCTCCGTTCCCACAGCTCTCGGCCCCGCCCTGCAGTCACCTGTTGTCATCTCGAAGTAACGTAATTACGACATGGCAAACATTAATCTTTTTCTCTATGTTTAGACCTTCCATCCACACTGAGACCGCATCGTCCTCTGAAAATTGAGCTTTTTGAAGACACTCGCCCAAATGGATCAATTTAAAAATGCAGATTTTGTATTATAGTGTGGACTGTGAAAACGGAGGTTTTTGAAAACGATGACACGTTTAGTCATGTGTTGCATATTGTATCGATATATGATGTTTACACTGGTCACTTTCACAGTGTTGCTAAAAACGTTATTAAATGTTACTTTGTACAATCTTCTTATTACATTCCTGTAAAGGTGACAGAAAATGTACTCGTCTTCCGACGTTTCAGTGTGGATAAGAAACCCTAGTGTGGACAGAGCACATTTTGAAATGAAAACACTGTATATGGATTAATGTAGATGTAGCCTAAAGATAATTTCAAATACCTCTGTTTAAAAATACAGTTCACTCTACAACACAAAAATGCCGTTTTCAAATTGACCCACTTTAGTGTCTTCAAAAAGCTCAGTTTTCACAGGACAAAAGCACTGTCTCAATGTGGATGGAAAGCCAAAACGTAGAGTACGTTTACAAGACAACGAAGTGCTAAACACTGAAAAGTTTTTTCTTTGTGTTTTTGAAAAGTTGAAAACGTTGACAAAATGATCTCGGTACACACGGATCTGTGAGACCGACTAAAACCACTGTATTATTCATGCCAGACCACCAGTAGTTGGCGGTTTCACATTTTAAAGACAAAACTCTATAAACTGAACACGTAATGTGCATGACGTCACAAAAAACGTTTTCACAAATTCGCGTTTTTGTTGTTCACACGGAGATGATAACTGTATCTTTTCTCGTTTTCAAAACTTTGCATTTTCAGGCCCCCAAAGCGGCGTTTTCGTCCAAATGGCCAAAACGCATAAAAAGTTTACATTTTTAGTTAAAAACTGTGCCGTGTAGTAACCCCCCCCCCCCCCCCCCATAGAGAAAAAGATGCATTTTCAAATGGATCCGGATTCATGTAGATGTAGCCTGAGTCGACAAAATAATGAGAAAAATGATTAAAATGATCAAGAATTGTCATATTGATTATGATATGACTTTGGAGATCTTAGAAGCTGTGATTTCTGTATGACACTAAGCAAATAAAGTCCATATTTCCATAATCCAGTGGGATTTGCTTATACTAGTTTCCATGCCGTTCTAGGCTGGTTATTCTGGTTAAGATGGTTAACCAGTATGGTCAGGTGAAGTTGACTGACTGAAGAATCCATCGTATTCTCCTAAGCACTCGTTGAAACTAGACTGTCCTCTGATGGAAAATGTGAAAAGAAAGGCGACAGAATGTGATTTTGATTTATTGTATGTGGGTTAGTTGTGTGCACATATTTCTGATGAACAGTGTGAATTTTGAGGTGTTACTTTTCATTGTATTTTCCCTCATTTGTCTTAAAAGTGTCTTAAAGTGTTTTGGTATTGTGAACTACTGTGTTGTGATGTTTTTTGTGCTGCTAATAAATTGACCCAGTAAAAAAAAAAGAAATCTATAGTATTTTTAGCATTATTTATATTTTAATAATATACAATTATTTAGTATTTTATTATGCAAATTGCCATGTGTAGAACTTCAATCTTTTATTACTACTATTATATGAAATATGAAGTACTTAATTTTGACTTAATATTCAAAATCTTCTCCTCAGGATAACATAATCTTAGTTTTCAAAAGTTGTTACAGGTAAGGTGTTCAACTCCAAAGCATCTAATGATCTTATTCTTATGTCAGAAATTAACTGATTGTATCACTAAAACCTAAATAATTTCATACTTATCTAGTCTTAAACAATAAGTCTGCACAAGCTGCTTATTTGCAAATCGAAGTAGTTTATTTTCATTTGAAGCAGCCAAAAAAATAAAATAAATCTTATTAAATTTAAAGTAGTAGAAGAAACTAAATAGAGTATCTCTGGCATATATGGGTTTTTTTTTTTTACACAGGCCAAAAAATACAAAAATATCACAGATTAACAAAAACTGTAGACAATAGACATGGGCTATTAATAACAAATGAGCTTTATTGGTTTAGCAGGTGTCGGACTCTCGCCTCCCTTTTAGATTTGTGGTTAATCGCTAATAACACCTGCTATAAACCTCAATCACAGAAGAGAATAATTATTATTAATTAGTCTATGTTATTCATATTATTTCATATTATTATATGTTTACTAATATATTCATATATTGAAAACAATAATACAAATTGGAAATATATAAAAAAATTTGGACAAACAATTGTGATATTTACCTCGTCTTTGTTCTATTCACACATCACATCTCTTATTTCATCTCAAGCTCTTCACTGACAATGTTGTCTCCCGATTAGCCTGATATCTTAGTTTATAAATGCATGCATTATATAGCCTACTTACCCTACATTTATTCAGAATAATTCTTAATTAATTTTAGAGTTAAATGTCCAAATATTTCAGTTAGCCAATTAAAAGAATGTAATAATGTTAAATTATTATTAGATTATTATTGTAACAGTTTATCCAGTGATAGAAATTACGTTCAATTTGATTTATTATGCACTATTAAGCTATACATATTTTAAATTAATATCGTTCGTATGTACAAGGAGAGGGGACTCAGTTTCTCATGGCACCGGCCATGCTTATAACATGGTGCAATGGCGTCCTCTAGTGTTTATCACGGCATTTACAGATTATTGTTGTTGTCAAAGTACTTCCGGGTGCTAATACAGAGACGTGTCTGGAGCTGATCTGTTCATTCATAACTACATTAGTTTTTAATCATGTACCACCAACCCGTACTGAAAAACAGACGGACTCTACTGGAGCGAGCGGAGAAGTTTACCTCCGATATATATTTCACGGACTGCAATCTTAGAGGAAGGTAAGCCAGTGCACTTCTGTACACAGTTCCTCTAATAATGTTTGATATTTAATTATTAGTGTTCATGCAAATTCACTTATTAGTTTTATTGTTAAATGAACTATTTGTACTTAATATGTCTTTAAATAATGAAAATTTGTATTTTTTTTCTTGTAAACAAGTTATTGAAGGGTAATGAAAGACCTTTGACCTTGTTTGGTAGTTTGTTGTGAGCAGTGATGTAAACACTCTCATTCACTGCAGACTGTTTGGAGACACTCATCCACTTGAGTCCATCACTGCGTTCCTGTCGGAGAAGAGAATTCCTTATTCAGAGGCCATCCAGCAAAACTTTCAGCCTTGTAACGTTGGTGATGCATTCGGACCCACGTAAGTTGTGTAAATGTTTACTGTCCAATAAACTGTATAGGACTAGTGTATAGACTAAAAATGTTTGGCAGATGGTGGACGTGCTGGTTCAAAGTGGTCTTGAAGATCCCAGAGGCCTGGAGAGAGAAGGAGGTCCATTTGAGATGGGAGAGCGATGGAGAGGGGATGGTGTGGCGGGATCACCAACCAGTTCAGGTGTGGAAACCCAAGACCAGATCGTGATCTCATGAATGACTTTTAACATTTAAGAGTTCACGCATTGTGAATTATTTTTCAGGGTTTGACCAAAGAAGGTGAGAAGACCAGCTATATTCTGACCGAGTGCTTGAAGGACAGTGAACCTCATGGGTTAGTGGAAATCTAAAGTCTGACTCGAAACTGATATACATTTGCTTCCATTTTCATGTTTTAATCTCATGTTTAAGCGTTACCCTATACGTGGAACTTGCATGTAATGGACTTTTTGGAGCCGGACAAGGTTCCATGATTGCCGCCCCCGACCCAAAGAGGAAGTTCACTCTCCAGAAGGCCGAGCTTGTTGTTTTCAATCGAGATGTTAGGGAGCTTCTCACCGACTTTGAGATGCTTGTGGACATTGTCAAGGTATTTTCACATTGAACTGTGATGTTTAAGGTAGGGTAGGCAATGTTTCTGGAACAAATCGCCTACACTGCCTTTAAAGTGAACAGTAGAATTTAATTTAACCCTTTACCTGTCACCCCCCTTTTTGAGAATGGACATTAAAATGCACTATTCAAGCTTAAATGGTTGTAATTCAAGGATGCTTTGGAGTATAGACCCAAGTTTGGTCTTGTTTTAAAGGGAAAAAATAGCAGATTATAACTGAAGTGAAAGCACTTCAAAAAATTAAAGTATGAAAAAGTTATGGAAGTTTAAATTTACATTAAATCAAATATAATTTATTTAATATTTTTATTTTATATAAAATATATATTTTACAAAATATGTTTTACAAAAAAAATACTATAAAATCAAAGCCATAAATCTAACTAAGTTGTGTTCCAAATTTGAAGTTGATATCACAAAAATTGAAGTTCCCATGAGATTTTGTTTAGGCGTATTACCAGAAATAGCCACCGGGTGTCATTGAATTCCATTGAATTTAACTGTATGCATTCTACCATAAAAAATTAATAAATTTCTGTCCAAATATCACTTCTGTCACAAAATATGGAACCTTGAGACTCAGACCTTTCTGACAATATGTGTTTTGTCAAGATTAGAAAATATTGATAAAATCATTTAGAGTACCGTTTCTATGGTAACACAATGTCCAAATTCAAAACAGTTTTCACAGGATGAATTCTGAGATCATAAGCTTTCAAATGATACCTAATTTATGATAACTACTAAAATATGTTGTGTAATAAAAAAGGCAATAAAAAATATAATATTATATTTTAGAGGATATATGTATATTATACTTTTTAGAGGATATTATTTTATATTTTTTTTTATTGACAAATACTAGATTATATGTTTTATTATGAACTTTTAGCATGAAAACCAAAGTTTCAGTTATTAAAAGTGTGTGTGTCGACTTTTTGTGACAAACGCCAGAAACGCCTGTTATGATGTAGATTTTTTGAGGTGCACTCTTGTCATAAATTAATCTATTACTGTTCCTGCATAAATTGTAACAAAAAATAGTGCTGAAATATCTATTAAGGAGTCTTAGACCTTTCCAACGATATATAGTTTGTCATGACTAGATTAGGATTTAATAGTAATATAGTGAAGTAAATTTAGGTTGCCCGTATACGGGCAGGTGACAGTTACATTCCCGGTCTAATTTTTTGCTATGTTTGCACAGTTACTAGGAGAAGGAGAGCAGCGTGGATTCCAGGCCTTGTTTACAGCCAATGAGATGGTGAATCTGTGCGATCCAGCCAATCCTAGTTCATTTGCTGCTGCTCGAAGTCTAGCCCAGAAGTTTTTTGCCCAAAAAAATGGGGAAAGCCAACATGTGGTTCATGCCATGGGCCACTGCCATATTGACTCGGGTAATAAATAAGTATTACTTCACTTCGTTATTTTTTTTAATTAAGACGCTTTTGGCAGGTGGAAATATACACTAATGTTTAAAAGTTTGGGTCAGATTTTTCTATTTTTGAAAGCAATTATCACTTTATTCAGCAGGTACACATTACATTGATCAAAACTCAGATTATAGACTTTTACATTGTTTAAAAAAAATGTCCATTTTAAATAAATGCTGTTTTTTTCTATTCATCAAAGAATCCAGAAAAAATGTTTTTGCATCCACAAAAATATTAAGCAGCACAACTGTTTTTAACATTGAATATAATAAGAAACTATTCAAATCAGCATATTAGACTGATTTCTGAAGGATCACGTGACACTGAAGACTGGAGTAATGATGCTGAAAATTTCAAAATGTGATAAAATAGGATAGTCATCATGTTAAATTGTAATAATATTTCACAATATTACTGTTTTTACTGTATTTGATTAAATAAATGCAGACTTGTGAGCATAAAAGTCTTCTCTCAAAAACATTAAACATCATATCGACCCCAAACTTTTGAATGGTAGTGTACATAGGAAATGTTAAATCTTGTTGAATGTGTTCAATCCCGTCCTCAGCTTGGTTGTGGCCGTATGAAGAGACCATCAGGAAGTGTGCTCGCAGCTGGGTCACTGTGATCAGACTGATGGAGAAGAACCCAGAGTTTGTCTTTACATGCTCCCAAGTACGTTTTTGTTACAAATTTTCTTTCTTTTTAGGCACAATGAGAAGGAATTGCCTTTAGCCAATTGAAAATGCTTAATAAACACACTAAATGTTGGGATAGTTCAAATGTAAAAAAATTATTTGTAAATTTTTTTTTTAGGTTTAGGGTTAAGGGATGAAAAAATATAATAAGCTCAGTATAAAGCAATAGATGTCAATGAAATGATAAAAACACAGATGTGTTTGTGCAGGCACAACAGTTCCAGTGGGTGAAGAGCTGGTATCCGGGTCTGTTCTCAGAGATCAAGCGCTTTGTGCAGAAAGGCCAGTTTATTCCAGTTGGAGGCACGTGGGTAGAGATGGTAGGACACTGTTTTTTATGTTTCTTCACCACATAGTTCGCCCAAAAATAAAAATTCTGTCATTAATTACTCACCCTCATGTCATTCCAAACCCATAAGACCTTCGTTCATCTTCTGAACACAAAAGATATTTTTGATGAAATCCGAGAGCTTTCGGTCCCCTTCATTGACAGCAACACAATGCTCACTTTCAAGGCCCGGAAATGTGAAAATAGTCCATGTGACTACAGTGGTTAAATAAAGGTCTTACGAGTTTGGAACGACATGAGGGTGAGTAATTAATGACAGAATTTTCATTATGGGGTGAACCAACCCTTTAACAAGCTTATTTTGGTCTGTTTCTTTGTGTCAGGATGGAAACTTGCCATCTGGGGAGTCAATGGTCAGACATTTTCTACACGGCCAGAACTTCTTCAAGGATGAATTTGGACATTACTGTAAAGAGGTACTTCTGTTTGTCTAAAAACAAATAGGTACATTCAGTCCCATAACAATACAGTTTACATTTAGTTTTTTTTAACATCATTATCAGTGTTGAATTTGATGCAGTAACTCATGGTCACACAATCAACCAGGTCTTGAAATCTTTGAAATTTACTGGGAAAGAACAGATTAAGAAAGACAAACAGTGCATATCTTCTCTCCTCCAAGGCGGAGGAGGCCATGAGAACCTGAAAGGAGGGCATATGAGGCTGTATATCTGTCAGACACAACCTTGAGATGAGATAACGTAAAAGAGTACAACGACAAGAAATGAATCTTAATTAACCAAACCTTTTAAAAGTGGTGCTGTCATGAGAAATCAAATTTTCCTTAAACTTTGTACCATTAAAACATCCTGCAAGTGTCATAGCTTAAACTGTCTTTCACATGGGAAAATATGGGCAAAGACATTTGCATATGACTCCCGGAACAAGACATTGACGAATAGTTATGCATCATCACACCATAAGCATAAGCTACTGGCGCTCAGTTGCTTAACGGCCCGTCTATCCATCTTTTTCTTAAAGAGCCTACTGCGTTTTTAGATTATGGGAGGCACTTCCGGTTTGGGGAAGTTCCATTCAAAAAGAATTTGACATTTCAACTCATTACGTTGTGCTACAAATAATCCTTATCTGTCAGTTTTGACTGAATGTGCTGAAAAAAATGTCTTTTATATTCTATTATCAGACGTCAGGAGATTAGTATTTTAATGTGACATGGGATCACAAGAATGGCATCGATGGGAAAAGCTTTCAGTTGCTGCATTCTTTTCCTCCTCATTATTTTCTCTTTTTCATTGTATTCCGCTGTAACAGTATAAAAAGACAACAAATACTGTGCATTTGTGGTCTGCTCTCCCGATTTAATTTAGGATTCATCTCATGAATAATTCACTGGAATGCACTAAGCAGCATCTCGCATTCGAATGTAATTCTCTCCCCTTTTCACTTCTAATCCCTGTTAGCAGTGTTTACTGGAAATGTTTCTAAAGCAGGTAAATACAATATCTATTGTCTGTCAAAATGATGGAAATTACTTTAAAATTGTATCACTCAATGTTCCAGTTAATGAACGTTTTTGATTTAAGGGATAATTCACCCAGAAATGAAAATTCTGTCATAATTTACTCCCCTTCAAGTTGTTCCAAACCTGTATGAGTTTCTTTCATCTGTTGAACACAAAATAAGATATTTTGAAGAATGTTGGTGATCAGACAGTTGACTTCCATAGTGTTTTTTTCCCTACTATGGAAGTCAATGGCTGCCGTCAACTGTCTGGTTACCAAGATTCTCGTTATACTCAGTTTTTGAAAATGCTTATTGTGTTCATAGAGCGAACATTTTGCTAATTGTTTACAGTTTAACGGAAGTTGCTCCCATAATTTGTGCAAAGCATTATGGGGCTTAGGAAAAGGGTGGATACGTTGCAGACAATAAAAACAAGTATTTCCTTAGACTAATGTACATAAACTATATGATAATTTACTGCCATCGTGTGAATTTGTAATCATACAATCAGTAAAAAGGAACTGTTGTTTAGTCTGATTATGACTATATGTATATCTTATACAGTATGCTAGTCACTGTTATAAAAAAAAAAACCACTCACTTCCTGTACTGATTCACTGTCTACTGTATCTCGCACAGTTCTGGCTGCCAGACACGTTTGGCTACTCCGCACAGCTGCCTCAGATCATGAAAGGATGTGGAATCTCTCGTTTTCTTACTCAGAAGCTGAGCTGGAACCTTGTTAACACATTTCCAGTGGGTGCCTATCACATCTGTACATATGAAAACCCTTATTATGGTTGTTTGTGATGTTCATGATTCCTCTTTCCACCAGCATAACACGTTCTTTTGGGAAGGTATTGATGGGACACCGGTTCTCACTCATTTTCCTCCGGGTAACTCCTATGAGATGAAGGGTAAAGTGGAAGATGTACGTTTTTCATCATGTAACGCAGGGTTTCTCAAACTCGGTCCTGGAGGGCCACTGTCCTGCACAGTTTAGCTCCAACCCTGATCAAACACACCTGAGCAAGCTAATCAATGTCTTTAGGATCACTAGAAACTCACAGCTAGGTGTGTTTGATCAGGGTTGGAGCTAAACTGTGCAGGACAGTGGCCCTCCAGCACCGAGTTTGAGAAACTCTGCGTATCATTTGCGAGCTCCCTCTAATGAAGGGCCAGCTCATTTCTCCTTCCTTTGACTCAACACAGCTGATTAACACAGTGAAGAACAACAAAGACAAGGGACGAGCCAATCACAGCGCAGCCCTGTTTGGTTTCGGCGACGGGGGCGGTGGCCCAACACAGCTAATGCTTGACCGTCTACAGCGTGTCCGGGACACCGACTGTTTGCCAAAGTCAGTTTCCTTTTCACCTGTCTGAGGGTGTAACACAAAAACACCCATTTCCGGTTATTTATACAGACTATAGAAAAATATAAATATTATAATGTACTTACCCTGTGATGCATTCATGACGTTATTCAAAAATACTTACCAGAATGAGTCGTCAGTTTGATGTGAGATTTAATGAACATGATTATGTCATCCAGGGTTCAGATGTCAAGTCCTGATGTCCTGTTCTCTCAGCTGGAAGCGGACTCATCCCTTCTGTGCACATGGGTTGGCGAGCTCTTCCTTGAGCTACATAATGGCACTTACACCACACAAGCAAAGGTGTGTGTCCATCTTCCGATCCCCCTAATAGTGCACTTCCTAACTGCATTCATTTTCATTGTTGATTTGATAAAGATGCATATAACGCGTCAACTTTTTTTGATAGTGAAGATTTTGCATTAAAAACAGTTTTGTTTTACTTTCTATTCTCTCTCTGTCGTAAGAGGAAATCTGGCTGATTTTGGTTACTGTACCTTTAAGACTTGTACCTTTAAGACTAACCTCCATTTACTGACGTAGTTCACAACATTATTCATCAAGGGAGGTCTGCTGAATAGTTACATAGGCGTTGATATAAGGGAGTTGTCATTTGTTAATATGCCAATTGTTCTTACATCAAAACTGTCAGTTTCTGATTGACCAGTTTGGTTTTTATTTATGTTCTGAGTCAAGTTGGATGGGAAGGCCCCCTTTAATTTGTCGTTTTTTTTCTCTGTAGATAAAATTGGGAAACCGTCAATGTGAAGTTCTGCTTCATGACGTTGAGGTGGCTAGCTGTCTGGCCTTGTGTAAAAGAGATAGCTTCAAATATCCAGCATGCAAACTTCAAGAACTGTGGAGGCAAGTGCTCAAGCATTAAATGTTCTGATGATAAGAGCATAGCTGAAATTTCAAGTGGCTCTCTGCATGTCTTTATTTCAGATTGCTTCTACTCAATCAGTTCCATGACGTGATTCCTGGCAGCTGTATTGAGATGGTTGTTGAGGATGCTTTAAAGTACTATGATGGTAAACTATCTGCTTTTACCATGTTCTGCATATTTTATAGGGATGCACGATGTTAATTTTAATGTTATCGGACTGTGGCCGATATATTAAAGCCAATAAATAATAGATTATTTCCTTCTGCTGCTGAGACACTTCAGATGTGCATCATGTTCGCCATTATTGTTTTTAATTGCTTGAAATATGATTGGAATCACTTCGAAAAGCAAAATACAGTTAATGCAACATGCAGTGCAAGTCCAGTGTATATAGGCTACATAAAATTATAGTAAGAACATCATTATAATTGTGTGCTTGGTACATGGCTTTTAATAGTGACTTTTTTTTGTAATCACAGGCTCTCAAAAATTATATAAAAAGTTTTTTAATTTATCGGCCAATTATATCGGTTATCGGCTTTCCAATATAAATAATTGATTATCGGTAGCAACCAAAATGTTCATATCGGTGCATCCCTAATATTTAGTTCTAAAGTTTAATTTTAATATTACAATTAGTAATGTTAAAGAGATACTTGATCATTCTGGCATCATTTACTCAACCTCATGTTGTTCCAACTTTTATTGTCTATTGTCTTTTTTCAGTGGAACACAAAATAATTATTTTCCATACAATTAAAGTGAATTGGGCTTGTCTGTGTCTAGATTAAAAAAAAACTTATAAAAGTACTAAAACATTTATATGATAGCTTTATGTGTTGAGGTCATTTTCTGAAATTTGTGACCTTTGGCATAGCTCTCAAATCTCATTCACACTTCTGCATGTTCAAATTTGAGGCAGCATGTGTGGTTACAAGACCTGTGAGAACTAGTGGTACTTGGCATCTCTGACATAAAAACTAGTGCATGTCCTCACATGGCATATTTGAATACTTCAACAAGATTTGATATGATATGATTTGATAGATATGATCTACCAAACAAATTCTTCAATGCACAAAAAAAGATTGACTTTGCCTCAACAGATTGTGTGAATGGAAAACTGGATTCACCAGCAGACCAATCCCATTGCACATCATCTCAAAAGTTGTTTTAGTCATCCTGAAATGCCTGAGCCAAAGCTTGTCATCAAAATGAGTTATTATTACCCCCTAGAACTCTCACATCATCCGATTATGTTTGGTTTGAAACAAAATGAAGATGAGTAAACTATGACAAAAAACTGAAATATACAACCCGTTAACTTTTATGATTTTTAAAGTATGACAAAGCTAACATAAGTGATATTATCTTGATGAAGATCATGTTGAGTATAACCTAATGAACTTTGTTTTCAGAGATACGCACCGCAGGGTCTAGACTACTTCTTGCTGCTTGTGAATCACTGGGATCGTCTCCTGACAAGGCTGTAGGATCCAGCACAGCTGTACTGAACACTTTACCCTGGGAGAGAACTGAAGTCATATCACTGCCAAGGGAGGGCACTAAAATAAGATTAGGTACTTCCCACTAACAAAACAACATTGTTCAGATGACCTTCTTTTGGGTAAACCTCAAAGATATCTTCTATTCATGTCTAATGACAAGGTAAGATTTTATTAAAGTACAGTAAGGCTCATTGAAGCATATCCCCTATTATATCCCCTGTTTCCACAGCCTTGGTGAGAGTACCTAGCGTGGGCGTAGCTCAAGTCACCGAGATGGCTGAGCCTATAGAGCCTACAGTCTCCGTCACAATGATGGTACTTAATTCCCTTGGACATTTTCTTCATCCCACACATTTTCGTCATTCAGTGGTTTCTCTTTGTGATACAGGTCGATGGGACCATTATGATGGAGAATGGCCTTTTGAAGGCCACAATTGACCAAAAAGGTCGATTGATGTCCCTGCATTTAGTCCAAACAAACAGGTGAGTCATAATGTTGGCCTTCAAGCAGAGTGCACAATCTTGTAGGGTTGTTTATAGAACTTACTATGTTATGACTTCAGGGAAACCATTTCTGAGGGTGGCTTTGGAAACCAGTTTTCTTTGTTCGATGATGTGCCTCTGTATTGGGACGCTTGGGATGTGATGGACTACCACCTTCAGACAAGGTGAGCATGTTTCTTGTTACATCAGTGGGTGGGATCGGATTCGTATGAACCCAGCTTTGAACTCCGTGTGAACCCAAGTTAATGTTATAACCTTGATGGCAATAAATCTACGTTCCCAGGAAGCCTGTAATTGAGCTTGTCGAGCCGGCAAAGGTAGTGAGATCTGGGGGGGTTCAGGGCAGTGTCTCCTTTTCGCTAAGGATCAGTGGAAACAGCACCATAAGACAGGAGATTATTCTGGATGCTTGCTGCCCCTATATTAAATTCAATACGCAGGTGAGGAATGATGAATTACAACTAAGTTTGTCATCTTATGCTTGATATTTAATCACCCAGCTGTTCAAGAAACTCTGTAAAGCGTAATTGATATCTTGTTTCCAGGTGGACTGGGAGGAGGCACATAAGTTTCTGAAGGTGGAGTTCCCCGTGCAGGTGCGCAGCCCAAACGCTACATATGAGATCCAATTCGGACACTTGCAGAGGCCCACTCATAGAAACACCTCCTGGGACTGGGCTCGCTTTGAGGTACTGCAAACTACAACAAGATGTTAGGTCTGGCAACTCACCGTATACACGGCTCAATCCGAGGGGCAGGATAAACGGCTGTCTTTCAAATTTCCTCTCTGCACGCAATAGGCGGATCTTTTGTGACGTCATTGTTTATGTTTGCCGCGTTGCATCACGGGAATCGTGTGGCAGGAAACACCGCTAGATACCTGTAATTTGATTGTTTTGCACGTTTGGAGGAGGATTTAGAGAATATGATGGTTCACTCTTGCTGTGTGGTCGATTGTACGGCTCGTTGGGGGCCTGATAAAAAGTTTTTTCGAATTCCCTCCGAAAAGGATCGCGAAAAACGAAATAAATGGTTGCGTGCAATTAACCTGGACGCTCTGAAGCCTGGATTCCTAACGTTACTGATCGAGTTTGTGAGGCTCATTTTGTTCATGGTAGGTCTAAGTCTTAGTGACTATGTATTTATAGAAGATTGAATAAAATAAAAAAATAATAAAACTGAGTCAAATCAACCGAGTCATATGTTTTCGCGTTCTGATTCAGGTGTCCCAAACCGCGATCCACAGCATCCAGACTACCGTATTTTCCGCACTATAAGCAGAGGAGCACCTTCAATGAATGGCCTATTTTATAACGGTTTTCATATATAGGGCGCACCGGGTTATAAGGCGCATAGAATAGAAGATACTGCAGTCAAACGTTTGACTGGGTTTGCGTTATGCAGTGGTCACCAACCTTTTCAAGCCTATAAGATCACATCCAAGTCCAAATGTAAACCAAGATCTTCCACTTGCAAAAAAATATGAAAAAAACAAGTGGCTAAGCTGTAAAACCTTGTTTATACTCGACGCGTCCGCATGAGCGCGAAGGTAATAAAAAAAAAACTAATATCCGTCTGCTCGGGCAGATTCGGCTTAACAGCGCGCGCCTCCGCATCCGCAGATGCACGACTTTGAGCCGAATCTGCCCGAGCAGACGGATATTAGTACATCTCATCATCACTCAGTTTGCGCGTCTAAATCAGTTGTATGGTCTGGTGTTCAGTCTAAAACAAAACAGTTGCGTCAAGTATAAATGCCTCGTCTGTTTGGGGAGTTGCACGCACAGTCAGCGGAGATCTCATATGGGCTTTGAATAACTTCGATTTTGTCACCAATACAAATTTTGAGCTTCTCTCCAAACCTCCTCCGGTCTTCAGATGTTAAAGTGCTTATATATTGTGGATTTTGCCCGCTAACTCTCTTGAAAGTGCTCGTCGCGTCTTTACAGCCTGCAATACTGTTTGATTTGTTGCCACACAACCACTCGCGCATGCGTACAAAGATGTCAACAAAGATCCTCCTATAGGACAGCGTTTCAACCAACCAGAGCGTTTTCCCAACAGCGGAACTAGTTGATAGATTCAACTTTTCCCATATCTGGCCGGCAAAACTACGAACACCTCTTCCTTTTTTTAAGAATGACTTAAGTGCCATTCTTTGCTCTTTTCTCAAAGAAAAACTTAACTCCAAGTCCTCCAGAGTCGCGGCCAAAGCCGATTCGAAAGACTGTTCGCCAGCAGCAGCCATTCTTTGTTTTCAAGTAGCAGGAAACCATCGCAACTCTGTCGTCATTATGTTAAGCCCGCCCCGCCTACTCTATACACGTTGTGATTGGCCTGACCCAATTTAGGTTTTTGCAGCTCGAAAGTCAATGGAGAGTTGCTAGACTACCCTGGCTGCAAAATACAAGAGTCCACATTCTGGTGACATTGCAGTAGTAGATTGTCGAGTAGGAGTCTGCCGTGAAGTCCTCAGTTGCGGGCTTGGAAAAAGGGCACAATGAGGCTATTAATACCCCTTTTCCACCAAGTGGAAGCCGGTTCGGAGCCGGTGCCTACTCGCGAACCAGTTCTTTGTGTTTCGACAGCCAAAGAACCGGTTCTCGGCCAGGAAAATTGGTTCCAAAGCGGCACCAAATCTTTGCTGGACTAGAACCATTCTTTTACCACGTCATGCTTACGTCGGGGGCTGGGGGCGGGGTTATTGTCGAACTTCTTCTCGAACGTAACCTCCGTCTATAGTAATCCAGACGAGCTGCACAAATGTGTTCTAAACGTCTTCTTCTGACCCCAATATAGGATCGCAAAGCCAGGAGAAACATTTGAAGAAAGACGATGTAGTCCGCCATTGTAATTGTTATCCTTGAAGTTGTCACAAGCGTTTCTGGGAAAGCTAAGACGTATGGCAACGTACACAGTGATGTAATGACGTCATTCGCTGGGCTCTCTAGTCAGTGGAAAAACAAACAGGTTCTGAGAAGGTTCGCAAGTTGAACCAACTTTGAACCAGCACCAGTTCCGAACCAGTTCTTTTTTGGTGGAAAAGGGGTATAAGAGGTGCTCGTGAGCACCCTTTAGAAACATGAAATTATAAATGGGACACCTAACAGTCTTGTTGGCCTTGTGTGAGAATAGGCTACAAGATGCCCAAGTTCACATCAAGTACTTTGTTTGGGACTCTATTTGCCAAGTGTACATTTAAGTAACCTGTTCAAGCACCAATAAAATCGACCAAAAATAATTCAAGGTAAACCTTGAATCTTTAGCTCAAATCAGGCTAAAAACTGCCTTTTTCCGGTTGGTGCAATGAAAGCACTTGCATGTTCAAAACCAAAAGGACCATGTCTTTCCCAATGGGATGACTGGTTCTTTTAATTTGAAGATAGGACTTCACTTCCTACAAACCCAGCATGGGTTTCTCAGCAGCTGCCATTTCTCCTCTATTATAATGTCTGTGGTTTAATGTTCTCTTGGAGAATATTACGTTATTTCTGATTTATTTAATAGGTGTGGGGACACAAATGGGCTGATCTGTCTGAGCATGGCTTTGGCGTGGCTCTTCTTAATGACTCCAAATACGGCTACTCGGTCCATGAAAACATCATGACCTTGTCCCTGTAAGCTACCCATGCAGAATGAACAAACATGGCAGTATTTTTCTCACACAAGTACAGACCGGTCATTAAGATGTTTTGCTAACACCACTGTTTTTTTTTCCACAGATTGCGGGCTCCAAAAGCGCCAGATGCCAATGCAGATATGGGGCGTCATAATTTTACCTATGCATTAATGCCACATACAGGTTGGTACATCTCGAATCTAAACTATTAAGGTACACAGGGCAACTTTTTGAGCAATGTTGCTGGGCAATGTTATCGTCAACGGGCAACCAGATGAGACACAGGTCCCATGACCGATCTAAATTATCCAGATAGAAATGTATTGCCCATTTTCAATGGGAAAGTGCCTAAGCAACAATCGCTCTGCAAGATTGCCCAGCAACATTACTCAAAAAGTTGCCCTGTGTATCATCACCATTAGAAGTCATTTCCAGTCAACCATTAATAAAATCATTGTCTGAAAAGGCCCCTTCCAGGAAGCTTCAGTTATCCAGTATGCCTACAACCTGAACTTCCCGCTCCGTGTCTATCATGGTGCCATTTCTGAACCCTTGAGTGCGTTCTCTGTTAATTCGCCTGCCGTCATCCTGGAGACCATAAAACAGGTGCCCGTTCATGAAATGACCTGACGGTAACCTTTCCTAACAGATTTTGCCCACTGAGTCAGCACAAACTCAGTTTCCTTTTTTCTCACAGGCGGAAGAAAGAGAGAATGCCCTTCTTATTCGCCTCTATGAGTCTCACGGAAGCAGTGTGACTGCGACTTTGTCAACTTCCCTTCTAGTGAAAGAAGTCTGGCAGTGAGTTAACAATAAATACTAACCTTCTGTTGTTGTATTGTCAAGAACACTAATAAATAACTTACTGTCTTTATAGTTGTGATCTCCTGGAGCGTCCTGATCCCAGCATTCCTGTGTCAAAGACCACCACTGGAATATCCTTAACGTTCAAACCCTTTCAGATCAGATCTCTCCTCTTAATTATACAGTGAATCATTTCAATCCGTATCAGTTATGACGCAGGTACTGAAATCTCTTGTAAGTCCCTGAGTAGCTGCCATCATTTTTGGAAAATTTAAAGTTGCGCACACACATTTTCACCTTTGTAAAAGTTTTTTTCACTTAAGTTTAATTATTTGTTTAATTAAATAAATTTCAATGTTTGATTTACAATGTATTGTTCCTGTTATTATTTCGTCTCAACTCTCTTACCATTTAAGTGGTATTTTGGAAAGAAAAGGCAAGATGGTCGATTAAACAGTAGAATTTAAGGAAATGTTTTTTAATATATTTCAGGTATTTTTTGTATACATATTTTATGATAAAAATAGATTATGAAGTTTTTACTGAATATAAAAGGTCGATATAAAATGTGGTCCATTACAGTAGTTTCATCTCCTTTTGAAAAGTATACATATTTAAGTCATCATCTTGAACGGCCTCCTCTTGTGCCACTACTTCTCCTCTGTGGCTTTGCTACAAAAGAATAGAAATAAAAGAAGAAATACTGAATCAGCTACCCAAGACGCCACAACTCACTGAGCACAGTCAGCTTCTGTATTAAAAGGCCACGACTGAATTCATACCTTTTGTTGCACTTTCCTTGCAGGTGACGGAATTCCTTTTAGTTTTAATCACTTCCTCCACATGTTGGCCTTTGATTTTGTTAGTCCCAGTCCTTGGAGGAACTTAAAAAAGGACAACATTGCAGTGAAATCATTGTTTAATGTAAAAGTACAAATGTAGAATGTAAGATTCTAACCTTTTGAGCTTCTCTTTCCTTGTTTTTTCGACTTTGTGTTCTCATCTGCAGGTTCTTTACTGACCCTCTTTGTGTCTTTTTTCTGCTTTTTTGAACCACCTTGTGCTTTAGAGGTTGCACTTTCTTTCTTTACCTTTATGTTGTCCTTTTTCTTGGCAGGCTTTTCTATTGCAATGCTCTCGGTGTGAGTCTTTTTGGCTTTCTAGAGTGAAGCAGACGTTTAATGTTCTTGTATCTGTTCATGAACCCAAGTTAAAAATAAAAATAATAATTAACTGCTTTTCACCTTTGAATCAGTATAATCGTGATCTTTCTGTATTTTCCACTTATGTTTGCGAGATTTGGCACCTAATGGAAAATATTTTTTAGTTATAAGTAACAAAAATTCTTAGGAATAAATCATCTGTTTAAATTGCAGAGTGGTTTTACCTTTGGGCACCATAGGACCAGGATCCCCCTGAAACAAAGCATTTAAATAAAATTTTACTTAATGGTTTCCAGGTTTAGAAATATAATTTTACAAAGATTTACGTACTTTGAACCAAATTGTCCGTCCATTGTGGTCACTTAATGAGTTCATTCCATCCACACAGTAGCACTGCATCCAGGCTTGTAGCACAGAATATTCAGCTTTTGCTGGTTTATAGCCATTTTCACCTAATTATATAAAAATGAAGTAAAAAATCAGTTGCACGAATACCGATCTGAAACTAAAAAGGCAATTTCCCTAACACTACAACAACAAATCTGAGATAACATGTTATTCAGAATGTGATGGGTATGCATGTACCGTCATGCACAGCTGTGCAAAATAGCAGTTGATAAATGAATATATTACAATTAAATGCAGTGTGTAAACCAACCCAATTTCACCACCTCCAAGGGAACAGTGTGACACAAAGAAAGGAGGTCTGGGGTTTCAACCTTCACCCCCTTCTTTCCAGCAGTATCTGTTGTCTGGATGAAACCGAACAGAGCCATGAATGATTAATGCCAAACAAAGTGCCTATTAATACACTAACTATAGGGTCGGATTCTTTGCCTCTAAAACTGTAATAACCTTTTTGATCTCCTTTTTATCCTCATTTTTCAGCTCAATTCCCTCTAGAACTGTCCGTGCCTTCACAAATGGGGGGATTTGTAATCTGAAAAGGATGTGTGGGGAAAACAATCAGTTCTTTTTTCTCATAATCAGATTTAGATTGTCATGACAGTAGGCCATCAAAGAGAGGAATATTTCAATGGCTTAATGTACAATTAAGTTAAAGAAAAGGGGGATTTTTCAAATAGACAACGTGGTTTTATTCTCAAAGTTGAGAAACACAATTTATTTCGAACGTAGAAAACATAGGAAAGGGAGTTACCTGAACAAAATCTCTGCTCGAAGATAGTTCCCAATCCCGTTGAAATACTTCTGATTTAAGAGAGCCTCGCAGATGGGTTTGTCAAATGCCTTGTCAGACAGATTTGAAAGAACATTCTCCCTGAAATATTTAAACACACATACTAAGTTATCAACCCATTGAATCGTAAACTGGCCCTTTCATATTAAATGAATCTCCACCGGCAGTAGCATCAAACTACTAAACCAGTGTCACGTTGTGCCTGTGAGTAGCCTTAACTGCCAATTTCCATGTAACTACAGAGATTAATTGAGTTGTACACCACAATGTCGAAGACGCATCATGAAATATGGTTGGCATAAAATATTTCTAGGGCTGGCTGGGCTGAAAATAACATTTTCTCGATCTGAATCGTTTCTTATCTTGCTGGACCGATTGATACTGAAATCCCATGAATTGATCTTTTATGAACAAAACCTTGTTTGTAGCGCATCTCCCATCCAAATCATAATAATCTTTGTTACTTTTTAGGCTATATGAAACAAAGTCTCAGCTTTCAAATTCGGTCAATTTTATTACGAAATTCAAATGAACCAAACAGGGCATTAAATTGAAAAATAAAGTTATAAAAATACAACACACTATACATCTAAAGTGACAATTAACATTATGTTAAATGATGACTAAAACAAAATGTACACCTTTTCTCCTGAGAACTCCCGCTGCTAGTTGACCGTTAAAGGAGAACTCCGGTCAATTTTAACATTGAGCTCATTTTTTTGTACATTTGGAGTGCTGTCAATACAGAGAACAACGACAAAAATCGGTGTTGCCTACACCGAGTTATTCTATTTTTAAAATTTGCACCCTGTTGACTTCAATGGGGCAAGTACTAAACCTGCTTTTAGCCTCTTAACATCCTTGATGTGTCATTACAAGTGCACAGAAAATGTGAGTGATTCCTTCTGAGTGAACACGAGTGAGTCTGACTGCAGTAGATGTGAAAGAAATGTATAAAAATGATGTTATTTAAGCCAGCGCAAATACCTTTGTTTACATCCTGTTTTTCGGTTGAAGTCCAAAGTAGTCGATTGCAGAGTTCACACGCATAGGTTTAATACCTATGATTACGCGTGTGAACTCTGCAATCGACTACTTTGGACTTCAACCGAAAAACAGGATGTAAACAAAGGTATTTGCGCTGGCTTAAATAACATCATTTTTATACATTTCTTTCACATCTACTGCAGTCAGACTCACTCGTGTTCACTCAGAAGGAATCACTCACATTTTCTGTGCACTTGTAATGACACATCAAGGATGTTAAGAGGCTAAAAGCAGGTTTAGTACTTGCCCCATTGAAGTCAACAGGGTGCAAATTTTAAAAATAGAATAACTCGGTGTAGGCAACACCGATTTTTGTCGTTGTTCTCTGTACTGACAGCACTCCAAATGTACAAAAAAATGAGCTCAATGTTAAAATTGACCGGAGTTCTCCTTTAAAGCAAAATGAGGCGCATGCGCAGAGTACTCCAAAAGTCCGTGCACGCAAATGATGACGCAGTTATTAACATCGTAAATCTAGCCATTTTTTTAAATATTTAAATTTCTTTTTTATTTGATATGAATTTAAACGCTATAATTGTTATATTACACTTGCATTAAATTACCAAAAAATAACAAGTAATATAAAAATAACGTGTGCGGGTGATTATAATAAGGCTGTTATCGAGTAAATTTGAGGGGGGAAAAAATTCTTCTGAATGCCGTGATCAATCACTCTGTATTTTTTGGGAAGACATTTGTACAAAAGTGGACAACATGCGGAAATAAATGTGTTTTTTCTGTAAGGGTTTAAAATTCATCTAACACATTTTAAATGATGGATACAAAATATAGTTTCGTTATGCTACGCTGTTCCATCCACCTTTGCATTTTGTCTAAATGTAGGGCTACTGTACGATTGGAAATGTATTTTCTTGCATTTGAAATATATTTTGGTATATGAAGGTTGAAACAAAATATATTTTCACTTTCAAAAATATATTTAACCAGAACTTCACTGTTTACAACATATTTTTTACAATATATTTAAAATATATTTTGGCCAGGAATTTTTTTTTCCCCGTATGGGTACTGTGTACAGTTCCTGCTATCTTACTAGAAACCTAGCTAAATCTTTTATGCTAATTTCTGATATACGTTTAATGTGTACAATATGATTAGAGCTCAGTGAATCCCTCACCTAAAGCTCTCGTACTCAAACATGACGCAAGGCCCTCTGTCTTTTTGCCAGGTCCCATTTGCTTGCCAGCTGCCGAATCTGCGTGTGTCCTCAAAACTCAGAACCCTGCGTGGCCTCTCATTAGTGTAGAACCGCAGGTGGGCATGTTTTGGAAGATCGTCTTCTGAGGTAAAGCGGAAAAACCCTGACATCCCAAATCGGAAAACCACATCCATCGGATGCTGAGTCTGTTTACCGACCTTGCGTTTACTATCACCATCATTTTTGAAGGGTGTGAGTGTGAGTATGACCTCTTTTCCTCTGGACTGGGCTTTGATGATGTAGGCATCGCAGCAGAATGGGACCTCAGGATTTTTATTCACTTCAGATTTCTCTACGGCTCCAGTAAACACAAGCCCTTCACACATCCTGTTGACAAACAGGCTAGCCAAATGAAGCTCAGGACCCTCCGGCATTCTCGAACATGAAAGGAAGATAGTCTGTGGAAAAACCTAAACATAAGGGGTTCAGATGTTGTTGTTACACAAGAGACTTTCCACAATCAGGTTCAAACTAGGACCTAAAACTCTTGGTCGTAACAATGACGGCAAGTCAAAATCAAAATCGGCAATTCTTTTTTTTTTTATGGAATATTACAGTAGTTATTATAAATGATTTATCCGTGCACATCATTATTTTTTATTCATGTGCCCTTAAAATCTTTAAAGCAACACCAAAGCACTTTTCCTCTTCGGTCCCCCTACAGTTTGGAAGCGGAATTGTCCATTACCGTTGTCGTAAATAATTTAGCCACACGCACGCACGCTGTTTGTTTATCCAGCACCGCCGTTGGCAATAACAATGTCCACAGACAAGGTAGTGTAGAGTATGTTGCATGATTTTATTAAAGTATGATGTTGCGACATCAGAAACGAAGAAAAACAAAATAATGACATTGCTTGCTATTTTTTTGCTATTTTAACGCTTGCCGTAAAGCAAGTCAAATTTGTAGTTTCTTATGTCTCATTCGAACTACAGATCCACTTCCCCGATCTGGCAAACTTGCATAGTGCGGTTATACCATAAGACAGTAAAAGAAATGGACACAGCGACCTCATTGGATTCAACGGAGAAAAGTGAAGTCAATTAGAAGCACTCACTTCCTGATGGCTGAGCGTACTGCACTGACTCAAACTGAGCTTGACGACGTAGAAGATGTGACGTTAGCAACCTGTCTGTCTTCTAGTAGCTGTGCCAAGAGAAATCTGAATTATTCCCTTCCGAAACTTGCAGAGATAGAGAGTGTGAGTAGGAGGTCTCCATGAGCTAGGAGCAGGAGCAACTTTTGCTAAGTATTCTTATTAATTACTTTGTCATTTTGCCTCCACGTCCCCCCGATTGCCTGCGAGCTTCTCCTCCTGTCCATACGGTAATTTCTCTATTGTGCGACAGAGAGTCGCGTGGTTATGACGCAATCGTTAGCCTATTTTTACAAAAACTGCTTCTACTGGGCCATAACGAAAGATACAAGGTAATGGAGCCTTTTATACATTTTCGTGTTTCTTTAGAAATAAACAATGGACAAATGGAGTCTTTAAACGCCTCAGATGTAAAGTTATTCGCTGTCAAAGTGACGCCAAAATGAATGGGAGTCAATGGAATGCTAACAGCAGGGGATGGTATGCTAATCAATGGCGGCCCCCGGGGAAGCTTCAGTTTCCGGCTGATGGATTACCCCCTTGGGTTATAGCCGAAAGAGGGCCGCAAAGCGAATGCAGAAGTGCCGTTCACCCTGTTACGAGTTGATGAACCGCTGAAACAATTTTGGAAACATTATTTTAAGTTACAAAAGAATCTTTGGTGTTGCTTTAATCAAAATAACTCTCCCCCTCTTGCAGCGTCTTCTCTTCACTGATGACGCGTTTACTGACACGAGGGCGGGGCAACCTGTCAATCACATGAGATCGACCAATAGCAAACCACAACCATCCGATCAAGTCCGCCCTACATTTTTCTTGTTCAAGTAGCTGTTTCACTCGGATATAGCCTGTCACAACAGGGAAGAAAAGACTATTGTAACTTCCGCTTCATGCTGACTTTAACAATCTAGACATCTTTTTTTTTTTCTTAACAAATGATCAGTGAAAGTAGGTGATTAACCTTCAGAAAACGAAGAATCAGATTTTAAGTCAAACTAAATTGTTTTCACAGTCAAACTAATTTGCTTTATTTCTTAGTTGGTTTTGTTCTTCTTTCTTTCTTTTTGCAGCCAAAACCAGAACTTGTCTAAAAATGTCTGAATATCCTGATGTCTGTGTTTTTGCAATTTTCTTAGGGACAAACTTAGGGAAAATGAGAATACTTTTCTGACCAAATGGGTAATGGAGTGGAAGATTTAGCCTAAATGAAGCATGTAGCCTACGTACTAACAAATAGTAATAAATATTTCCGATAAATTAATGAATTATTTATTTTATTTTTTTAAGCTCGGCACATTCAGTTGCCGCTACAATCTGTGTAAAAGTTCATAAAAAACTAACGATTTACGTCCTGCCATTTGTCAACAATTTCAAGAAATGTTTTTGATAAACGGTGTAGAAATAACTTAGTAACGGCTATTTGTGCCTCTAATGCTTAAAATACTTAAACTGGACTGATTGGTGTTTACTGTACTCTAATGTAGAGCGTCTGATAAGCGTGCTGTGCTAGTTTACACTCCTTTCCTGTTGAACGATGCTGTTATGAAAGTCTGCCTTTAGCGCTAAGCAACTAGTACATGCATGTTCACGAATTGTCGCTTTGCAACGTGTGCTCCCGAAAAGCCAGCAAGATCATATTCAGTAAATCGCTGGTTAAATTCAATGAATCGTGCACCAACTTACCTTTGCTCTTGATCTATGTTATATAATAATGGAAACTCGTGCGGTGTGTGCTAATGTTTATGAAACGGGACACCGGAGGATCATGGGAGTTGTAGTTTATTTCCAGTTCTTCAATTCTGAAGATTTCCAACTGGTCTGAATAGATATTCTCAATGCCGGGGGAAATAAATAAAATATCTGAATAAACTCTAAATAGTATGTATTTGCATTTTAAGAATATGCCATTCCCCTTTAACAGCAAACTGTTAATTACATTAGTAACAAAACAAACAATAAAAAATTGACCAAATTAAATTGTAACGTTAAGGAAATATAGAAACGGAACTGTTGTTATTACATTTAATTTTTTTAAGGAGAGAGAAAAAACAATATATTTAAGAAAATGCACATGATATTAAGACAAATACATGAGGTGAGATGAATCACTAAGAGCTTTATGTTCTCTGGATGTCATTCAACCCGTGACAAAATTAAGTTTCTAGTGAAATGAATAAAAATTATAAATCTGATTGATGTGCTTTTTTTAAGGTCAGTGCTCAATTTGAGCAACCACATTTGGAGACCTCTACAAAATACATAATGTTATAAAAACATTATTCTTTTCTTTCTGAGAAGCACATTTCATGTACACGGACAGATTCAGTGCACGTGCACATTTCATCAATACTCTTCAACAAAGGATGACTGGTTCACTGTAGTGCATTCATCATAGTCTGTGCTTGTTTGAGTTCTGGAAAACAAAAAGAAGGAAATTTACAATTTGCATAATACAATGTATAATTACTGATCCCAGAAGGAAAATGACGCGGCCACCTGTTAGCAGGACTCTGAACTTGTCAGCAGTGATGGAGACAACGGTGGTCTCTGTAGAGTCTGTCTCGGGGTCCTGAGCCTGAAGTCTGAGCTGGACTGTGGGTTCATTCACTTGCTTTATTTCACTGGAGCTCAGGGTGTAATCCACACGCCAGTTCACCGCTTCCAGACGACCCACTGACACATGACATGGATCAGGATATTATATGCAAATAAATAATCCGGGATGAATTTCCTTTTTTTTTTTATTGGTAATACTCACATCGTAGGCTGCTCTCCCTCAGCTTTTCCTGTAGAGCACTGTGTTTATCTTCATATGATTTACACAGTCCTGTGGCGTGCTCTAAACACAAACAAATACGTGAATAAAGCATTGCGCTTTTTTCATATATTACCTTTCATGCGGTGTGTAATACAGCTGTTTGTGACTGTAAAATGTCTGCAAAGATTAAAGTGCACTATAAATGGAGTGTTTGTCTCCCAAAAGAAAAACGCCAGTAAGTCCAGTCTTACTTCCTGATCGTACAAATTTGCATAATGCCCATCTATGGCCTTCACTGGCTGCTTGTGAATAACGTCTACTTTGATTCTCAAACACTAGTTGTAGCTGAGACTGGAAGAGTCTGGTTCGTGTTGTCGACATGTCGAGAAAACGCTGTTTTCTGCGTTGTGAAAGCCAATCAATTTGATGCAGAACTCTGGCTCGAATTGATACGGTAAAACTGACGCCATCATTACTGTTTGTATAGCTTTATATCAAGTGCTGAGGAAGATCTGGAGCTGAAATTCAGAAAAGGCCGTTTCATTTCCGGCACGCGCTGTAGACCAATCACAACAGAATGGGCCATCTGACGAATCAGAGCAGAGTAGACCAATCACAACAGAATGGGCCTTCTGTCCAATCAGAGCAGAGTAGACCAATCAAAACAGACCGGGCCATCTGACCAATCAGAGCAGAGTAGACCAATCAAGAGAATGGGCAATCTGTCCAATCAGAGCAGAGTAGACCAATCACAACAGAATGGGCCTTCTGTCCAATCAGAGCAGAGTAGACCAATCAAAACAGACCTGGCCATCTGACCAATCAGAGCAGAGTAGACCAATCAAGAGAATGGGCAATCTGTCCAATCAGAGCAGAGTAGACCAATCACAACAGAATGGGCAATCTGACCAATCAGAGCAGAGTAGACCAATCACAACAGACTGAGCCATCTGACCAATCAGAGCAGAGTAGACCAATCAAGAGAATGGGCAATCTGTCCAATCAGAGCAGTGTAGACCAATCAAAACAGACCGGGCCATCTGACCAATCAGAGCAGAGTAGACCAATCAAGAGAATGGGCAATCTGTCCAATCAGAGCAGAGTAGACCAATCAAGAGAATGGGCAATCTGTCCAATCAGAGCAGAGTAGACCAATCACAACAGAATGGGCAATCTGACCAATCAGAGCAGAGTAGACCAATCATAACAGACTGAGCCATCTGACCAATCAGAGCAGAGTAGACCAATCATGGCCATAGCCAGTTATGAGGTCACCGGACCTATGTATTTTTCCGAGGTGTATATAATAAATGTTGTGAAATAATTGCCTAATATAGTATTATAGAATGCAGCAGCTCGTCTCTTAAGCGGCAGGAAGAAGCGGGAGCACATTACTCCAGTACTCTCATCGCTTCACTGGCTTCCAGTAAAGTACCGGATTGATTTAAAGGTTATTTTATTTGTTTTTAAATGTCTCAATGGGCTAGCCCCAGAGTACCTTACAGACCTTGTCAGGTTGCATAGGCCCTCCAGAGACCTCCGTTCAGCCAGCCTGATGGTCCTGGAGGTTCCTAGATCGAAACTGAGATCCAGTGGTGATCGAGCCTTCTCAGTGGCAGCTCCCACTCTCTGGAACTCACTGCCCGTAGCTGTGCGGACTGCTAGTAGCCTGTCCACTTTTAAATCATTGCTGAAGACTCATTTGTTCGAAGTAGCTTTTGGCACAGGGGAGCCGCCTTGATGAATGTGTTGTATTCTATGTGTACCTTTATTCTTAGCATTTTGTTACTTTATTGTTCTTCTTATTGTATCAGTGTGTGACTAATATTTTGTGTTTTTTACTGTGAAGTACTTTGGTAGGCCCTGGCCTTGGAAATGTGCTATATAAATAAATGTGACATTGACATTGACTTTGACATTAACTCTACTTTAGTGCTGCAAGGATATTGCACGGTACCAAGATCTTCTCATCTGAGCTGCCTCATTGGTCTGTCACCGCTCGTCAATGTCAAAATATGAGATGACCGATCAAATCAAAGTATTGATTTATGTTCACAGAAGCTGCTGTGCGTGAATTTCAACGCGACAATATAGTTAACGGTCATTAAGTGTGAGATAAGATTTAAGTAGCTAAACTAAACATTTCATATTTGACAGCTGTTTTAGGATAGATATGTTAAATGACCGACAAAAATAATGAGGCAAACTATTAAACTTTTGTCTAATTCCGCCATTTTGTAATTTACGTGAATCATGTAAAGTAATATAAGAATTAGTAACTGTCAAGAACCATTATATCATATTAAGCATAAGATTAATTATGAATGTGTACATATTGTGAATGAATTTAATAAACTTATTTACCTAGCGTTCCGTCAAAGCGACAGAAACCGTTAAAATAGCATAATGGGGCACTTTACTATAAAGTCCACAAAATGATAAAGTGCGTATCCTTACCTTTCGGGAGGCCAAGCTGCTGTAGTTCACTGGAGAGAGATTCACTGTCTACATCATGTTTAGCAGCACTGGACAGAATGAAACTCAGCACAGCTACACTGGCTTTAATGTCTCCAATTTCTGGGAAAAAATGACAAATTAGCCAGAGATATGGCATAAAATACACACAGACAACAGAAAAGACACATTTATGTAGGGACGTATACATATTGGTAACATATCAGTTATCAGTCAAAATGAAAAAAATTTGAATAATCACTGATCAATTAAACATTTGATTTATAATAATAATCTTATTTGACACATCACTATTGACACAAAAACTGGGTTATACTCACCAAATTTTGCATCTGTGGTCAGCTTTGAAACTTTGTCATACTGAAAACAGATAATTGTATACAGTTACTAGTTAGATGAATATTAATTCAGTTTCCAGTATAGCAGTCTGCTGTAGCCAGTGCTCTCTTACATCAATGCCTTCATCAAGCAGATCTTTCATGACTTGCACACACAGAAGTTTCATCTTGACGCTCGACTGTGAAGAACAGCAATGAAGCAAATTATATATAATTAAGTTTTAGACAGAAGGTGTCAAAAGTTGCATCAAAACACCTATTAAATTTAGACAACCCGCGCTTACTATTCTAGCTAAGGTGCTTATTTCTGCAAGGACCCAGTCAGGACAGTCCAGATCTCCACAAAATCGGAACCTCTGAAATAAAAAATGAAAGAGCAAAATGAGTGAAGAATGTTTACTTCTGTTGCTCAGCCTTTAAGACTACACTAGACGATTAGCGTGCGCTATCCACAAAATGAAAATAAATCAACTATCCACAAAACAAAGCGGTCACATATTATAGCTTTAATGGTTTCAAATGTGAAACCAAAATAAACTCAGCTATCGTTCAATAAGAAATAAGATAAATACCATTATGACAGTCAGTCAGCTGCTCTTCTTGTTCTTCTTCTGGTATTTGGTGGATAGCAAACCAGCTTTCCGGTGTGGTGTCACCTACTGGACTGGAGGACTAAGTCAATCATTTTTCACTTCCCTCTCTCTTGCCACCGACGGTTTTTTTTTCAGTCTCAAGCACTGTAGCTGTAAGATGAGATGTGTTCGAGTTATTCTGAGCGAATAGACTCTCCAGGATAATGCTCTTAAAACGATATTTCTCTGTCGACATCAAAGGCATTTTGTCGTATCCTTGGTTTATTTATGGAGCGTGCTTTCAGTGCGTGTTTTGCTCTTCTAATCCCAGATTAACAGTAAGACAAGGTAAGAGAAAATACAAATTTACCCTAATTAGTATGTTTGTTTTGTATATCAAATAATGCAGTCTAAATTGTGTTTGTGAGAAATTTGATATATTGTATCTTACTACGACATAAATTTACTCAAGTTTTATTTTTCTCAGATGACTGTCTACTGTTATACAACACGAATTATAGTCATACAGTCATATTTCATGAAGAAGGATCGAAGAGTCTTTTGTTGGGAGGATTAAATAATGTTCTACATGTTGATGTAGACACTGGTCAGATTTTGGAGGTAAATGGTCATTAATATGTCAATTATATGTGATATTTATATGAATCACAATGCATGTATATGATTTTGCCATTTCCTATTGAAAATATTATGAAATATAAAATTATTATTACTAAAATAATCTTATTTTAATTCTATTCAAACTAATTTCAGAGTTGGAATATAAAGCATAGTAGCATATCAATGAGAAATGATTATTTTTAACGCTTCGGTTAAGACTGAAGGTAACTGAAACTTTTTGCACTGGGAGTAATTGGTAAGTTGAGCCTATTAAATTATATATTGTGATAGTTAGAAATGAAGCCATGACGCACACAGACAGCTGGGTCCATATACAACAAACGTGTCTGTCAGTGCAGTTTCATTCAGGTCATTTGATCAAACAAAAGCAGAATAGCAGGTGTTCATGAAAGATTTATTTCCATCAACATGTCCAATCCGTTGCTATGGTTACAATACATTATTTAAATGTTTATTGTTTGATTGATTAGTGAGAAAACATTCATGTGATCTGTTGCTTTGTATATGATTTGTTAAATAATTGTGCAGTCATAGCACTCAAAATGTAATAAAAAAAAACATTTTGAGAAGTGTTCAGAAGATTTTGTGACCGAGATAATAAAATAAAACACGGTTTATAGAGATGCAAAGTATAGAATTTATTCAGATGATGTTTTATTTTTATTTGTAGAGCTTCACTCTGAATCCAAACTTACCAAGATGTGGTATGGTGAGTTAAATTCTTTTGAAGATGT
Organism: Squalius cephalus; assembly: GCF_949319135.1. Lineage (NCBI taxonomy): Eukaryota > Metazoa > Chordata > Actinopteri > Cypriniformes > Leuciscidae > Squalius > Squalius cephalus. Next base: position 14,384,480 of record NC_137144.1, read on the forward strand.
TAAAAATAAAAACAAATGGAGTTTTGTGGTTTATAACAGTCTTTCTAATATTCCTCCATATATGCAGAGCTATTGTGAAAATGTAGTCACTGTAATTGAGAGATTTCAAGACTGCACATTCGTATGTGGGACGAATGGAGAAGACCCAAAGTGTTGGAAACTGGTGAGAAACAAATTTAGAGCAAGATTTTTGCATATAGCTCTGCGACATATTTAGAACTGCACAGTTTCTCTCAAATGTTGCTGTGTTGTTTCCTTTTTTTTTTAGTAAGACCATACTGTGGAAAAAATATGTGTACCTTGACTCAACTCTATGTGCATGTAAAATTTCCACCAGATTCACGGAATATGATTGTGTACGCTGTAGCCTAAGTTGCTGCCTTTTTTAAGTACAATCAACTTGGATGATTAACCCTCATAAGCTCCTCGTTTCCTGTTTACATTCCTTGTCTTTGGGGTGACCCCCAAATAGTATTACCCCAAAAATTCAAAGAGTTATTGTAAAATAATAATAATAATACAAATAATATATATTTTTTTTGTTTACTTCTCATCTATACATTAATGCTGTGTATAGGCTCTATGCACGATCGCTTGCGCGTTTAGTCTCAGCCCCCCAAATACATGCTGCGTCAGAAGCCGTTTTTGCATTTAGTGGGGTTGACAACTTTGAGGGTGAGTATTCTCTCATATCATGCGAAATCCGACTAGCGAATCGCTTTCTAAAATAGTTGTCTCTGTTTCTGAGAAAATTTTATATTTGAATTTTATGAAAGTTTTGCCTCTAGTACATTTCGCTAGAACGCGCTATGCGGAAGTCGTAAAAACGCTGGCTGAGATTCTACCGGAAATACGGCAACAGCGTTCGTGCATAGAACGTATTTAAGTTGAAATGACTTAAACACCCAAGATGATTGTACTTAATTTAAGGAAGCAACTTTTTTTTACAGTGTATTTGTATGTACTTTTCGTAGAGTGCATTTTTATTTATAGGGAGCATTGGCTGCAGCTAGATAATTTTAATAAAAAGATCTCTCTCTCTCTCTCTCTTTCTCTCTCTCTCTCTCTCTCTCCTGCTCGCTTGCTCTGTCTTGCACGAAACTTTTTCCTCAGAGAGCATTCGCAGCAAATCTTCACCCAAAGTGTGCCATTCCCAAAACGTTTTTTATATAAGCTTGGACTCTCTGTAATTTTTGTCAGCTTTACTGGCTGTGCATATGTCTGGTTTCAGCTTGTCGTTAATTTTACCGCAAATAAACTTTAGTGAAAAAGTATTAATATGAAGTAATTTCTGTGTGACATTTACATTTAAACACTCAAATATGTGATTGAGAACCAATGTCTTACTAGTTTAAATTCCAATTTGACTTTTAATTCCCAGAAAAAAGAATTTTTGATATCAACATTCAAATTTTCACTAGTTAAAATAATTCCTGATATCAAGATTATCATTTTTACTTGTTAAAATGGCTCATCAGTTATTACTATTACAAAAATGAATTCTTGACATAAAATATTATGTGAGCACTTACAGAAATTCTTGACATCTCAACTTTAATTTTAATACATTTGTAATCGTATTTTCAATTGTAGATCTCTTTCATTTATATCATGCAAATGAATAAATGTTAAAATGGCTTGCCATATCGCTGCTCTCTAAAATGATTGTCTCTTTTCAAAGTTTCCCACAGAAAGCAATCATTCCACTGAGGTTGTAGACGGCACAGCGATCTCACCTCACACATGTACACAGAACTCGCTGTCTCTGATAGCAGGTAAGTGCGGAGCACAAGCCACTTAATATTTTGATCTGCAGGCTTTGTGAATGAGCTGGAGGATTGTACATGCTTATCTAGAATAGGCTTTCAGTAAGCAGATAGACAGATCTGAGAAAGTGATTCAGCTCTTTTGTAATGAATGTTGCCATTTAAATGTGCAGATGGAGACCTCTATGCAGCAGCTCCTCTTTACAGTGATGGAACCCTGCTGCAGTTTCGAAGAAAAGCTGGAAATCGAATCAGCGTATGGATGCATGACCAGTGGGTCTCAGGTTGGTGGAATCACACATTTTCACTAAAAATGACAATTTTAGCATTTTTAGGCAAACTTGTATTTTATGTATGAACTGTTTAAACTGTTTTTCTAATTGAGGACATCTCCAAATGTCCACAAAGAAAGGTTATTTCAGATTTAAGGAACTTAGGACAGATTAGTCTAAGTGAACTCGTAGATCTGACTCTGCTTTTAATGTCATTTAAAGACTGCACTTAAGTAGCCTATACACTAGTTTTGCTTACAAGAGTTTGCTGAGCAAGAGAAAGGTCATCAATTGCTTACAGCGCAGCATTTTTCTACTCCCAAGCTTCAGCTATCAAAATACTCCCTAGTCACTGTTTCACACTTGAAGCTAAAGTTGAGGTTCATTGAAATTAGTACAAAAAGTGGAATGAATAAAGAAATAATTCATGACTTATTCGGACTCCCCCCACAGAGCCCACTTTTATCTCCAGTTTTCTGGCCGAGCGCAAAAATGACTCCTTGAATGAGAAGATATACGTCTTATTTCGTGAAAAAAACTCGGACACAAGCCCAGAAGCTGATCCTTGGATATCTAGAGTTGCCAGAGTTTGTAAGGTAGGTTTCTCACATGGATATGAAAGATGTGTCTGTTCTTTGTGAGGCTTCCTACATGTTTGAGAGAACAATTATTGTGGAAAAGTGACCTTCAAAAGCAATTTTATCATCCTACTCATTTCAAGGACTTATAAAGGCATTTGGTTGTCAGCGATTGGTTGCTATGATTATTGCGGAGGTGGTAAAGAGATGTCTTACAAAGCCAGATTGCATTTCAGCACTGCAAGCCTCCATGGCGTGCAACTTGACTCACAATGCCAGCAATGCAGTCATCACTCTTCTTACAGCGCTTCAGCAGTTTTTTGTTAAAATCAGCTGGAAACAAGACCGTTGGACAGATATCAGATTCTGGAAACAAAGCATGAGCTGCAGAAGTTGTTCAACCAATAAAAAACATTAAAAAACAAACAGTCTGCTAACGTTCACATTATGTTGTGAAAACATTATTTTCAAGTGGTTATGCGGATGTTAAGGGAACTCATTTTGCAAACATTATGGGAACGTTACTATTGAATGTTCTTTGTCAATTCTGAAACAAGTAGTAGGCTATCGTTTAGGAAAAATTCCAAATAAATTAAACGTTTTAGCGTTTGAAATAGGGCTGTCAAACGATTAATCGCGATTAATCGCATCCAAAATAAAAGTTTGTTTTTACATAATATATGTGTGTGTACGGTGTATAATTATTTTCTATATATAAATACACACACATGCATGTATATATTTAAGAAATATTTGCATGTATATACTGTGTATATATATTTATATTATATATAATTTATATTATATATAAATATTTAACATATAAATAACACATTTTTCTTAAATATATATGCATGTGTGTGTATTTATATATAGAAAATAATTATACTCCATACACACACATATATTATGTAAACACAAACTTTTATTTTGGATGCGATTAATCGCGATTAATCGTTTGACAGCCCTAGTTTGAAATTAACATTTTCAAAGACCAGAACACTTAAACAAACATTCTATTAATGCTACTGGAAGAACATTTGTTCATAACTTTGAGAGAACCTTGCTAGAACATTAGGGAAGATCTGAGAACGTTCTGAAGAGAAACAAAGCTTTCATGGCATGTGGATAGACAAATATATCTGGGCTTGAAATTCAGCTGAATATTTTCCACCTGTGAAAATAACACTCTCTCATCATAGGTTGACGAGGGTGGTCCCAAGCTGCTCCTCCAGAACATCTGGACCTCCTTCCTGAAGGCACGCCTCGTGTGTGGGATTCCTAGTGAGTCGTTGTACTTCAACCGCCTGCAGGATGTTTTTGTGCAGCATGCTGAGGACTGGATGAAGTCACGAGTGTATGCGCTCTTCTCCAGCAGCTGGTAAAGACTGCATTATCTTCTGATATTTAAATTGGATTTACTCTGTTACTTCTTGTTAAGAAGGTTTCGAGAAGAGCAATAAAATAGTATCTTTATTAATGGAGAGGTTTTGTTTTGTTTTGTTTTTTTCTACTTTCATCTCATAATGAAGATAAAAAGGGGGGGAGCATTGGGGGGATGTAAAAAAAAAAATCTTGCATCACAATAAGTGTATTGTGATTGTCAAAACATTTTAGTAACTAAAATGAATTTTATTAGGTTTAGTGACAATGTTTATATGGTACAATTTCTGGTAAGCTACGTTTTTTTATTATTAAATTGAACAAATTTCACGATTTCAATTCAATTCTTGTGATTTGATTTAATATTGACTCATTTGGATAAATATTAGGTACACAATTTTTCTCAAGAAAAAAAAAACTCATCTAACGCTGTAAACATACCATATCAGCTGGTAGTATTATTTAAGGTTAAAAATAACTCAAATTAAATATAATGCGTTTTTTTATTATAATAACAACTTTATTTAATGATATAAGTAAAAATATAATAAATATGTATATAGTACACATATTTCGCAAAATACTCTCTATAGCTCTTTTTTTCTAGCCAACTAATGTGCTATAGCCTATATTATGGTCATTAAATGGCTTTCCTGAGGTAAATGTTATGTGACATAATTGGACATAATTTGACATAATTCTCCCCTCCCCTCCCCTCTATAGGAGGGGAGGGGAGAACTCCCTCACATGGTACAACCCATGCAGAGGCTGCGCGCTGCGGTGTCCGAATGCGGAACGTGTGTAGCCTACTAACGTGACAAATATGGAAAAAAAAAAAAAAAAAATTCTCGACCGGCCCAAAAGTGAAGCGGCCCACCGGGAATTCTCCCGATTCTCACGATTACCCACCCCGGGCCTGCTGGAGACCCAAGTTTGGTTTGAAGATGAAAAACGTACCAAGCACAATGTTCTCTCACCATTCCTGATTTCTAACACGCACTCGTCTTGTGGCTCTCAGAGCAGAAATAAAAGCTGCTGTTCTCCGTATGTTTTTCTGTCGTCTTCGGGCACTTTGATATGTAAATTGCGTGAGCTTACTTCGTCCATTAGATCGAAAGATCAGAAAAAGCCCATACATTTACCCTCCCCTTGAAGAAATAAGGATATTAGTGGTTGCAACTGGACAAAAGAGACAGATTACAATACCAGGTAAACGGGATGTGTTTCCTTCGTCTACTTGTGATCCGATCGACCAAAACACTTCTTAATATCAGGTGTAAACCGGGCCACAGTCTGAAAGTGATCAGTACAAACACAAAAAGTCAATTGTCGCTTGTTTATTAAGCTTATCAGTCATTGTTCCAAGTGGAAGGCTGAACTAAGAGGATTCGCATCCACACCAACGAACGATAACGCTAAGTTTTTTCGACGCGCTCGCTGTAGTTTTGTCGCTTGCCACTTTAAATGCTGTAGCTCTTGAAAGCAGGAAGGATTCTGATTGGCTGTCAATGAAAAAGAAAAAAAACACCAAAAGAATTCTTTAGCTCCACCTACTCCCACGAAGCACTGCGAATGACGACTGTACTAAAGCATAAAAATACTATATGTTAACGGATAACATGCTAAGTTCAGCAACTAATTTCTCTGAAAAAACAATGCAACAGCCTTGTTTAAAATGTGTGTTTCGTGATGGAATGTCTGTTTTTGTTTTGGTCTATGTGACTCCGCCCACTGCCAATTTACCCAATAATATTTCGACAACCCGTGTTTCCAGTTGGCGGAAAACACAGCAAGTTGAAGCCGTGGAAGCCAGAAAACAAACTGGGCCAGAGATTGCAGATTGTACCTGAACTAAAAAGCCATCAGTTTTATATATATATATATATATATATATATATATATATATATGTATGTGTGTGTGTGTGTGTGTATGTGTGTGTGTGTTAACAATCTGTTCTTTTCACATTTGCACAGGAACTCTACTGCTGTCTGCATATACTACTTGAAGGATCTTGATTATGTTTTTGAGAAATCTTCCTTCAAAGGTTATACTGAGGCCATTCCCAGCCCAAGACCAGGAACGGTGAGCAACAACATTCCTTTACAGAATAATCTTTATAAACATCTTGTTTTATTATATTGTTTCGTTTTGGATAGAAAAACTCAATGATCTGTTAGTCTGCACTCTTGTTTTGCACTACACTGCATTACAACACCTACCAGTTAACCCTTTAACTGTCACCCCCCCTTTTTTCGCATAGACAAAAAAATCACTATACAAACTTAAATGGTTGTAATTCAAGAATGCTTTGGAATATAGACATATGGTTGGTCTTGTTTTTAAGTAGACATTTGCCAGATTATTGTAGAAGTGAAACATTGTGAAAGTGAAACAGAAAAAAAGTTATATAAGTTTGAGTTTATGAACATATAGAATGTAAAAATATAATTATTTATATTTTATATAAAATATATATATTACAAAATATATTTTACTCTAAAACTGCTAGAAATTTAAAGCCAAAAATCTAAACAAGTTGTGTTCCAAATTTTAGGTTGATATCTCAAAAAATGAGCTTTCAGTAAGATTTTATTTGGGCGCAGTACCAAACTTTTTCACTAGATGGACAGCCAGCTTCCTTACTGACCATATAAGGGCGTCTCCATTTTCATATATGTTTTGAGTGATCTGAATCATGTATTTCCATAATTTCAGACAATTTATGAAGTATACATCCTATTCAGAAATAGTATGGGTGTTTTGGCAGTATTTGATTTGATTTCAACCTCTAATAAACATATAAAGAGCACATATGTGCGTTATAGCTCGCTGCCGCTGCATGCTGCATCACAAATCGAGAATCCATAATATTTTTCTTTATATTCTAAACATTTTCAGACCTTTTTTTCTCATAAAATTTAATTGGTGTTATCTTTTGAACTCTTGGCATGAAAACAAACTGAGGTTTCTACCAATCTTTCATGATTTTTCATGTTTATTTCTATTTCAAAATAAAGGCCTAAACACGCCTAATGAATATGAAATATTCTTGTTGCAAATTGATAAATTACTGCTCCTCATCCATTTTAAAAAACACCACCAAATATGAAAACTAGAGATTGTATTGTTCTAAATATATATGGGCAAACGTCCCACCTGTGGGACGGTGACAGTTACACTGTGGTCAAATAATGTGTAGGGAAGTTTTTATTTTCAGTTTCCTAGTATTCACAAACACCACATGAGTGTGTCAACAATATTCCACATATTGTTTCCAGATTTGATGAATAGCTCAACTGGTATTGTGGTATTATTTCTAAGTTGACAATGTTCTGAGTCAAACTGACGGCCGTAGACTCCCTGGGGGCCGCAAGAGAAAAACTTAATTGGGGGGAAAAAATCATTAAAATAAATAATTATTTTTAGTAACATAAAAAGTATTAGATATTAATTTTAATTAATAAATGTGTAAATATATTAGCATTTACCAAACATTTTTGTAATATTGTGCTTGGGTCCATCACAATGGGATCACCCTATTTTTTGCATTAAAACATTGTTAAAAAAACCCTGTATTGAGTAGCCTTTGATTCAAGTGAAGCCTGTTCACTGCAAATGTTTATTTAATTCACATTTTCCCAAGTTTTATTTTTGTGTATTTTTTTTCCTAAGTTTTATTTATGCCCAACAACTTCCTCAATCATTTTACTCTTGACCCAAAGGTGAATAGTTATGGGTTATTTCTATAGCCATTGTTGGTGAGCCAAGGCTATTGTTTCCTCACAATATCTATTTTAAATCTCCTCTTATACTTGAGGAAATCCACAGTCATTTTTGCCGTGGCCTTTGTCTTGGTGACAATGAGATGGTTATAACCTCAAACAATGCTAACTGAAATTACATTATAACTGATATAACTCCATCTTTTCCAGTGTGTGGAAAACAGCAATTCCATTCCACATCCCACCCTCCGTATTATTAAAGACTATCCAGAGATGAAGGACTGGATTCATCCCATTCAAAAAGACACACCTTTCTTTACAAGTAATAAGAACTTTACCAAGATAGCCGTTGACCGAGTCCAAGCTTCAGATGAAAACATGCACAATGTGCTGCTGCTTGCAACAGGTACATGGATGTGGTAAATTGGTTCAAGATCTCTGTATATTGATGTTTGCTTCGTGACTTCCTTCATGCCAGAGAAAATAACAAAACACTTGATATAAAAAGCTCTTCCCTCATTACCGGCTTTTCTCTTGTTGTTTTCCTGCTTAAATGGGTCATATGGGTCATTTCATCATTTTTTTTTATCCCTGAAATCTGCTGAAAACATAGTCAAGTTCTTTGCACAACAAGAAAACATTTTCTGACCCCTAAAATCCCCCCCCCCCCCCCCAATTTATTTATATTTCCTGCTGTGCCTTTAGGTCTCCAATTGAAACCCTCCTTTTGGCTTTGAAATTCAATGTAGCTCTTTGTTGCAGAAGCTACTGGTTTGTTGATGTTTCAACAACCCATGTTGAAACTTTTATAAACTTCAGCCACTCTTTTGTAAGCATGGGATCCTTCAGAAGGATTATGCAGAGCTGGTGCTACACACAGCCAGAAACCGCAGAGTCTTTTTTTGGACTCTGGATGAAGTTTGAAGTTATACTTTCAGAGTATAATTAACTATTTTATTTCAAAAGATGAAAGTAAATTTGTTTTCTCGTCATATGTTCCCTTTAGAATGAGAATTTTTGTATTATTAACCCTTAAATACATGTTTCGCCAATCATTATTACATATTCTGGTCTTTAGCGACCCGGACTTCTCCGTGTATTCCAGCCTTAATACGTTTTCCATTATATCCGCTTAGTACTGTCAATTTTAAATTACTATTGAACCTGCTTACAATAAATGTTCTCACTACTTCTTTCAGACCACAGACTGCTTAACTCCCATTCATTGTCTTTGCTCTTCTTAGATAATGGCGACATCCTCAAGATCCTGGAGGACGGCTCCGAAGCTTTTATCATCTCTGAAACGCATCTGTGCGACGGCTCAGCACCAATACAATCAATGAAACTTGACTCTGTTCAGGTTCGTTTGTCCAGAGATCCCTTTAATAGCTTTTTTGGGAGTAAAACCAGATTTAATAAAAAGAGAGAAGAGAATGTACCTCCTACGAATACTCCTAGTTGCTGTAAATTTTCACTGCTGTTGTTTTTATCTGCAGAAGAAGCTGTTTGTAGGATATCCTGGGCAGTTGTCCGTGTTAGACCTGCAGAGATGTCAAGACTACAATTCTTCCTGTGAGGAATGTGTTCTTTCCCGTGATCCATACTGCGCTTGGACTGAACGAGGCTGCACGTCACAAACTAAGTATGCTTTATCTTTTTATTCTTTTATTAAAGAATATTATATTATTGTGCTATATATATATATATATATATATATATATACAGGGCCTGAAGTTAACTTTTTTGACCACCAGCCACTGTGGCAGGTGGATTTAAAAATCCACCCGCCACAGTGACTTTTTACCAGCCAGTTTTTTTTTTTTTTTTTGCCTCATAAAAGGTGAAAAAAAAAAGGAACTGCACAAACATTTGTTCTTTAACTTGTAAGAATACACATTTAAGTGCTGTCAAGTTATTAACGAGATCCATACAAGTAATAATAACTCTTAGAATACAGATATAGACCGAGTGCAGCTCGTAGGCTATGTAAACAAATCACACGCGGCTGTATTGATCGCTGGGCAGCTGTTACAGCGTTCAGGAACCGTTATGGTGCGTTCACACCGGAGGCGAATAGCGCGTCAGGCGCGAATTTAGACGCATATTCGCGTTTGGTGCGTATGGCTGACTTCGTTTAAATGTCAAATAACAACAGTTAAAAAAAAAAAAAAAAAAAAAAAAAAAAAAAAAAAACGCAAAGACCCAGCCGCTTTAGTTACTGTTGCTATGTCCGACAAGCTACACCGCGCTCACGCCAAACCATGATCTCACGCAATGAAAAACACATCGCGCAGCAGAGACACTGACAACACGCTGACAGACAAGACAGTCTTGGTTACTTTTGATTTTAAACAAAGTATCAACGTTAAAATTTGGTCATTTTTAAAGAAATTTAGACAATACCGTTTTGTGGCTCTGTAATGTGTCTTGACAGATCGCTGTGGTGCCTCGGTTAGTTAAAGCTGCTTGTGAACCGATCATCTCTTCCTTCTAGTTAATTTATAGCATAAAATAAACATGAATGAACATAAGAAGGAATGAAGTTTTAACTGCGGAAAGATGTCAGTAGGTCTACTCAGTACACTCCGTTTTTTCAAGTTCAAATCATCCAACGTTGAACTCTCCTGACTGCTTTGTCGGACAAAAAAAATTCGGCGGATTATAATTGGCCAGATCGCCGTCAATCAAACTCCCCGCGAAGGGTCGATTCTCATTGGCTACCTGCCAATGTGGCAGGTAGATTGACAGTGTTACCCGCCAATTGCAGAATTCACCCGCATTTGGCGTGTGGTCGGGTGTTAATTTCAGGCCCTGTATATATATATATATATATATATATATATATATATATATATATATATATAGTTTTTGTGCTTGTGTTTTTGTGCTAATGTTTTGAGAGCATTATTAAAGACCAGGGGCCAGTTGCACCAGCTGGACATACTCCCGGTTGTAAGACTAGGCTGGATGTAAAACGCGGCTTAAGTAAATTATGTCTGTTGCACCATCTAAGCACTGCATGTCTGAGACTTAATCTTACACCTAGTCAAAGGTAGGTGTAAAGTGAAAAGACTTGTTCAGAAAAGACTAGTATATGTCTGAATGAATTATTACTGCATATTTATACCATATGCAACATACTTTTTAACGGTCACAAAGTAAATTCAAATGTAGTACTCAATATGCGATTTTGGACACACTTGCTTTGTGAGTGAGTCATTGAATTATTCACGCAACTGGTTATTCTAAATCTTACGCCTAGTCAAAGGTAGGTGTGAAGTGAGAAGTCGTGATTTGTTCGGAAAAGGTTAGTTTCATCTTTGTGAATCAATTGTGAGTTAATTGTAACTGCAGACATGAACTGTAATGTTGATGATGGGTTCATTTACACATGACATGCGACATAACAACGTTATAATACAGATGTGCATAATGTAATATGTACATATGTAAATAAATACAATACATATGTAAATAATACAGATGTTGTCTCATTTACAACATGACATTGTGTAGCCGCTGTGCTACGGCTGAACGGTAGGAGGCTGGTTTGCGTTTGCTGTCGTCTCCGTCGGTTTCACAACATGTCTCCGTTATATTGTCGTTTTCTGTTCGTCCGGCACTTTGCAACAACACAACCTTGTTTCTGCAGCGATTTTCAGCATGTTTTCTATAAGGCGTTTATGTTTTACGTAGCTTAAGAAAGTCACATAAACCGCGCGAAATACGATCAGACTGAAACGGATTTCCAGAAATTCTATTTGAATATGACTTCAAACAACATATCCTCACACTTTTATTAATAACCTTTTACATGTTTAGGACGTTACAAAAATAACCATTTACATACGTTGTAATAATGTACAAGGAGACTTTGGATAAACGCTGACTTGTTAGGTAATCTGACTCATTGAAATCAGATGGTGTAGTAGCTTCATTTATGATGAGCAAATTTAATTTTGTAAGAATCATGAATGGAATCTCAACTATGCGTCCATCTTTTTACGTCCAGCTGGTGCAACGGGCCCAGAAAACTCTAAACAAACATTCTATTAACATTACTGAGAACTTTGAGAGAACCTTGCCACAATGTTAGCCAAAGTTCTGAGAAGGTTTCCTGTTAGCTGGGTTAGAAACTCCATAGCAACACCCTGGCAACCTGCTACAACACCCTAGCACTGTTTTAAATCATTTTCTTTTTTGTTTCAGAGGAGGAATACAAAACATTGCTGATGGACTGACTAACGTATGTCACCAAGAAACAGGTTTGTTATAAGAATAATCTCATAATGTTGTTTTAAGTAAAAAAAATCCCCCGCAATATTTCAAGACTAAAGACAAAACCATCTTCCTAACTCGTGTTTCTTTAACAAATGTTTTTTTTCAGGGGGAAGATTCAGACGTGATGTGCAACAATCATGGACGGCTCCATTAAGTGTCCGACACTCTGTGCCCACTAATGTCCCCTTTTATCTCTCTTGTCCTGTTGATTCCCATCATGCCACTTATGTATGGGAACATGGGGACAAGAGAATCCCATGCCAGCAGACTCAATCAGAATGCCTCCACCTCATCCCAGCCATGACGGCTGACATGTATGGAAATTACAAATGTATTTCCCATGAACGTGATTACACTAAAACTGTGAATGAATATGACCTTTATCCTAAGTCTGCTTTCAATAACGCTTTCAAGCTCAGAGCCCAGGACTGGTTTATGGCCGCATTTGTCACTAGTGTCTTCAATCTCCGCTAACTTTAAGGTCAAAGTAGTTATATAAATGTCAGTGCTTCTGTCCTCCAGCATTTCTGACCTGTAAGCTGATTTAAACCTTCAGTAACACGTTGCCAGGTGTCAGTGGTTGTCTGGTGTAGACTATGGCCTAATCAAGTGAGGTTTATAGAGAAGTAAACACTGAAGTAAAAGAGATAACACGCTTCCCATCTCTGTTGAGTGTATACGATGGGGTCCAAAGTCTGAGACTGCAATGCAAATTTGGGCTTTTATCTTCAGAACCTGGAAATGCTCGGACAGTTTCAGGATTTAGAATTTTTCTGTGAAAAAAACCCCATTATTAAGTAAAATGAAGGAATATTTCAGATGCTGCACTATTCTTAGGTCACAAGTCACTTTTTAAAACTTTCACCAATTTAGTGGTATAATGATATAAATTAGACGTGCAAATATACGTTAATCACGATAATGAACATGCACGGTATTGTTATCGTGGGCACTTCAAAATACCGTGAATAATTATTCATTCCGAATTATTCCGAATTATTCAACCAGCAAAGTGCAAAACACCGCTGTGTGCTGCGTTAAAGAGGCATGTGTGCAATACGCATAAGAACCGCATGGCGGAACTAGTGAAGGAGAAGCACTGAATGAAATTGCACGTTCCATCTCTGACACCAGATGGCGCTGATGGAGCAGTAGAAATCCAGCTGTTACCCCGATTCCAAACGGATGTGCGTCACGAAACTTAGTGCAAGTGGTCCATTAAACCAGAGCCCGTCTACGGAGAGCCTGCCCACTCCCTATTAAGCCCTATTGTACCGAATTTTGGTTGTAGTTCCACCAGAGTTCCACTGGGGGCGATCGCCATGAGTGCAGAATGAATGGGAGTCTATGGGGCTAGACGGCTAAATGTGTCTCTTTCACCCGATTGCCGTTGAGAAATCTCAGATCTGATTGTAAATTGTGCAAGTTCAACATGGGTTTTAGATCGAAAGTTGAATGAACGAGTACTTATGTCGTTTTGATTTCTTACAGGTTGAGTTGTTGTTGCCCATAACACGCTAGCATTCTGCTAATGGACGCTGATTGGTCAGTGAAGGACTGATTACGACCAGAGATACCGCTTGATGGCATCGTGGCATCCGAAGCGGGACCAGAAACAAACAAAACAAAAACTCTTCTAGCACGTGTGTTTACCTGTGTCAGCTGTGTTGTCGATGCCTCGAGTGAAAAGAAAGTGCAGAGCGCGAACGCACCAGAGTGAGTGAAGGATTGCCGTAAAGCAGTATCTCTGGTCGTACATGTGTATGACGTCATTGACACTTTAAAAAACTTTTTAAAGCAAATAAGTGACTCTAAAAAATCTAACACCCAGCAATGTGTGATTTATTTACATCTCCTTTCGAATACAACATTCAAATTACTAGACAAAAAATTATATTTTGAGAAAAGTGGATTTTTATTGGTATAGCGCCATAGACCTCCATTCATTCTGCACTCGTCCTGTGAGCGCCCTCATATGGAATCTGAGAGGAACTGCAACCAGTTCAGAAGCCGGAAGTGTACTGAGAGTGAAACTTCTCGCCATATTAGACATTCTCTGATTAAACGCTAGAATGAGACGGTCTAGTAAGACCGCATGGCTACGTCACACATGTCCCCGCCCCCACGGTCACGGTACAAAAATAAAATTAATATATACTAACTGGCTTTTTATTAAAGCAATACAGTGAATGACAGCCGTATGTGGTCTCTCAGTGGCTTATTATTGGCAGTTTAGTGTTAATGATTAATTTACAGAAAAACTATGCTTTTGTCTTACATTTCATAATAAACTCAGACAAGCTTAGTACAGACTCGTTTTCAGTTTATTTTTGCAAATTGGAATGTGTGCAAAGGATTGTGGGTGATTTAAGGCCGCTAAGGATACATCCGATGAAACCTTCAAAACAGGCCGAACATTTTTAGGCCGACCATCATTTAGTTCGTTATCTCTGTGTATTTAGTTCCTCTGTTTTCAGTCTTTGGTTGTCGGTTGATGTTCGTGTATGGTAGTGTTTATGTTACGTTTACGTTTATGGTGTGTATTTTACGTTTGGATTGCTGCCTGTATTTGATTACTATTATTATTATTTAACTGGAATCTGAATTTGATTGGCTGAGAGCATTTTCCAGCCATGCGATATTCCCACAGTATCAGCTCTGGAACCGTTTCACCGTTTGTTTCTCCGCTTCTCAAAGAGAGTTTCATGGCGGTTGAGCAAACCCTCCATAATTTACTACTGTTATTGTGTCACCCAAGAGTTTTTTTTAGGTGAGAATGTAGTTCTTATTAATCTATTAGGCCTACTTTTTACAAATCAATTTGGCCAAGGGCAAAGTTTAGTTTCATAACTTTATATTTAACTGAAATCCTGTACTAATGCTGCTTTTGTACTTTTGACTGAACTGTTTGCTTGTGTTTATTTCCTATTGTACAAACTTCTTCTACTTTTATAATGGCTGATATATTGTTTATTTAAATATTATTTTTCAATTTTTTATAAATAACATGCAGTATTTGGTATTGAGAAATTTGTTATTGTGATTACCCCTTTATATTGAAAGGTACAATTTGAAACTACTTACACATGCATTGGCTAGCTTTCATTGGACAGTTAAATAGTCAAAGACAAAGATGTCCTCAGCAGACATTCAAAGGTAATTTATGATTATGAATATTGACCTGAAGAATATCAGCTAGATGCAGGCAATGCACTCGCTTAGTCGATCTCTCTGTCATAATATTCTACTCTTCATAATACAATATGCTTCAATGAAGCGACTCAACATTCCTTCGTTAGTCTAAATTGATATATTAGTATTAGTAATGGAGGCTTGGGCTCAACTTAAACTGTCAAATTGAGATTTGAATCAATGGTGGAAAGACGTAGTTCTGCTCAAAAGAGGGTTTTTAAAGACACTCCATTGTTGTTTCTTATTTATTTACACAATTGTGCTGTTGAACTGTTGTATAAACACAATACCACACTCGTAGCTGTGCGCTGTGATTACCTACGTCCAAATCACAGCCGTGCTGATACACAGCAATATCGCACATCTACGAATGCGATATTGTTCATAAAATACGCCGGTAGATGGCAACAAGTGACTAATTTTCATGAGTGAGTGATTGAATCATTCATTCAACCGATTTGTTCGAAAACACTGATTAATTCAGGAATGAAACAAGTGTAACACTGCACTACTGTCTTTGAGAGTGAGTCATTGAATTATTCACTCAACTGATTATTCCAAAACGCTGTTGCTTAGAGACGTGCAACAGTTTTGCTGGGATTTCATTTGGAACTTTTTGTATAAAAGCAATTTCACTCTCGCAGTTGTGCTGTTTTTTTCAAATATCAGCAGAGCTGCGATTAAATTACAGCACTCTTGTGCACTTTTGGATCCCACTGCATGAAACAAAAGCACTTAAAATCACTCTGAATTGTGCACTAAATGCCTTAATGTAATGTAACTGGTTCAACACTTCTTTCAAGAACTGTAGCGTGTCTTTACAGTATGTTATGAAATGAGAGCCACACCAGAAATACTTTTCTAGATGTAACATCTGAGAAACGGTCATATTGTTCACAGTTGGGAATACTTAATATTCAACAATATTATTGATATGAGAACTGAACTGAGCTGGCCGGTGACATCACTGTTTTCTCCAGACCGGCTGTATAGATAAATCAACTAAATTAATAACTTTTTTTACAACAGAAATGAACCACTGAACTTACTTAAACTGGACTATGACTCTTGATTTTCTTCTAGATCTGCTGTACAGCCGAAACAAACTTTGTTGCATTATTTTTCCTGTTGATACTGTAAAGCTGCTTTGAAACAATCTAAGCACTAGCAATTTCCTGTTTCCTTTCCTACGGTGTTTGTTTACTGAGAAACAACAACTTCCCATCATTAGGGATGATATATTTGTGAGATTGCGTAATTTTATTATGTCTTCCAGTCGTGTTTTCATCCGCTCGCTTTCATAATTATGCATGCTTCTTTGTCATTTCTATTTTTTCAAGCGCTTGTTTCTCAAAATGTGTGAGCAAGTGGCCTGTGGATTTGCTTTTATAAAGGGAAACAGGAATGTCGGGGTGTGATTGTATTCATTTCATAAAGTTGTTGAGGAAGTATGAGAAATGAACAGTAACAGGGCTTGATAAATTCTGGGTGTGGTGAGCAACACAAGGTCACTACTGGACTTCATTGCTTTTGGCTGCTAGACTAATGTTCAGTGAAAACATGCTGTGCTTTCTTTAAAAACAAATATTAAAGAGTCGTTTGTTTTGTTTTTTTTAAATGTGGGACTGCAAAATAAATATGGACCATTTACAGTCCTGAAATATGCAGCAAATACGGGAACAAGATTATTCACCTTATATTTTTAACTCATTATTTGGACAACTATAAATTAAGCAATAAAGTAAGTTTGAGAGCTTTTGTGTTCGGAATAAAAAAGGAGCACATTACTCTGTAGACAAAAAGATTTGTGAATGTAGAACTGTGAATGTTATGAAAATTAAGGAAATGTAATGTATATTCTTTAACCTTTTTTTTTAACATACTCATTCAAATGTGTTTCTGCAGCAATGCAGTTTTATTTATCTTGCAGACATTTAATGATTGGCTTGTTTTCCATGCCATTAACAGCATAAAGGTTTTGCTTGCACGCAAAGATTTACACAAAGAAACGGTGTTCTCTTTCATTTTTAATGGCTTTACGAATTAAATATTGAAAGGGACATGACAACATGACAAAAGAGTCACAGATGTGAACTGGCTTCTAATGTATTTCATGTCAATATTCAAGCAAATTACAATTGATCATAATACAAGGGACATTGTGTTTCTTTATTATTGTTATGGCAATCTTACAATTTGCTGCACATTATGATTCATATTTTTATTATTGCACTGAAACATGCCCACCTAGAGCTAAATATCTTCCTGATATGTGACTTTTAAGCTTTTAGATTTATAATGCTTGATTATGTTGTACATACATTTATTTTTTTATGCATGAATTATGTATATCCTTTAAATATGTGCATTTAATTATATATTTTTAGCATTTGAAATCATATGGTCCATATGCACAAACGCACACAAGCACATTTGGAAGACATCTAACCTTCATGGTTCAGCCAGGATCTCTCTCTTTGAATAAACACTGGTGGTAACAATACAAAAAGTGATAGAATCTCTAAAAAAAAATTTAATAAAAAAATAAAAAAAACCTTTTGACCATCGGTTAATGTTTTGAAATAGTAGGAGCAGAAATGCACAGGGAGTTTTTGTTATAAAATAAAAACAAATTCCAGGAAGGGGAGTAATCTTCCAGGTTTAACCATCTGGTCTCTCACTGGCTTTAGAACACCTCATGACTCCTACAAGCCAGTCTGTCCAGATGATAATATGAATCAGTAAATAAATCATATCTTTGAGAAAAATAAGCCATGAATTATGCAGTTTTTATATTGAAGCTAAAGTTGTGATAGTCTTTTCTTCACCATTGTAATGGATATCTAAGTGAAATGGCTCCTCGAAAAAGAAAAAAATGTAGGGTGGGGCTTGATTTTGTCCTTTAGGAATTGTTTGTGGTTTGCTATTGGTCGAACTCATGTGAGTGACAGGTTGATCCCGCCCTCGCGCCAATACACACGTCATCAGAGAACAGAAGAGATGTTGCTGCAAGAGGGAGGGGAAGTTATTTTAATGAAAGATTACTAGGGCACATTAATTTTTTTTTAAATAATGATGTGCACGAAACACCATTTATAATAAATACTGCAATATCCTATAAAGAAAAATAAGAATAGTCCATTTTGATTTAATGGTGACTTAAACATAATTTAAAATCATTCAGGTCAGTTTTCTTGAAAACTATAAACACTATCTGGGTCATTCACAGTTTTGTTTTTTTTTTTTTGTTTTTTTTGAACTGAGCAGGTTTGTTGAAAACATCTTTAATATTCAATTATTCTTTTGTCTTGTCAGAGGAAGAAAATGCCTGTCTATGACAAAGACTGACACACTAGTCAAACTCAGGCTAGTAGCCTATAACCTAACAATCCTGAACAAATATTTCAAAATTCACATTATGGCATTTGTCCAACGTGACATATTTACAGTGCAAACAAACAAAGTCGACTGTACACAACGGGTAGGCTACACGAGAGCGTCAGGAAAGTAGGCTACCTTTATTTTATTGTCTATGAAAAGTGGCCTACGGACAAGGGCGGGGCATGTCAGATGTATCACCTCCACCTGCTGAAACGCTGGAATAGGGGACTTTGTTCGAGCTAGCGTCTGTGGTTTCGGGAGAGGATATGTTGTCTAACCAGAAGTGGCTATCCCATTCAATCCGCTTGCTCTGGTCCCAGACAGACTTGCAGATGTGTTCTCGCCGCCTGGTCGCACGAACCTCGTACAACACCATATCGAAACGGTCCGACCCCGCAGATGGTCCGCAGTCGACCCGATCGTTTCCCTGAACCCAATTAAAAAAGTGATACAGGAAGAATTAAAGGCCATGCTGGGGTTGGGCGTAATAGAGGAATCGTACAGTAATTGGGCAAGCCCGATAGTTTTGGTTCCCAAAATGGCCGGCTCTGTCCATTTGTGTGTCGATTACAGAAAGATGAACGCTGTATCGAAATTCGATGCCTATCCAATGCCTCAAGTTGACGAGCTGCTTGATCGGTTAGGTTCAGCTTGCAAATACTTGATAATGGATTTGACAAAAAGGTGTTGGCAGATCACCTTATTATCACCTTTGTCCAAAGAAAAAACTAATTTCACTTTACTTTCACTCGGATTACACATTTGGTAAAATCCTCCGGCCACATACTCTATGTAAAATATGAAGGATTGTTTCATGGGGACATAAAATCCAACAAACTGTAGAAATGACCCATCTGTGGCACTATAAAAATTCCCCTAATTGTTTTGAGCGAATCAACATTTCTTGGGAAATGAAAATTATAGAAGGGGAATTGAAGAATTATTGGGAAGAGAGAAGGAAGATGGGATGTATTTAGAAGATAAAAGGATATGGTGGCAAAATGTTAAGTATGAAATAAAAAAGTAGCCTACTCTATAAATTAGAATCTGTAAAATTCTTGCTGTTCGGTGGCACTAGTGCCGCAAAAATGACATAGTAACATAAATATCAAGTAATATCTTGATGTAGTCTAACTATATATTATTCCTTGGTGATAAATATTATTTTATTAAGTTTAGACACAAGATCCTGAAAAGACGACCCTACCAAATCTTTGTATTGAAATGGTGCCTTGCATTTACATGCCTTTCCCTCAGAAAACAAAATTCCACAAAATACTCTTGAGGTTATTTTAAACCACAAAATAATAATAATTTAACGTCACATGTAGTGACTTTTATTGCCAGTACAGGACTCCAACCTAAGCACATGAAGGGTGTTTTTTTCAAAACAAAATTAGGCACTCTGGATTTATTTGAGACTCGTTTTATGTGACTGGAAAATGACAAAGGGGATCTCATGTGTATATGACGCCCTAGGATGAGAATGCGTTGGTCTAGACAGTGGTTTCACTATATATTTTTATGTGGCTGTCTCTATTGTATTGTGTAATTATAATAGCAAAAGGATTTTGTTTCAGAATGTTTTATTTATTGCCACAGTGTTTTGGTATTACATCCTACCTTTTGTATATATTTCATATCTAGCAGTTATATTCAAAACCTGAACATTTTAGATATTTATAGAGAGACAGTTATAAATGGTCATGTGGAAAACATTAAGATTAACCTGTTTTGTGTGACTGGAAAATCATTGTTCATGACAGATGCTTCACATCTGAACCATGCAGTATAATATAATGTAAGGAACTGAAACTTGTTCAGAATTAACAAAAAAAAAAAAAAAACAGAGTGCAGCGGAATTAAATATAACACTAACTTTATCCTTAAACACATTTCTCTGACTCTACATTTACCATCAATCCACCTTGCAATTAGCTAATCGGCTCAAGTTGTTCTTTAGAGCAGTAAAACATTCCCGTAAGTGCTTGCGTGTGACCTTTATAACACTCTAATCTGATCATACAGCCATCATTTAGATGTGGACTTTTAGACTTTGCATTGGTGGTTTGCCATCTAAGAATTCAAATCACAGAGAAGCATATGATAGACCATAAATAGGATTATCCTGAAAGCTTTTTATATTTAGATTCATTCAAGGAAGCTTGAATTAGAATTGATTTGCATTAGTGGAACGGAAACGGATATAGATGCATTATCATGGGTAATGCATCTATATCATTATCATATCATATATATATATCCCGCTCATTTGCAGGGTCTGCTTCATCAGAATTATCCACACACACACACACACTAGATTTGGTACAGGTTTTAAGCCAGATGCCTTTCCTTACGCAACCCAATAATACTAAGAGTGCCTGGACACACTCACACTCCTAAGGCCAATTTATCAAATCCAATCTATAAACTGCATTTGGACAGTGTGGGGGAAACCGGAGCACCCGGAGGAAGAAACCCAAACTGACACAGGGAGAACATGCAAAATCCAACAAAGAAAGGACTCCTGGCTCATCCGGGGCTTGAACCGTGGGCCTTGTTGTGAGGCGACATTGCTTTTCATATAAAATATAAAAGAGAAATAATAAATAATATAATATGATATAATTTTTAATATAATATAATATAAGTATGGATAGAAAGGGATACATCCAGCTGGTTGTTATCTCAGAATAAAATCCGACAGGGTGATCAGGACCCCAACGCGAAACGTTCAGTGACTTCAGTCTGTGGCGTTCAATCTGCTCCAGTCGTTGGAAACATTCTGAAGTGTGTTCAGTTCAGTCTGAATGTTTCAGCTAGTCGTTAAGAAATAAAGTAAACCCCGCTTTAACATCTTCAAACAAGAATTTAATTTGTGTTTAAATACAATTTCAATGTCTGTTAACCCTTTCAAGCGTAAATTTAAAATATTCTAACTGACCCCCCAGGCCCCCAGAGTGAGTTTTTTTCAAGGCGACCGTTATTTTAGAATGTTTCCATGGCAACGCGTCACGCTTGTCACGTGATAGATCACAGCCACAATAACACAGTATAACAGATGTAGGCCTATCGCTTTTATTTCCTTTTTTTATTCAAAATATTCACAAACTTGCTTACCATGTCATCACCTATCTGATATTCCGCTTCTCAAATACGTGCAAGTGAGTGTGTTTGGTCGTTTAAAAACCTTTATAAATAATCATGATCTTGAATCTTTAGACGGGCGCCGATATGTGTGTTTGCGCCGCAGTTCAGAGACTCCTGTCAGTCGGATTTACAGCACTTGAATTCCTCAGGTGAACCGTGAGAAGAATAGAGTAAACGTTATGGTTACTTCCACTATGTTTGTCTGATATAACACACGTCGGCAAATTATATTTGAATAGATTGTTACTGCGGCTTCCACAGACATCAGTGTGTATTTTACAAACTCCAAATGTATTGTTTTACTAGGGCTTATGTGTATTTATATGTCCGAAACCTAAAATAAACATTATGTGGTTGAAAACACTGCATAGGTCGGTGTGATATTCGACAGCGGGTCACACACCGGACGCGCAGCTCAGCGCCGCGCCGCGCCACGTCTAGGACAACTCTCACCTGAAAATCCGTTAGCATCAGCAATTTTCTGATTTCTGTAAATAAATTTAAAACTAAATGTATATTGCAGCACGGGGTTAAGTCCGTATATACATTAACTACGATTTGAGACACATAAATGTAAATTTAATATAAAACTATGTAAATGGCGCTCTGTGGCGCGGCAGGATTTTGAACACGGTCCTGAGCCGTTGCTGGGCGCCGCGGACAGACGCCGCCGGTGTGTGTACTCTCCATAGACTGTAAAAAAAGATGGACGACGCCCCTTCGCTCTCTTCCATTGATGAGAACTGAAGCCGCCAGAGTCCCGATATGGCGCTGACATATTGGAACTTGAGTCTGCGCAGTAGCGATCTCGGGGACCAGACCTGCGCAGTAGTGAGCAGGAAGTAAAGCCGCGAAATCAACGCTCCGCCCTCACTCTCGCCGAATGCACTCAGGGAGAGTGGATTCTGCACACTTTTTTAAAAATTGATTGCAGTACAACAAGAGGCTTGTTAAAATAAAGTAAATACAATCTCCTCAGTCCTCCGAAGATCCCGAAAAAATGTCCGTGGTGCTTCAGTGACTACTTCGCTCAGAGAACCTGTCAATCACAGCTGTCAATCATGACGTTACACCACCGCATCACGTAACTAACTAAAAAACAACTTATTTTTGAAACAGACACTTGAACTTACATCAGCGTGATAAAAACGACAGCAAATTAAAGAAACCACCTTTGGAAAAAATATATTTGAAGTGTAATTTAATTGTTTAGTTGGTATCACGTCCCATTGAATAACACGGGGAGGCGGGACTTATGACCTATACTAGGACCAGTCACCGGGGGGCGATCGAGACGTTTTGGCTTCACTTTTCAGGGCTTGTGCGGCACGCTTGGTACTCTCATAGAGAATAATGTGTTCGAATTTAAAAGACGTGGCGCTGCGCGTCCGGTGTGCGACCGTGTGCGACCAGTGTTGCCAACTATTTTCAAAGGAAAGTAGCTAACGCCTCCCCTAAAAGTCGCTAAATGTCGCTAGATGACGTCATACGTCAATTAGCATATTCATTACGTCATCGCGGCGTACTTGCGTTCTGCCTGCCTAATGTTTTTTCTCGTTAAAATCATGCTCACATACTGTATTTTAATATAACATAACATAATATAATATAATATAGCCGAATGTCCAATAAAGCTGTTCTCATTTACTATATTTTTTTGTCAGACAATAGAACGAGTAGCTGTTGAATGACTATTTTATATATGTGTAAAATGATCTGAATTGATCGCAACTGGGTGAACTAAAGCACTGTGATAGTGAGTATTACAAGTGATAAGCACAAGTAATAAAATAAAATGGTCAAACTAAATTCTTTAAATATAAAACAAGATAAGTGATAAGTCCGTGGAAACAACACTGCTCATTCACGTCTGTTCCGTGCTGCTGCTCCTCTCTCAGCCATTCACTGAACAGGGTAGACGCAGAGAGAGGTGTGTGACGGCAAGGAGAACGCAAACCTCGCGCTCGCAGGACTGTGCTGGCAACATTTGGAGGTTACTGAGGTTTGTCAAAAAAGTAGCTAGATTTGTCGCTAGTCGCTTTTTTGAAAAAATGTCGCTAAAGGGGTCTGAAAAGTCGCTAAAAATAGCGACAAAGGCGCTAAGTTGGCAACACTGTGTGCGACCCGCTTCCGTCTCTGGCTCAGCGCCAGCCAGCGCGCGAAAGCACAGTTTGAATCATCTGGCAGTTATGTAACATGACGTCACTGAACATTCCAAATCCCATACTGGCTCTGGTGGGACCTTTACAGTCTATGGGTGGGACCGTACTCTCAGGGGCACAGAAATGAGAATTCCATATATGGAACCGTACCGCTCACAAGGTTGATAAGGAAGAGACAACAAAGGAAGAGACTGTCAACAGGTACAGTAAAGCTACACCCGAAAGCCTCCCATCCTTCCTGCTTTTGGTCACACCAACTCCCGCTGGGCGAGACATGAAGGTCTCAGCTGGCATGATTGCAGGAAGTTCATCCAAATTAAGCGAAGCCATTAGTAATAACTTTTTATGGCCTTTCTTCATCAATTTATTATGAGGTATCTGAAGTAGGCACATGCACATTAGCCCCAGAATGCATTTGAAAACATTTAAATTTGCATTAAATAGGCAAAATTTCAAACCACTGAGCATTTTATTTTTAGGAATTATTGCATAAGCACAATTTAAGCAAAACATCCCAGAAACAGAAGTTAAGTTTACAGGAATTAACTGTTTAAATTAAGACAAAAGTAGAATCTTATCTGGGCTCTTTCTGCCAACTTTGGTTATTGCGCTCTGCGAGGGACAATAATGACCTCTGATGGTCTGATGAGGAACTGCAGGTAAACTCATAATACGAGCACATTGTTCATATTTTAGCATATTGTTCTTTCAAATCATGTCTTATCCCGATGCAAACAAGGGAAGGCAAATCGTTTACATTTTTATGGGAACACTGCAAAATAAAAATAAATGCAGGCTTACTGTAAACCCTAAGAATAAAATAAATTCATGGATGTTTACTTCCCTATTAAAAAAGAAGTGACTTCTGCTCTGCAGTTAATGATCTTCAGTTCTTCGCACATTAAAATTGATGGATGATTAATTTTCTGTGGTAACTGACAGCATGCAACAAATTCCTTCTTTCTATAAAACCCAGAACATGTACGTAACCTTCAACTTCTCCCCACAAGCTGCATTAAATCTTTTTAAAACCTCATAACTCCTAAACTGCAATTCACAGCACGTCTCCCTTAATGAATGCATAGTGATGTTTCTTTTATTCATCTCCCATGTGTATCAATACAGCCAAAGTTAATTTTTCCAGCTTTGGTGTTCAGGAGACTATTTATGACCACCGGCATGAAACTTGAACAACACTGATTTATAAAATCCAAACAATATTTTTCTGGATCAGGCGAAGGTCCAAACTCCTTTATTAGTACATTTAAATAACAGACTTTATGTTTTACAGGATTATTCTGGATGTCTGCATGAAGGGTACATCTGAAGGCCCAGAGATTGAAGAACTACAAATTGTGTGATTTTCTTTTGAGAAAAAAAAAAAATGCAGCAGATAGTGTATTTATATACAAGTGTATGTGAGGAAAATCTAGAAGTTGATCGCTTTTCCAAATGAAGCAGCAAGGTTGGCTTCTCTAAAGGCCTCTGATACAGTCTGGGAAAAGAGGAAGAGGTTGGTTAACACATTTAAAAAAGAATTCTTTAGAACGACTATTAATAATAGTAACTTAATAGTGAAAATAAAGTAGAGAAAAACAGTATATTCCGAGACACTTGTGAGGTGGGCAAAAGAGAAAAAAATGCTTAACATTTGATTTTTTTTATCATTGTTATTAATAATAGTAATAATGAATATTTTTAATTACATTTTTATATGAGTTGTTTTACAAAAAGGAAAAAATATAGTTACCACATTTGAAAAATAGAAAATGTTGCAATTTATTATTACAATTTTATTCTTTTAAATTAAGAAAATTTTATATGAATTATTTTACTATTAGAAATTGTAAAAAATGGCCAAGATTGGTGTTAATAATTGTAACTTAATAGAGAAAATAAAGTAGAAAAAAATCAGTAGACTATATTCAGAGACACTTGCGAGGTGGACAAATGAGGAAAATGTTGGTTAACGCATTTGAAAAAATACAAAAGTTGCAATTTACTATCAGGGATGCACCAATAAGAAAATTTTGTCCGATACAATAACCAATAATTCTTTATATTTGAAAGCTGATAACCGATATGTTGGCCGATCAATCTTTTCAAAAAGTTTTTATATCATTTTTTAGAGCTTGATTACAAAAACAAGTCTCACCATTAAAAGCCATCTCCCAAGCACACAATTATAATGTTCTCATTATAATTTTATGTAGCCGATATGAGACACATGTTGCACGTAACTGTATTTTCCTTTATAAAGTGACTCCAATCATATGTCAAGCCACTCAAAAGTGAAGTGTCTCAGCTGAAGGAAATACTCCATTATTTATCAGCTTTAATATTTAAAAAAAAATTATTAGGACGATAACGATAACATTAAAAATGATGGTGGCCGATATATCGTGCATCCCTATTTACTATTATTAATAGTAATATTTCACTTTAAGATCTTTTTAATTCATTACTTTACAATTCAATTTCTTAATAATTTTAAAAAAGCCTACTATTAGAGTGCTCATTCCTCAGACTGTCTACTAAGCTCAAAGTACGCTTTTTGTTACGTTTTTTTTTCTCGCACTGTACGCAGACACTTAACTAACTGAAACCTAAGAATAGAGAAAGTAAAAAAACAGTAAACCATGTTCAGAGACACTTACAGGGTGGGCATGACACACTCTCGCAATATCCTCACATGACGCTCCATATTCCATAGCTAACGCAGCCTCGTTAATCATCTCGCCTGCCCCCTGTAAAATGCAAATTCAATATATGAATTATCATATCATTAAACATCCTACACAGGTAAAGCAGATTTATCCTTACCGTTCCCAGAATGTGTGCTCCCAGCATCCTGTCTGTGTCCTTGTGGCTGAGGATCTTTACCAGTCCATCTGTATCAGCGTTCGTCTTGGCTCTGCTGTTTGCCGCGAACGGGAATTTGCCCACTTTATATGGCACACCCTAGAAAATAAAACAATTTGTGATGTATTTTAGAAGTAAATGTTTGATGTGACATACAATCTAAGATGGAGAGGTGTGCTAAAATAACAACGAGTCTACTCACATCCTCTTTGAGTTGTTCCTCGGTCTTGCCGACCCAGGCGACCTCAGGGTGTGTGTATATAACAGAGGGCACGCAGTTGTAGTCGATATGGACGGCTCCTCCTGCCATTCCCTCGACACAAATAATACCCTCATCCTCGGCTTTATGGGCCAACATGGGTCCAGCTACAACATCTCCAATGGCAAAGATACTAAAAAGAGATTAAAAACACAAATTAAGACTTGTTTGTCGCAACAAATGCAAGACAACTCATTTGAAGTCCACACACCTGGGCACTTTGGTCTGGAAACGGCCGTTGACAGGGATTCTCCCGCGGTTATCCAGTTCGATTCCGACAGACTCGAGACCGAGGCTTCCGGTGAATGGACGGCGGCCAATGCACACCAGCAGAACGTCACAGGTGAGCGTCTCGTTCTTGCCACCAGCTGCAGCTTCCACGCTATCCAAAGGAAATGACATAATGGACAAAAGCACTAGAAGAACTCAATCCTAAACATCATTTGGAGAAACGTCAGACTCACGCCACATCGATCTTGCCGTCAGGTCTCTTGGTGGCGCCCATGACCTTGGTGCCCAGTTTGAACTTCAGCCCCTGCTTCTGGAGAATTCTCTGGAAGTTCTTGGAGATCTCCATGTCAATGCCCATTCCGCCGACGTGGCTGAGGAACTCCACCGCTGTAACTTTGGATCCAAGCCTCTGCCAAACGGACCCCTGGGAACAAACAGAATGGATCTCAATAATCAAACCCAATTCAGAAGCATCATAAGTCCTCAAATGCTACAAACATGCACTTGCATTACCAAAATGAACAATTTAGATGAGTCTTATGATGAATAGGGGATGAAATTCTGTAATATTCACTCCATAACCTTCTAATCGTCCACTCACCAACTCCACGCCAATGACTCCTGCTCCAATCACAATGAGCTCCTCTGGAACTTTCTTGAGGGACAAAGCGCCGGTGGACGAGACAACAGTTTCTTCATCAATCTGTCAAAAGGGGAAAATATTTCAGATTTAATATTCACGATCTGAACGCAACATCAGATGGCTGTTGGGGAGCATAATTATACAAGATGGCGTACGAAGCAAGAAAAATGTTGTCCACAAAATATTTACACGATTTAACACACATATTCAAAATAAAAAACGTAATTGTGATATGACTGTGTGATTATCAAATTTCAAAGGCTGCGATTTAATTAAATATATGTATTGCATGTTTCAAAATGAACCTATAATGAGAAAAACCGGCTGTTAAAACGTGAGTTTAATGTATGAAAATGAAGAAATTAAGAGTTAGAAATATTAGTATTGTCATTTTACAGCTGTACTGTATAATAAAATAATTATTATAATTAATGTTTTTTCTTATATACCAGATTTTTGTATTTTACTGTAAAATCAATATAAAATATTTTAATAATTTAAAATTGTACCAATATTGCAACATATTTTTATGCGCATTAGTTTTGTGCAGTTATCTTAGCAACATGCTAACATCAAACGCTTCTGAAATCAGTGTGGCATGAAGATACTGCCTACATAGAATGTTCCAAATCGCTCACTTGTTATGAGGTTTCATATCAGTTAGGACGCTCACTTAGAAGGCATCTATGTATGTAGACAGCGAGGTCTTCTTGTCTATCGCTGATGTACCTGAATGCCTGGGAATGGGGTGACCTCTGATCCCGTAGCGATGAGGATGTTCTTGGAGTTTATGACTTGTTCTCCATCAGCAGTCTTTGCGGTCACTTGATTCTTACCAGTTATCATTCCAAAACCATTTACATGAGTTACCTATGGATCGAAAACAATCATTCTGTATGGCTTTAAAAGGTTTATTGCTTTACTGCCACATGTGAACAATGAATATTCAAAAACAAATGAAAAATCTCACTTTGTTTTGTTTGAATAAGTGTGCGATTCCTCCTGTCAGAGCTTTGACAGCCCCGCTCTTCTGCGCCATCATCTTCTCCAGGTTCAATGAGATCCCCTGAACTAATGAAGAATAAATCATTAGGAAGTGACTAAAAAAATTAGTAAAGTGCCCCTATTATTCTTTTTCAGATATAACTTTTTATGTAGAGTGCAATAAAGCTGTTTATGAATGTAGAAGGTCTGCAAAGTTTCATAGATCAAACTGCACAATAAATAGAGTTATTGTCTTCCAAAAGAAAGAACCTGAAACGAGTCGTGAGTAATTCCAGTCATTCTTCCTGCTCGAACCCACATACTTTAACCCACCCTTGATCCCTGTAGCTGAGACTGAAATAGTTTGGTTTGTGTTGTCAACATGTCGAGAAGACGCTGTTTTTTGCTCTTTGAAAGCAAATACACTTTGATGCATTTCCAAAGGACTCGGCAGTCGGCTCGAATTGATGCGGTTAAACCACACTATTGTTACTGTTAATATCGCTGTGTATGAAAGTGCTGAGGAAGATCTGGAGCTGAAATTCAGATATAATGTTATGGTTTCTGACATGCGCTCTAAGCAGTAGACAAATCACAACACACTGGGCCATCTGACCAATCAGAGCAGAGTAGACCAATCACAACACACAGGGCCATCTGACCAATCAGAGCAGAGTAGACCAATCACAACACACTGGGCCATCTGACCAATCAGAGCAGAGTAGACCAATCACAACACACTGGGCCATCTGACCAATCAGAGCAGAGTAGACCAATCACAACAGACCGGGCCATCTGACCAATCAGAGCAGAGTAGACCAATCACAACAGACCGGGCCATCTGACCAATCAGAGCAGAGTAGACCAATCACTACAGACCGGGCCATCTGACCAATCAGAGCAGAGTAGACCAATACAGACCGGGCCATCTGACCAATCAGAGTAGGTTCTCAGAAAGCAGGAGTTTAGAGAGACTGGATCCTTTATCAAATTATTTGTGATAAAAGTGGTGATGTTGCAATCAATGTATGTTATGAGAAAATTTGTTTTTTGATCTTGGTCCAAACTAAACTTATTGTAGGAGACCTAAAAATAAAATTTAAAAAAATGAAATAATAGGGGCATTTTAAAAAGACAAGTTTTGAAATACCTACAATCCTCTATAATTTATTACAGTTCAAATGGCCTCAGCCAGAAGGAAAACATTCAAACCTGTTTGCTTCTGCAAGTCCTTGACGTGCAAGTCACAATAAAAGATGTTTATGCGGACACATATCACATGTTTACACTTGAACTTACTTTCAATGCCTCTGCTTTCGAAATCTTTCCCATGTGCCAAGTGGTACAGGTACGAGTTGTTCAGCAGAGCCTTAAACAGACAAAAATAATCAATTTAACCATTGTTAAAAGCATTTCGGGAAAAGGCAGAAGTTTTTAAATCACGAACCTTTGACGGAATGCAACCCACGTTCAAGCACGTCCCTCCGAGGGTCTCGTTCTTTTCCACACACACTGTCTGTGAAAGAAACTTGTGTTACCGGTGCAGTCAAAACAAAAGCCGTCGGCATCCGTGAACCGGGTGTCAAACTGATACCTTGAAACCGAGCTGAGCTGCTTTGATGGCGGCGACGTATCCTCCAGGCCCAGAGCCCACAACTGTGACATCAGCATCAACTTTGACAGAACAAATGATTTTTTGAATATCATTACATATTAGCGCATTTCATATCATTTAGCAGTATGGATTACTACAATCAAATGTGACTTGAAGTCATCTTACTTGCTGCTTTGTCAGCATATGTTCTCGCGGACAGGACTGTGGCTCCGTGCAGCTTGCAGGGAAGGTGCTGTCCTCGCTGGAATAGAAACAAAAGAATCTTATTTTATAACAATAACATGTGATCACACATGTCAAAACGTGTTATTTGTACTGTTTGGTTTTTGGACCGTTTAATGTATTCACTTTTATTTTTTAGTGTAATATTTATTATAAAAAGCCCTTCTAGGGACAGGTGTTGCGAATTAGCCTTAGCCATAAACACTATGATACTGACATGGGATTGATTTGAGAAGATAATCTATGTTCAGTGTATCTGTCCCTAGCAAATAAACTATAAATAATACAGATATGGTATATCTTCTGCATTATCTCTTTTGATGTTTACAAATGGCAAATAAAATATCTGAATATCCACTAACTATCCAAAGGGAGAAAAGGACAAAAAGAGGAAAATAAACATTGAAATTTAAAGCAATAAACTCAAAAGAAAGTTAATCACGAGTATTAAACAGTTGCATAATTATGTTGCAATAAAGGCAAACTCCAAAATTCTGCACCAGGATTCAAAAGTCTCCATGCAAGTATTAGATGAAAGATGAAAACTGTATTAAAGCCTAAAGTTTTTAAATGACTAAAACTGAAATAAAAATATACTAAATAGTTCAATAGTAAAAAAAAAAAAAAATTTATATATATATATATATATATATATATATATATATATATATATAAATAATATAAATATAAATAAATAATATAAAGTACATATATATTTTTAAATATAATTTATATAAAATATGAAGAAATATGGTATTTTTTTGCTAAATATCTAAAAAAAATATTTAAACTAATAAAATGACAAAAGCACATTACAAAATTAATAAAAGTTAAATATTAATATGAATATTATTTTTTTTCTTTAGTTTTAATTCTTTAGACTAGATCACTGCAATGAGCATCTAATACGACAATATTAAGGCACAGGGAATTTTTATTTAGTACTAATTTGAGTATAAAACTTTTATTTATTTATTTATTTAGCCTAGTACTGGTGATAACCCCAAAATAAACATAATTAGTTCAATAAACAGAAAAAAGTCCACATTTTGTAGAGAGCACATGGATTACCAAGCATGTTATAAAATGTTGTCTCTCTCCCCGTTTTTTTTATTTTTTTTATTTCTTCCCTAAATATAGCTGTCTCAAAACCTAGTTTTCAGTCTACACAGACAGCACTTCTGGGCATCACAGGCACATTCTAGATAGGCAGCTCACTTAGGGTTGTATTTAAACACGACTGTGAAAAGGTAAAAATGTGGTAAAAATGATGTGACCTAACGTTAAATGGCATATTACCAAAAAGCTCCACGGACATGAAACTACACGCCCCTGCGAGTTCAACCAATGGTGACAGATTACACAACTCATTCTTAGTTGTGTAAATATTCTTTAGCACTTTCGATAAATGAGATATAGTTACAAGTAAATTCATGCAGCTAAATACATAAACTCATTCTGCTTCGCTTGTTTATGGGCTGACAACAGTGCATGCTGACAAGCTAGTATGTCGGGCCTACACAGTAATAACATTGCATTTCTGTCTAAAACGCTTTCTTTTCATTCTAATGGACTATGGATATATTCAAAGTACAGTGTACTGGGGCACATAAAGAGTCTTTACCGTGGCGAGTGTGCGGTATAGATGGTTCCAGGTCTGCATTTTGACAGTACGTCCCTTACGAGACCGCTTCACCTACAGCGATCGGTGTGTCCAAGGACTCGTCAATTTACGCATGCGCAGTACGGAGAGCGGTCAGAGTCGCTGCCTGATGATGTCACGCAACCAGCTCGTTTGTCAACCTGCCTGGAGAAACTTCTTCAAATATCAAACATTCATCGCAGTAAGCCCATTTTCATTGTCTCAAGAAATGAAATTATTCATTTCGAATTATTTCATCTTCAAAGAACTCTAACATTCTTAAGATTGTGAACCTGTTCCGCCTCTTTAATAATAATTAAAAAAAGACCTATGCAATATATTTGTATTTTCAGATGCAGGCAGAAAGAAAAAGAAAAAAAAAAGTATCCTATGTATCCTTTATATGTGTATATATTTACAATGTTAGTTCTGTGCATTTGTATTTGTTCTTCTTTGCATTTTTTTGTGTGTGTGTGTAATAGCAACATAAAATGGAGAAACTTTGAAACACTCACTCCTCAAATCTTATTTAGCTATTTTTGTTTTTAAATTTTGCTCATTGTAAGGAATATATTTGAGCAATACGTGAAAGTTCAAGCTTTTTGTATTCTATTTTATGCTATTCTAAGTTAAGTGTTGTTTAGTTTTATACACAGCTTTGTAAATGCAAGTGATTACATAATATTTATAATATTTAATATTCATTAATATACATGTGAATAACATAAATTCCTAATTTTGTATGGGGGGGGGGGAGGGGGTTCCCTTCACACTGAATATTAACGTGAGGCAAATATTGTAATATAATAATAATAATATAATATTACATTTAAAATAAAGTGCATACATACTACAGTACGGAAGAAATAGTTCCCTCTAGTGGTTAGAGAAGGCAACTGACACTCGCGAACTTTTTTTTTTGCAAGAAATGCTAATAAAGTGGGATTTTGCAACTACTTATGGTCATTTTCGTGTGCGTGGGAGTAAAAAGTAACAGTCCCAGACCATACAAAAAAAGTTAAAAAGGACATTAAGACCTTAATTTTAATTTAAATGTAATTAATTTCCTCTATTGACATCCTAGATTTCTCCCAAACATCCATTCAAATAATATGTTAGATTTGTCAAATTTCAATTTTTGCTGGATATAGTATCGAATTTTAGGGATTAAGTTAAGTGTATTATTTTACTAAATAAAATACATTTACAAACAATGAAGTAATACAAAATTAACATATTAATATTACACAAAAATCTTAAGTTAAGTAGAAATATAGGGAAGCCGGTAACACAATCTAAAAACAGGTCGACTCTAGTTTCCCTCAGTTTAATGAGATTGAAGAGGATTACACCGGAAGTAGGGTTAATGGTTCACTCAAATTGAACAAAAAGGGAGAATGTGAGGGATTTAGAGCCTCGGTCATCATTCACTTTCATTGGATCTTTATATAACGTTAGAGTGAATGGTGGCTGAAGCTCATTTTTAACTACACAAAAGAAAGAAATGGAACAGCATGAGGGTGTGTATAAGTATTCCTTTAAAAAAGCAACTTCATACTTTGGATAATAATTTTCTCCTGTCTACTACAGCGATTTCACTTAACTCACTTCAGTTTTATCAAGACATAAATCATTAATAGTATTAATGAACAAAACCACTCTCGCTACTGTCGTTCGCCACCCCCGCTGCGCATGCGCGGTATCATAGCAACAATGATAAACACAGACGGACAGCGGCCAAGATGTCATCGCCGCGGGAGCACGAGGCGGCGGAATACCTCGAGAAACACAAAATTATTGAGCTGATGGATAATTTAACCAGTATGCTCTTCTTCTACAGACCAGGTGAGACTTTTAACGCGTCTCGTAGTAGATTCATCGTATATAAACTGTGGCATTTACGTTGTACAGCTTCAATTTGAAATTGAGAGTTTGACATGAATATATTGACTGTTCAGAGACAGTCTTTTGTAGTGCGTAGAGGTCTAGAGTAGTAACCAATTGGTTTTTTACTGTTAAAAGTTGAAATGGCCAATCTCATGAATCCTACCATTACAGATCGTCCAAGGGAATTTCTGATCGACCAACTTGAAAAGCTCAGCCTTTCCAAAGCTTGTGTAGAAAACACTCCGTGCCTCTTCAACGAGTCCAACTTAGATGCTCTGTTTGGAGTCCTGGATCCTTCCGATCAAGGCTTTATTACTCATGGTCAATACAAAGAAGGTAAATCTCTTAGAATGTTGCAGAGGTTGTGAAAGCCTTTGTCCTTTTGGGAAAACCTGTGCTGTAACTACCTAATAAAAACAATACTGCTAATTGTAAAATGTGAATGAATGCACTATAAGTAACTTTGGATAAAAGTGTATGGCAAATAATGCATGTTAGTGAACAGACATGTTTCTGAATGGAGCATTTATATTATTTTTTTTATATTATTATATTTAGTGCTGTCAAATCGATTAATGGCGATTAATCGCATCTAACAAAAGTTTGTGTTTATTACTTTCTTTTAAATGCTCGAGCTTGTTACAGCTGGATACTGATTGGCTGTTTGTTTCTTTATCGTTCCAAATCGTTCTGAAAGTGATTTCTCTGTGCCGTTATCGTTATAGCTGTGGAATATAGACTCTGCAATTCTTAAATGTTGAGAATGATTTTTAGAACTTTATCGGCCCGTTCACACCAAGGACGATAACTATAAAGATAACTATAAAGATATAATTCTAAAAATCGTTCTCCATATTAAAGAATAACAGAGTTCACACCACAACTATAACGATAAAGATATGAGGAACGATATCGTTGGGATCACTTTCAGAACGATTTTTTTCCAGCTGTCGAACGATAAAACACTGACAGCCAATCAGAATCCATTCTAATTTAAAGGTCTCGTGCATTTAAAATGGATCTGGATCATCCGGGCGCGCGCGTGCTTAGAATAAAAAGGCCGTTATCGGTCGTTGGTGTGGACGCATATATAGTTATCTTTATCGTTATCTTTATAGTTATCGTGCTTGGTGTGAGCGGGCCTTTAAGGGATAATCATGCACATCCATCCGGTTGTTATAGCAGAATAAACCCCGACAGGGTGATCAGGATTAGGGTCTTCCATCAGCCTGAAGGGGTTTATTCTGAGAGAACAACCGGCTGGATGTACATTATCCCGCTTATTACACAGCTACTTGCCACATAAGGAAATAATTAGACACGAAATATTGATCTGAGTTTAAATATTTTATTAGGTCTTTAAAGCAAAGCTTCCGCGGAGAGAGCAGTTGCTAGCAAGCAGCAAGTTCAAACTAGACGCACATTTAAGCGATACCGTACAGTCATACCACTTGTTACATGGCATTTCACCACATAAATAATTATGGAGATATTGATCTGAGGTTAAACTGTTTTAAAATCATACCTGTTTTTTACCTTATAATCCAACAGTGCACAAAACAATCGTTGCAAAATGGCAGCAGCTGCGTTTGTATGAAACAAGAGAGAGTTAGTCTGTGATACTGGATGACATTATAACTGTACACAAAATATTAATTTGAGTTTTAATATTTTATTAGTTTATCAATCGCAAAACTTCCACAAAGAAAAACAGTTCCTAGCAAGCATTTAGCACTGATTTCAGTATCTGATATCTGTTTTTACTGGTTGTTATCGGGGAATAACATATCGCTGTATAGCGCGATTGGCCAATCAGAACCAAGTATTCCACAGAGCCGTGTAATAATAAGTAGTAAGTCATGGAGAAACACTGACCCAAGAATTACCCTAATGCACTGCGAACAGAAGATTTCTCTGAATACTTCCATTAAGTTGTTCATGAGTATAAGAATTACACTTGTGGTCTGACTCAGTATTATACGCACAACTTTGCTTCCCCGCAGCACTGAAGACACTTGGCATCAAGAATTTCAATGAGTTCCCGGATGGAGCCAGCGATGACAGGATATCACAAGAGACGTTCATAAGAGAGGCGTAAGTATAACTACTGCTTAAAAAAGAAATATGTGATCGTTCAGATTCAAAGGCGCAGAATTCAGACCGAATATGTAATGCAAACACTATACGCCCATGCATTATTGTAGATATTTGATTATATGAGCAGTTTGTTATACCTAGTGTGTTCATTGTGTTCTCTGTTTAGGACAGAAGGGCTTGTCAGAAGTGCAGCAACATTCCAGCTATAGTTGAACTCAAGAACATTAAAAATAATTATCTATAAAATAGCTTTTGTAATGATTTATGTAGAATACAGTATGGATGCATGTATAAAAAAATATGAAATAAAACAAGTACTGCAAACCATAAAACTTTGTCAAACTTTGCCAGCTGGAGGACCAAAAGGATGGTAAAACATGAAAAATATTAAATAAATACAATATAATATAATTTATTTGATAAAATACATCTATTTTATTTATTTTTGACATGTATTTATTTTTATTAATTCTAATTTTAATGATGTTGAGTGAAATTATATGTCTTACAATATCAAGAGGAAATAAATACCATAAATAAAATTCAAATGCGAACAAATATATAACGGAGCAGAATCATATTTTCTCTCTCCATATTTATTCAGTGAAACTGAATAATTTATGGGAGCCTCAATATTACAGTTTGAGTGAGTTGTAACCACAACCTCACATTAAAAAGTGTTTTTTTTTTTATATTTAATATCAGCTAAAGCTCACCAACATACTGACCTTGTGCCTTAATTCATACATTATGAACATGTGTTTTATTTTTACATGAGCTATTATGCAAATGTTTTAACCCTCTACAGATTAGTGCTGTCAAATCGATTAATCGCATATAAGTTTGTAAATATATTTGTGTGTGTGTAGTCTATATATATATTATTAATACTATATATTAATAAATGCAATAAAAAGCACATTTTTATGACTCCAGGTTTTCTAAGGGTATAGTGTAATATTAGAGCTATTAGGAGACTGGATTGTCAAGGAAGGTCTTGTAAACACATGTACAAGTGAAGGTGACAACGGCTATTTAAATGAAACTTCTGTCACCATCATCTGTTGTTGTTCATACTATGGGTAAGTGTCTCAATCAGCTCCCTAGCTTCCAAGGTCGTGAATCAATATATCATACATGAATTCGGGCACTGGTAAGGGCAGTAAGGACCCTGACTCACTACACATTGGGACACTGATGACTCTGTTTCCGGCGACACGACAATGTCCTCATTGTACAGAATCACTACTGGTATTTATGAACAGCAGCAGCAATGACCTCATTCTGACATTATGTTTTAATGTTATTTAAAGTACAGTATGATAAATACTTACACATACATGCAACATTTCAGCTGTAAATGTTAGCTAGATTATGTTCATTACCTCTCCAGCGATGTATGTTTTTGCTGATATATGATTAAGTAATGGTTTGTATTTTAAAAAACAGCTATCGTGTGTCGGTAAGGGGCAGTCGTGGCCTAATGGTTAGAGAGTCAGAATTGTAACATGAAGGTTGTGGGTTCGATCTTCAGTATCGACAGGAAATGACTGAGGTGCCCTTGAGCAAGGCACCTAACCCCCAATCGCTCCCCGGGTGCCACAGTGAATGGCCGTCCACTGCTCCGGATGTGTGTGTTCACGGTTTGCAGTGTGTGTGTGTTCACTACTCACTACTCCTAATGTGTGTGCACTAACTTGGATGGTTAAAGGTGCTCTATGTGATGTTGGGTGACGTCACTTCTTGTTGACGTTCGAAGTATTGTCAAACAAAACGGAGGCTAGCTCGACCCTCCCTCCTCCTCATCCTGTCCCCTCCCCCTCCCTTCCGTGCTTTCTGAAACAGGCTTTTCGATGTAAACTCGGGACTTTGCGCGTTCCTTCTCCTTTTCCCTCTTTTTTGCTATTTGTTCATCGGAACGTCGTCTCTTTGGTCGTGTGTCGGCCATATCAAAATTCAAGAGAATATAATTCTAACGTTAGTCGTTGACAACTCTCCTCTAGCTAACTTCCCTCTTCATGCTTCTCTCTCCACTCCCCACACTGCCCTTCATGTGCATGCGCACTAACACCCCAACCCCCACCCTCAAGTCATTCTTGTCGGTTATTGGCTGGAACACTGTTTGTTATGTTTCGTGGTGCAGGTTGGCCCAGTTTGTTTTTGTTGCCGTTTGTGGAGCCTGCACTGTCTACAGAAACCGCGTTTTTTACAGTGTGTTCAGGGGACAGGCAGCTAGCGGATAGTGAGGAGATGTTTGCTGTATGTGACAAAAAATGTTTCGGCCTAAAAAACGCGTGACATCACCTTTAAATGCAGAGGCAGATGCCTTCACATCACATGTCATGTCACATGTTATGTGCAGTGAGTTTGCTTATGTGACTTATGTTTCGCGCTTCAGAACTTATGTTAAGGTTACATAGTGAGCATCTATGGGAGTGGACGTGTCAGGTTTTGCGATTGAGAAAGCCCTTAAAATGGCCGACTCCCTGATCAGTGCCCTGACTGAGCTGATTGAGACACACCCAATGAAAGTCAATGGGGTCCAGTATTGCTTTGGATCCCATTGACTTTTTCAGATGTTAATTACCGTAATTTTCTACAAATGTCATTCACCTTTTATTGTTTTTTTTTAAAAAAGTTTAAACTTTTATTCAGGATACACTATCTTGAAATGTCATTTTTGGCAATGCCATAAAAGATGCTTTAAAAGTATATTGAAACCCACAACTATTGGGTTCATGTGATCACTTTTTACATTGACTGAGAATCTTCTTTTGTGTTCCATAGAAAGTAAATGGCGACAAAAGTTTTATTTTTGAGTTAACTATCCTTTTAACACAGAAACATAGGCAAATGAGCACTAGTTGTGTCATAGACGAGAAAAAAAAACTGAAGAAATTTTTTTTTGTACTTTAAGTATTTCTTTTTATTTAATATTTTTAAATGATTATTTATCATTTTTAATTTTTTAACTCCTTAAAAAACGATATATTCTTTTTTTAAAGCACAAATAAAACTTTTCAAATAAAGAATTTCACAAAAAAGTGTAGCTTTAAAATGATAAATCAATAAATATACTGTGCAGAGTAAAGATAACTAATATTGTGACACTGTGGTTGTCAGACATCAGTGGATCATGTTGATGGTTAATGGGATTCTGATGTTACTCTTAGGACACCTGTGGATTTGAGGGGAACTGACTTCATACACCCACTAAAAATCACCAAACATCATGGTTCAATTGCAAAATGACGAGAAATGTGAAGTTAGTTTTAGCAGCACTAATTTGCAGACGCCACTTGGTTTGATATTTTCTATTTAATGCAAATCACGCACGAGAAAGTCTTATTGTTGTGAATAAATATATCACACGAATAGCACATTTATCATTGGACACCAGTTTACCTTTAATTAAATTTGATCAAAACTGTTAGTAATTACACTGACAAAATGCAAAAGCCCAGTGGAGAGAGTGACTGCTTACATTAACAGTTCAATGGGAAGAACAATGTTATGCTAATTGTGGTGGCAACAGTTCAGAGTTGTGAATGCATGCGAGGTGATCGCTCTGTTTCGAGGAGTTGTAATGTCCTTTCAGTGATACCTGTTATACTGAGTGTAGGTTACGACTTTTGTGTTTAAACAGACACTAAACTCACATGGCCTAAATTAAATAATAATTAAAACTAAAGGTGATTCTCCAAATAGAAGAAATATTCCATCCAATATTCTGTCCCCTGGATGATTTAAAAAAACATTTTAGTTAAAAAAATAATTAAATTGATTTATACCGACTGTAATGTAAAAGTACTCTATTGTGCCTCTTTAATTACTTTTACCAAATGTTTAAGAGTGTTGATTGAATCTGCCACAGTTCCTCTATGTTTTGGGCATGTCTCTTACCTAGACTTCCTTGTTTCGCTTTTAAATGTACTTTTCCCTTAAAATCTTTTAAAAACAATTTGAATAATTATATGTACAATTAAATTAACAAAAGCCACAGCAAAGATTTACTGTCCACATACCTTTCGTCATTACCAACACTAAAAAATGATTTGCATGATTTGTCATCGCAACATTTTTTCTTTAGTCAAATCAACTTAAATAACTAATGTGGTTCAGATAACATAATATTTTGAGTTTCTGTGGATTAAACCAATCTCCTTCATTGTTTTAACTAAAAAAAAATGTATTTCAATGAACTTAAGGCAACCAGGTTACTTACTTTTTAAAGGGTTAGTGTTAGGCAACAATAATTTAATTGGGTTATGATGTAAATAATAACTGACAGGAAATCACATCTCTTGTGAGTTTGAAGAACAAACTTCATTAATTACATTTTTTTTTTAATGATCTGGGTAGGTTTAGTTGTCATTACCAAGACTGGTTATTATTTAAGTATTTTAGAAATTTAATTCAGAAATGTATTTATTTGTTTATTTGTTTGACAAAAATCAAATAAATAAGTTAATTAGCTGCTAAGGCACTTGTTGTGTTAGCAATTCCGTCATCCCCTCAACGTCATTGCCATAACACAACAGTATCAAAACCCCACAACAACAGTTATTAAAAGCTACTTAAGGGTTGATCAAGGCCTGTTTTTATTTCAGGACAAATACATGTTTAACAACCAAACTTTAAAGAAGTTTTTTTTTTTTTTTCAGATTTCAAGTAGGTAAAAGTTGTCCTAATTGTAGAATCACTCATAAATAAATTCAAATATAGATTAAAAATCATTAAAATATAATTTGGGAAGGGTATTTGAATTAAAACTTTTTTTTTTTTAAATCCCCATAAATTCGCAGTCTTAATCGCCAAATGCAAGACTCCTTCGGCTTAAATTTGGGTTTGGAATCGCTGCATTTGCAACGCTTTTATGTGGGTGTGTGAAATTAAAAACGGCTCTATTAATTTCCTCAGTTAGTGGCACGGGTTGTGGGGGGTCATATGTAAAGAACCAACCCGGCGACAACATCGGGTGCCACATTTTGTTGGTCTCGAACATCCATTGCACCTTTGCGCAACAGCCGCTTCTCCGCCGAGAGGTCCTCGCGTGCACAAAGGCAGCTTCCGAGAGGGCAGCGTCAGCGCGAGAGGCGAGAGAAACCACCTCCGGACCGCGTCCGACCATCCCAACTCGAAATCCAGCGTCGTTTTTCCAAAAGGTAAGAACTCTGCGAACACATCTCGGCTGATTTCAACCGCGGGAGTTGCCCACTCGGGCCCGGAATCGTGCAGCGGACCAGTGTCGTTTCCTATCCTGCGCGAGCGTGGTTGTTCTCAACAGAAAATGGCGTCACCGTTCGAGCTGGCTGTGCAACCGGGGAAAACGCACTTGTTCTGAGCGCTTAAATTAGAGCGAGAGTTGATTCGGACTCGCCACGACTGCCCGCAGAGATAGAGCAAGTCCACGGGCCTACTTGGGGAGTGAATTTGGCACTTCATAACAAAACACCGAAGAGGAGAGGACGCGCAAAGGCGGAAGGGTCACCAGACCTGTGCGCCAAAGCGGCTTCGGGAAGATGGCACAGCGCCGCAAAGCGCAGCACTTTATCATTCGGACGTGCCTTGTAATCGTGTAAATCCGCTCGAATGTTCTCGGTTTGTCACTGTTTGAGGACGCGATTGTATATTGTGTTGGGTTTGTGTTCGGAAAGCACTGCAAGTTAGTGGAAACGTCGTCTTTTGTATCAGCCTCTCGCGTCAGCCCGCCTTTACGCCGCACTCGCTCCCTGGTAAGCATCAATCCTTCTTTAAAGCTCCATTCTGCACATGGGCTCTCCTTCTCCATCAAGTTAATCTGGCCCATTGTGGTCCGCAATAGAGGAGATTTGGCCTGACAATGTAACCGTGTAAAAGAGATTTACAGAATAATGGAGCGATGCAAATTTCCTCACGAAAACGCTAAATAGCCTGAATATCCGACAAAACACGGCGTTATAACCTGCGCTTACATTTTTAAACAGTTTGGCTAAATGAAGTGTGAATGCGCCACGACGTGTCTAAATTGCGCATAGGGGAGAACGCAAACCCAGGCTATTCCAACAGGTTTTTGAACCACA
The DNA here is from genome assembly GCF_949319135.1 of Squalius cephalus. Lineage (NCBI taxonomy): Eukaryota > Metazoa > Chordata > Actinopteri > Cypriniformes > Leuciscidae > Squalius > Squalius cephalus. The sequence goes on from NC_137144.1 coordinate 14,426,872, forward strand.
CGAACAGGCACGAATAACGCAAACACACAGTTTTCGATGTTATCTGAGGGATAGTCTCGGATACACTCTCTTTTTTGCTGGTCAGATGCCTCTTTTTAGCCACTGTGGACTTGGTGATGCTCGTGCAGCCAATGGCTTCGCGCGTTCCCGCACACATGCATCCACAATCTCCCATCATAAGTCAGCCAAACGTGTGAACTGATGCTAATATGCCTCTCCTCGTCATCCAGACGTTCCTGTGGGATATTTTTTGCTGAGATTTGGAGAGTGTCACTGCTAAATTTGGGTATCAACTTTTTACGTTGTTCACATTTGGCCCCTTGTGGCCCCAATGTGTTTTGATGCGTGCTAGTGTGAATGTGAGTTTGTTTCTAAAGATGGTATGGGCATTTGTGTAGTCTAAAAGTGCGAATTTATTATTTAACTATATGTTGATGCATCTATCTGTGAAATCGTGATACAAAATGATGTTTTTGTCTGCTCGCGAGCCTATACGTGACCCCCGTGGATCTAAACTAGCATAAGATGTTTTGACTTTTAGAGTTGTATTATTTAAAGCATAATGTGATAGTGATTTCAATGACTCCATTGCGTTTAATCTCAGTGTTTCAGGATGGACGGGCAAAGATCGTGTGTCTATTATTTTAAATTATTTTTTTTCCGGTCACGTGGCCAAATGTCTCTGATGCTTTTGGGTGGTGATGGTCATTTCAACACGTTCTCGGTTGTTATGCTTGCACTCGCACGTGGATATCACGCTTTAGTTTTTATTGGTAATTCTTACAAGTTCCATTGTTATGAAGTTTTGTAGTACTTACTCAGACACGAGCACACCTTGATACTAAGATGTGCACGCGTCTTATTGATTTGCTACCCACAATACGACTCGTACCGAACACATATCTTCCATCAGCCGAATTGCGCTATATTAAAGCATGATGTGTGGTATTATGAAGCATGATTATGTTCGTTTGTGCAGTTGGCCACGGACACGTGTTCTCTCGTGCAGCGCTCGCGACTTCCTGCCTCGCGAATGTTTGGGTCAGGTGTATGTCCTTCACAATCACAACACGACTTATTATAGATTTCATTTTCGCTAGACGAACACTTTGGAAACGAGTTACATAAAACAACGGTACACACCGAAGCACATCAATAAACATTTACCATAGTACCATGGTTTACCATAGTTAGTGCCCAAATACCACAGTTACAGCTGCTACTTACAGTTAAGCCTATGAAGAGAGAGTTTACATGAAAAGTCAAGCACTTATCAAGCCACAAGACTATTTTAGTGAACTGCAATGAAGCTGATACAAATATGAAATGTATAGCCTACATATGTTAAGCTAAAATCTGTTAAATAGTAAGTACAATTCGTTAATGTTGTTTGTCATTGCCTAAAACCATTAGCTACATTTTATGGGTTCTCCATGCCTCTTTTTTTGACATTTTTGACCAATTTACCAGTTTTACTGTTGTAACATAATGTAGTAAGTTACTATTTTGTATGTTTTTGGCACAAATATTGAACATTATACATCTTTGTGAGTGCAGCGGATGATAAAATTGAGATTATTTGGTTATTTCCACTCTGTGTATAGGCTAGTTGTCGGTTTCTACTTTTAGGAATCTAAAAATGTATGTTTTGTAAAAGTTTCAGTAAATCTACATTTCATATCAGTTTAAATTTAGATTAATTTGACTAACATGTACAAGTTCATGTCGACATAGTTTTGTAAAAGGGGCTTTAAGGCAATATATTGATATTTAAAAGCTCTGCGATCAAGAATGAAATCTCATTTCAGTTTGTCCTGTTGTCTCACATTATTCTTTCCATTACATCTGGGCAATTATGATGTTTGTTTGATGCACGGCAGACATTTCCATCATTCATATTGTTTTGTCACTTTTAGCACTTAACCGTTATGCCTCATATTGACATTTATTTCCTTGGTAAATTATCACACGATCATCACAGTGACAGTAATGTCTGTTTGTCTTTGTAAATACCTGTATAATTTACATCTGATTTTTGAATTTTAACTTGTGCGACTTTATGCTACTGCTGGAGAACTTGCCATTTTAAGAGGCATGTGGGAATAAAGTAATTTCTCCATCAAAAGCATTCAAAAGAAATAGCTCCACTGATTAACTTTTTGATTTGTCTTTTAAGTTCATAGAGGATGGAGGCTACTAACAGCGAAGATCAAGGAAGCCTGACTAGTGACAAATGCTGCCAGACTGAGACACTTCAGGACTTTAGTTGCCAAACAGAAACCCCTCAAGAGCCTTGTGGCAAAAATCCAGGTAGGAACTCACTCAGCACCTTAAAGTCAACATGTAATCAAAACTATCCCTGTTTCCTTTTTAAATACACATTCCTGCTCTTATTGTGCACGATTTGTCAGTGCAAGTTAATCCAAAGTGGAAAAAATGTTTCCTTTTTGGCTGACGTTAAAAATCGCTCTTATTTTTGGCTGCATTTTGGTATGCAACGCCCACTTTCCAATATCCAATCAATTCCAAATGGTTAAAATCAACTACCGCCTACATTTTTTCTTGTTGAATCCTGTTGCATTCAGAAATGCATCACATTACAGGAGTAAAATTAGACTTCATGTATTTTACATTCATTTCATTGATAATTCGAGGTTGTGTTATTCCCTCATGGTGATATCTGTGCATAATCACAGTTAGTTTGGATGGACCCACATGCATTGTGAAATCAAGATTTATGCCTTCTCTATGCATTAATTGCAAAGATCTATCAATGTAGTTCGATTAAATGCAATGTCTTGTGGCAACTTGGTTGTTAATGTAGAACAATCACATTCCAATGTGTCTCTCACATATTTCCATAATTATCAATGTTGGAATAAGATTTCTAGCTCGGCGGGTTGTTATGTGTGTTCTACAGTGGTGCTAATTTCAGTGACCTGGAGTTGTTGTCTTTAAAGTATTTTATGACCATAAATAAAGACATGGTGTTCTGAGGCAGATAGAGTCACGAATACTGGCTGATAGTGAGATACACAGTCCAATCTTTCCTATTGAAAAGAATCAGGATGGGCTTTTAATGCAAAAATTATTGTTTTAGGAAGCAGCTCATAAAAATATTTAACACACAAGGCAAGGCAAGTTTATTTATATAGCACATTTCATACACTATGGCAATTCAAAGTGCTTTACACAGAAAGGAATTAAAATAATCACAAAATAAAAGCAAGGGAGATTAAAACAGTTATAAAAGGGATTAAAAGAGATATACGATAAAGTTATAAAATGAATTAAAAGATTAAAAAGATGTTACGTAGATAAACTTCTCATCTGGCAAAACACAGGTGTATCATATTTATTCACAATTACCCCACTTAATATTCATGCTGGATAGAGTTGTTGATTTGAGGTTTAAACACAAGTTATGAATAAATGGCTTTTTTCAGTGTTGAAAAAAAGGTAAAATATTTTAGAAGCAAATGTTGTCTATACGTTTAACATTTTCCTTTATTCTCTAGCGGTTTAAAAAACTAGATGTATTTTGCGGAAGAACATTGTGGTTGTGCTTCGGCTCTGCGTGACTGTGCGGATGAATATGGTGATCCTACTGCTCATAAAATATTCACTACTAGGCTTAAGAGATATAACCAGTTTAGATGTAAAGGATCTCAAGCTGACTAGCTGACTAGCTGAAGACGCTACTGTCGCTATATCCATTAATAGACACGGTACTTCCTTAAATTCCAGCACAACAACTATCATAATGAAGTGACCCTTCACAATAGATAATGATTTACAATAAACTCTGTTAGAATGCTACAGATGGCAATTTACAGTGTAGCCATCATTTCAAAAGTGAGGGGGACTGAATGTCAAGTGTTATACCAGTTTTTTTTTTTTTTACAGGTTTTTGCTTAATTGGCTTAATATGCTATTTATGTTTAAAGCAATAATATAGAAAGAAAGAAAGATGTTCTGTACTTTATATTGCACTATATTGTTTACATATTTCAAATAGTTTTTTGTGTAGGCTAACTTCAAGCTTTTAAAACTACTTCAAACTTTCTGGTTAGGCTTTTTCAAGACAACTTAAAGCTTGTCTACAAACTTTATCTAATTGTTAAGTGTTACCGAATTATATATGGTAAACATCATGTAGGCTACACATGTTACAAGCAGCATGATTCAAGCAGATATATAGTGGATGTTAATGCATGAAAATCCAAATTCAGCATTTATTCTAATTTGAAGGCCTTTGATAACATATCTGTGAAAATAAAAGACATTACAAATAAACAAAGACTGAAAATAAGCGCACGTTTCTGCTGGTAGTGAACATTTTCAATTTCCAACAAAACTTGTTAATAATTCAACTCGATAAATAGGCAGAGTTATTCATCACTGTGCAACACAATTCGGATACCACATGACAACTTACAAGCTTGACTTTTGCGTGAAAAAGTAGTGAAGAGTTTTTTTGCCGTTTTGAACTCATTGCGACCTCTATGAAAATGATGGATGCAGTGGGTGCGGTGCGAGCATGGGCGTGTCGTGATGCACGAGTGACTGATTACCATGGAAACGTGAAAGTCACGTATAGACTATCTTGACTCTTTGAATTTTAAATCTGGATGTACACATTGGCCCGCGAAAACCTCAACTTGTCGTGAACACACTTGCCCTACGAAAAAGTGCGGGGGACGAATTTACATTATATTAAAAGTGGGGGGGGGGGGGATAATCTACGCTCATGGAAATTTATCTTTTCAATAAAATACCTTACTCGATCTGTTGAGTTATAAAAACGCCATTTCTGCTTTTACAACATTTCAAATCCCTCAGTTCTCAACATCCCCGGGAAGCCAAGCCAATGTTGATTCTGGTTTTATTACGAGCTCTGTCGCGTTCTCTTTTTGCCAGCAGACTCTCCTCTGTTCGGCATCTCTTTAAAACGGACGATTCCCCGCAGGTTCGAGATTTAGCTGCTCCATGTCAACCTTTCTCGCTCTTTGTGACAACTAACCTTTGCCACTCCCATACACGCGTAAAACTCTATTTACTCTATTTATGGATATGAGGAGACATGCATGGGTGAGTGACGTATGTACGCAATTTCCTGTGAAACCTGTTCGACCTGTCTAAAAATAAACACTTATAATAGGCTTACCATAGTGAATCAGGGTAGGACAAAAACACGTTTTTTTAAAGAAAATTTAAACTAACTTTTTAAGTTTCCACTTTGACAAAACTGTATTATAGTAAAATTAACCTTCTAATGCACTGTGAAATGTGCAGCATATTTTAATACATTTAAATGAAAAAAGTATGTTAGCAAACTGTTGGCAGATGGTTTTAAATAGTCTAAGTAATGTAATATTCTCATGTGTTCTCATAGTTGATGTAATGTGCGCCATAACTTTCAGACACCTGGTATCAGATGAGAAGGTGTGACTTACACATCATCAAAAGTCCCTGCAGATTTTACCAGGTGACTCTCAGTTGGTAGACATCCATGGGAAGAAAATAACAGAAAGTCGAAATCACTACTAACAATAAAGAGTTGCCTTAAGGAACAGTGATTATTGCATATCTCTTGCAGTCTTGCAGGTGTACAAAAGAATGATGGAAGTGTTGCAAACCAAAAGATGCTTATGTCCGTGGGGAAATAGATCTACTATTTTATTTGTCCTGGCCTCGGCTATGGCCTCACTTCCCTCCAGTCTTTGTTGTCTCTGATAACTAAACACTGAGTAGTTTCATCTAGACAGGTTTTTAGACAGACTCTATGCTGGTTTATTTGAAAGCCTTAAAGGAAAGATGCCATACATAGATTCATTGATGTTATTTATTTAGGAATTATATACAGTTAGTATTGAAAAAAATTAAACTAATTGAATAGAAGATTTTTGGTTTGGCTAAAATATTTCCTCAAGATTCTTCTGCCTTTACATAATAATCAGGGCTTGACATTTAAAGGGGTGGTTCAGGATTTTCGACATCGGACCTCATTTTCAAGTGAGCCTGGTTGTTATTCATCAGTGAAGAGAGTTTTAAAAAAAATTAATCCAGTCCTTACTTTTGGATAGTTCGCCTATGCTAGGCTAGCGCGAGTCAACGGTGCACGTTAGCCTGCCATTAAAAACAGTTTTACCCACTCCACAGTACACCAAAAGCAAATAAATTATAACGCCAGACTATCGATGTAAATGTCTATTGAGAGAATAATGTTAGAAATCAAAGTACTCTTGTATCTCAATTATCTGCGGCAGGTAATACACTTGCGTGATTGTTATGTGGACCGGCTCTCTCGGTTTCCTAGGTAACCAAATATAACTCCACCGCTGCTGTAGACTGCTTATAAATACAGGGAACAAATTATAACTAATGCAATGTGATGAAAGGGTAGTTTGATTTCTAACATTATTCTCTCAACAGACATTTACATCGATAGTCTGGCGTTATAATTTATTTGCTTTTGGTGTACTGTGGAGTGGGTAAAACTGTTTTTAATGGCAGGCTAACATGCACCGTTGACTCGCGCTAGCCTAGCATAGGCGAACTATCCAAAAGTAAGGACTGGATGAATTTTTTTGAAAACTGTCTCCACTAATGAATAACAACCAGGCTCACTTGAAAATGAGGTCCGATGTCGGAAATCCTGAACCACCCCTTTAACACCCGCCAACCCTCCAAATTTTATGTATATCTATTTTTCAAATGTAGTCTTTTAAAAAGGCATCTGAAATAATAAATGATTCATTTTCGATATATATGTCGTTACTGAAATATATGAAATGCTTCCAATACTCTCTCTCATCTTTCCGACAGCAAGTTACACACAAACCCGCCTCCCCTCACTCACTTACTCATTTCATTTGCTCTGAATGAAAACTGTTGCTATTACAGGGCGTGAAATTTGGCGTGGGATTTTGCATATTGTGCATAATTTTCTTAATTCACGCAGATTTTGTGCTCACACACAAAGTGCGCAAGCATAAAACCACCTTCAGTACTAATTTAGTTATTTTTTTGCTGCTTATTGCATAAACAGTTGAGAAAGAAAACGTATGTGTAACAGTATATTGGATCCGTGCGTCAGGTCTTAAAGTGACAGCAGCCAAATATACCTGCTGCCAAATTATAAGAATATATAAAAAATATCTATATGGCAGTTTTCCCCATGGTATCAATGTCAAAATTGTGGCCAATGAAAATGCTGAGTGGTTCGTAACTTTGGAAAACCATTAGCCACAGTGGCTGGTGAGCAAAAAAGTTGTCAAGCTCTGATTACAATTCTACTTTTTCTTGAACATTTACATTAATCATTATAAGAATACAATTATACAAGCAGTGAGTTCATTCCTATAATTATTATCTACGGGCTGTATGTATGTAGTCCATCTTCCTGTCATGCCCTAAAATTGGCATCATGTGTAGGTGAGCAAAGACACATGTGGGATTAGAATTACACGTGGCTTTTATTCAAATTAAAATGCAAATGAAAGGCAGAAATGGATCTAGGTTTGAATCGCGAAGGTCATAGGCTGTGCAGGAGGGTCGGTAGCTTGATGGGCACATGAGCAGGCAGTCACTGCCTTTTTGTTTGAATTAGCTGTAGTGCACTTAACCAGCTACCATTTGGTGTCTTGCCACACCCTTACCTCTTAGTCCCTACAACAGATTTAATCCCTTTACTGTCCCCATACCTGAATGATGGAACTTCAACAGAAGACTTTTGTGAAAACATGTTTTACATTAAGTATAAACTAAAATGTTCCTTTCACTGTTTTCTGTTTTAGTACATTCGATTGAGCCTGGTGATCCACCCCTGCTTCAAAAGCAGCTCCAGACATCCAAGTCAGGAATTCTTCAAATCATTGAGTGTTTTCGCTCAGGTACTTCAATCCCAGAACTTTGATCATTCAGTAAATGCATGTCATGAAGACCTCTTTTATTCACCAGACACGACACATTTTGCCATCACCAAGACATTGTCTGTCCTTACTGAAAGTGAATTGCTATACAACGAAACAAAGTTGAAACCTATGTTGAGATTTTGAACAATGAGATTTCCCTCTAATAGTTTTCTTACATGAAAGTATGTTTCCTTATTGCCTAATGATAATTGCTTGCTTTCAACATGTGCTGTTATTGCAGGTACAGCTCAACTCAAACACATGCTGTTGAAGGAGGTTGACACCATATTTGAGTGCAAAATCTGTCGAAGTCTGTTCCGTGGTCTACCGAATCTGGTCACTCACAAGGAGCTCTACTGCTTTTCGCGACAACCTCAGTCAGATGGTTTGTACATCCATTTAAGTGCTCTGACTTTTAAAGTGTTTCAAAGCCTGTATGACTTTATTTTTTTCTGCAGAACACAAAAGGAATATATTTTGAAGAATGCTTCAACTGTTCAGTCAATTGGAGTCCAAACACATTGCACTCCATTTGACTTTCTTTGTATGGACAAAATATCATTTTCAAAATATTTTCTTTTTGTGCGCCACAAAAGGAAGAAATGTGAAAACATTCAAGCAACTACATAGCAATGTCCAAGAAACCGCTTGGCAATAGTCTGATTGAGTTCTGCATGGGCAAGCACCATTCATGTGTTCTTCAAAAGATGTGAAAATGTACTTCAAATTGTTGCATTTGGGCCCATGAATATAATAGTATTTATTAATTAGATTAATAGTTTATGATGTTACTACTTTCTGCAGAGCCTTCACAAGGTGGGCAGAGCCAAGCCATCAAAGAACTTCTTCAAGCCATCTATCCACAGAAAGAACAAGAAAAACATGTCATTCAGCTGGAAGCCATTGAGACCAACCCCAATGCAGTGTTTCAACACGTGGCAGTTGTGGAAATTCAGAACACGCCAGAAACCCCTACTCCCGAGACTGGGATCCCAGTACCTGAGAAGAAAAATCGCCGCAAATCTATTTTGGCACCCAAAAAGGTCCAGCAGTCAGATTTTGAGGACGAGATGGAAACTGAATCTGAAGAACCACCTGCTAAAGAAGGTCAGAGCTGTGAAGAGCAAATAAAGATTGAGCCAGTAGAAGGGGAGGAAGAAGAAGAGGAGAGTGCCGCCTCTGAGATAAAGGAGATGAGGATCTCTTGCTGTCTCTGTGGAAAAGACTTCAGCTCCAGACGCAGCGTGCGACGCCACTGCCGAAAAATGCATTGGCAGAGGATGGAGGAGTTGCGCAAATTTACAGAGACGCGCACCGTTCCCACCAGCCTGCTGTCTATGGTGAAGGACAAGCATCCTGCTGAACCACCAGCTTCTCCAGGGAAGAGCTGCCCAGTGTGCAAAAAGTCCTTTGCCACCAAGGCCAATGTTCGTCGCCACTTCGACGAGGTCCACCGTGGCTTAAAGCGGGATTTGATCACACCGGAAATTGCCACCAGACCAGGCCAGCCTCTTTTACTTGAAACTCAACCTCCTTCTCCAACGAAAGCTCCAAGCTCTCCAATCAAGCAAGAAAAGGCACAGTACAACCTGACAAACTGTCGCTGCAAGCTGTGCAAACGCAAGTACAGCTCCCAACTAATGCTTAGGCGGCACATGCGAATCGTTCATAAGATGCCAATTCTAGAAAACAGCTCTCAGAAGGCCAAATCGAAGCACGAGAGAAAAGATAAGGTTTATTCAAAGAAAGTGTCTCTTTCAAAAGCTTCAGAGGAAGAGGGAAACCACAGTGTGAGTTTTGACTTTAAGAGAATCTACTGCTGGTTGTGTAAACGTCAGTTCAGTACTAGTCAGAACCTGGGCAAGCATATTTCCGAGCTGCACACCGATGGAAACGATAGCATCTACATAAAGTTTTACCGCTGCCCCATTTGCAGATACGAGTCACGGCGGAAGCGTGATGTCATCCGCCATATCACAGTGGTGCACAAGAAGTCGTCACGCTATCTGGCTAAGGTCATGCCTGCCTTGGAGAACCAGGCTGTGAAGAAACCAGCTGATGCAATCTTGAACAACTCAAACAAGAAACCAAATTCGAAAGAAGAGGGTAACGGGAAGCATAAAGCGCAAGACCCACCAGCTTCCCCTAACAGTCGTCAACAAGATCCTCTCATATCTCCCAAAACAAAGAAACAAGAATCCCCAACATCCCCCAACACTCGAAAGCATTCTGCGCTCACGTCGCTTAACACAGGCAAACTCGAGTCTCCGCTCACACCAAATAGACAAGACAAGAACCTTCAAGCAACCAAGAACCCACATGTCACTCGCAGTCATAATGTTACCAAGGGGACACCCATCACCAGAAGCCAGGAGACCTGCACTGAGGTTAGGGTAACAAAAAACTTTTCCCTCCACGCATGCGATATGTGTGGCCGGGCTTTTGCCAAAAAGGTCTACCTTGAGACTCACAGGCGGAGACACAGGACTGCCATCGCAAGTGGGGACAAATTACAAGGAAGAAGCACTCGATCAAAGGCCCTCATTTGGTAGGTTGCTTCTTTGTTATGCCATTTATTCAACAAGCACATCAAGATGCTTGCCTTAAAGCCCTAACCCTAAGCATTAGACTTAAGGCTGCAACTCGTTATGGACAAGAATGGTATCTCAAATTGAGCGGTGTTTCAAGGTGTGATGTTACCTTTCTAAGCAATTAGACATGAAAATTCTCCAGACATTAAAAAAAAAGGGGAGGGGGGGAATTCCCATAGACTTACATTGAAAAAGGAACATGAGCCATATATAGGGGCCAGAATGTCATAGAGAATTGAGTCTTTTGTCTGAAGTTACCACCTAGCAAATACTGAGTAATTACCCAGAACACCCTAGCACGGGGTGTCCAATCCTGCTCCTGGAGGGCTGATATTTAGCTCCAGCCAGCCGCAAAACACTTGCTTGGAAGTTTCTAGAAATCCTGAAGTCCTTGATTGGCTGGTTCAGGTGTGTATTTATGATTAGGGCTCAACTTTGCAGGATAGTGACCCTACAGGAGCAGAAATGGACACCTCTGCCTTAGTGCAATAGCGGCTAGTTTTGTAAAAATGTAAAAATCTAGTTCAATATGCTGTTGATAACAAGTTACAGAGTTCTATAGCTTGTAAATAACACTGTAAAATACTTTATATATATTTTATACAGCCATCTTTGGAAATCACTACTTGGTGTGCAAAGAATAGTGATCTTAGACTGTTGAATAAGATGAAAGACTTCCCTAGACTGTCTTTGAAGATACAATCCCTTATAATTGGATGCAAGGTTTCAAACTGATGTGAGCTTCCATGCCTTAATTTGCTTGCAGCATTCCTCCAGCCCATAATGGATGAGATGCTGAACAGAGTCAAACGTTCGGCCATTTCACAAGATTTAGTGTTTTCAAGACTGCATTGGACACCAGTACTTGTCTTTATCAGAGGTTCCTCAAACAGGGTTCCTCAAATCTGTTTAGCACAATCCCTGATCAAACTTACCTACCATTATATTTCTAGTATTTCTGAAGACCTTGATTAGCTTGCCCCAATCTTTGATTATGGTTGGAGCTGTACTCTGCTGTACAGATACCCCCTACAGGGCTGCATTTGAGGAACTCTTGAGGAAAGTTTCATTTCTTAAACTTTTAAGTGGTTTCAGTGGATCCAAATTGGGCACATTTGCTTTAATTTTGTTACCCAAGCCACTGTTGCCTCTGCTTATTTATTCCCTCATCACATGCTCAGACAAATAATCTAAGGTCACTGTAATAGGAATTGCTCTCTAATTTGAATGCATGGTTGCAGACAGTATCAGAGAGGGATTCCCCATTGTCTGCTCTCTGTAATAGATATGTAGATGTGTTGAACTTTTACACGTTTTGACCTGACCTTTTAAACTTCTGGGCGCCTCCAGTGGTTTTGCCGACAGAATAGTGATGCTCGAAGTTTTTGTAAATGTCCATTCTCTTAAAGTGATAGTTCACCTACAAATGGAAATTAATATCATTTGCTCAAACTCTTGTTGTTCCAAACCGATAATTTGTTGAAATAAGAATGTAGAAGGAAGGAAAGTCGTACAGGTGTGGGTAACCTTCATTGTGTTCATTTTCACACACTTTTCTCTTTTAAATCATTCCTATTATTCACTTTTGATAGTGATGTTGTTGTATATTTAATGAGGAATGACATGTTTGATTCTCTCTCACTTTTCCTTTCTTTTCTGTCCATTTAGACTTTTTTTTTCAGAATACATAGCACATTTGCACTGGATTTCATGGATGGGTTTATCTCCATGCGAAAGAAGAGGAAGGAATATGGACAAACTTATGGGTAGAAAAAAAATGGATAACCTTTGTATAATGGGATTGAACGTGTCAAGAAAGAAGTGAGCCCAAAATGTTGTTCCAGATTTTTACCCTAGAGGACGCTGTAGTAAAAGAATTGGTATCCGATCTTCATTTGATTTTGAATGAGTTTTGATTTATTGGTGTTGGCAAAATGTTTAAAGTAAACAACTCTCAAAATGAATTTTGATTAATTTGTTAACGGATTATACCACTATTTTTCTGTATTCTCAACAACAGTTTAAAAATACACAAAGAATGTTTATAAATGGACTATGGACTGAGTGTAAAATACATAGGAGGTTGATCTGTATATGAACAGCATGTGTAACTAATGTTAAATATTCATAAGTAGATAAGTTCATGTAACTCTGCTTCATATTTCCCTGCCATGTGTTCACCTCTCTAATCAACTATGGATTGAAATGCTGCTAATTTGTTAGAAATGTACTTATATTTCTTCTACCCTTTAAAGTCTAAGCCTATATATTAAGCTGCTCAGGATGCATCTTAAATGAGAGCCCACATTTTTTAACAGCTTAAGCTATGTTTGTCTTTAACAAAAGGTTGCAACTTTGACTAAAACGAAATAGAATACTACTGGTTGCCTACTAAGTAGTTTGGTAGCCTACTAATAACTAAAGCTAATGAGAAAATAATTTTCAGTTTTCGTAGATGGCTCTCATCATTGCTTTCAAGTATTATAAAGCTTTTGAGCAAGTTCCTTTTAGTTGGGGTGCATGCAGAATGCTTTGAAACATTTGTTTTTTGTGTATAATAGGGCTTTTTCCAAACGCCATAGATCTATTCTGATGCACACTCCTTTTTATTTGCAAAATCCTGGTATACCCTTGCTTGCAGTAGGATTTTTTGTTCAAATAAAGATGATAAACACATTATTTGTCAACTTTTTTATATACTACCCTTCCAATAAAAAAAGCATTTTGATTTGTTGTATTTATCCATCAGGATAGATAAACATATTCAGTAGACCATATACAGTACTGGTCAAAAGTTTGGAAAGATTACTATTTTTTTTATGTTTTTTAATGCTCATCAAGCCTACATTTATTTGTGAATACAGAAGAAGAAGAAAAAAAACGGTAATCTGAAATATTACAATTTAAAATTATCTATCTATCTATCTATCTATCTATCTATCTATCTATCTGTCTGTCTGTCTGTCTGTCTGTCGATAGATCTATATCTTAAAAACAGAATAAATTACTTGAAAATGAAAAATTAATCACCTTATTATGCTCAAATACTCATTAAAGGTTTTAAGTAAACAATAGAAATGACCTCAGGTGGTGTGAGACTCCTGCCAAGCATAAATAGCTAGTGTTCAGGCCACGTACGTATAAACGTCACTCCTAAATGGAATTACGTCAGCATGTTTGTGAGCTCAGCAGTCCACACGTGAGTGAGCGCGAAACTCAAACACTCTTTCTACGCACTACATTAGCATTATCACGGAAGCGAACTATAAAGCGAACTTGTATAGATCCGGAAAGGTAGGCCTAGGTCTTTTGCCGAGACACAATATGGCCAAGACAAGTGTAGGCTAAATAACCCACGAGACCAGGAAAAAAAAAACAACAATAAATAAATAAAATTCAACTTTGAACAGGCCAGTAGGCTCTAGGGCTGGAGAGGAATTATTGCCCTTTATTGCTGTCAAAACCAACTTTCTGTTTACGTATTATTCATTCCTACTATGCAGTGCATTTTCATGCATCAGGAGACCGAGGTCACATTTTTCCACTCCAGCGAATATTTTTCAGGGGTAGGTTTTTTCATTTGTTTTTTGGATAGACATATAGAACGACAGTTAACGTCAGTTGAAAAGTTAAAGATGCAGTGTTAGTTCAGTATTGTCTACATTTTATTATATACTTTATTAATAATGTGAATTAGCCTTTAATTTTGCTTCAGTTTTTTATTAGTTTTTTAATAGCCTATTTCTAAAGCTTTAATTTTTTTTTTTTATTCCATTTATAGTTGTATTCATTTTAGTAATTTATTTCAGTTAGTTGCCAATGTAACATCTCTAAAAGGTTTTAAAAGTTAACGTTTTTCATCTAATACTTTTATTTTATTTCAACTTTATTTTCAAAAATATTTTAATAGTTTTAACAACAACAATGCCTAGCCTACTGCATAACAGGAATTCTCCGTGTAAGTCCACAGTGTTCACACTAGATGGAGCAATAAGATCATTCACAGCAGTGACTGTTGAACAGCTTGATCTCTTCAAACCAGCTGTCAAGCCACACTGAACTGATATTTATACAGTTTGCAGTGATCAGTCTGAACAGGATTTCTTTTCTTTTTTTTTTACAAATATTATATAGGCAAGCATTGCGCGCACCTTAAAAATAACAAATGCGCGTTACTTAAATGTCATAGTCTTTAAGGGGTTTCTAATTATTTGTTTTATTTTTTCTTAAACTTCTAATGCATTATTCGCAAATATATTGACTCCAGTTTGCCTCGATGTGGCCTGGGCCCCAGGGCGAAGAAAGCGTCGTCCAAATTGTCAGACCAATCATAACGGAGTGGGAGTATTTGCGCGAGAAATGATGCGCTCGTGCGCTCAGTCAGTGTGCCTCTCGCGCGCTGTCCCTCCCAGCAGCATCAAAGCAGCAGCGATCAGCGCGCGACCACAGCTCAGGCACCTGCAGGTATGAATGGATCCAAAATGTTATTTCTTTAAATCTGCCAAAGCAATATAGCGAGTTGTGCTGTTCTGTTACCTAATATGGCATTTTCTATGTGTTTAATTGTTGCAGTGCTGTTTTGGTGCAACTATGATGTGCTGAAATGTTTCGTGGTGATGCTGATTGCATTTAATCTATAGCAATTATTCGAGATGAGAAAACCTGACAGTATGTTTTTCTGCCGGTTAAGATGTTTAAAAGTTTCATGCAGTACCAACAGTATGTGGAAAGCTTTTTTTTTTTTCATTCCTAAAGAGGGACGCTGACATCATGCCTTTTTAATGAGTTCTAATGCAACAATGTTGACCGTGTGCTCTATTCGTTCACATTTATTAACTAATAATAATAATAATCTAAATTATACTTGATAGGGTTGAATATATTAACCATACATTGTACAGTGGATTTTAGCTACTTAAAGAGACAGTTCACTCACAAAAAAGGACATTCTCACCCTCACCCTTCAAACCTGTATGACTTTTCTTCTTCTGTGGAGCACAAAAAAAGAGTCACATTCACATTCATGATATGGAAAAAAGATGCATTGAAAGCGACAGCTGACTGAGACTGTCAGTCTCCAGCCATCTCCATTTGTGGTCTATAGAAGAAATAAATTGGTTTGTAATGACATGAGGGTCACTTTGTTGGTGAACTGTCCCTTTTAGAGTTTTATTTGACTGAAGGAATCATAAACTTATTCTGCAATGATGGTTTTGCCTTATGTCTTCTACTGCTCTTTATCGGGATCGATTTCCGGCAGCATTTGTTGAGCACATTGGCTCACTTGTTGTATAAAGATATTCAAAACGAAAGTGTAAAACAGTCTAATTATGTTTGCATATTATTCATGCATGCTTTAGAAGTCGATTGCCAGATCAGATGTGTTTAGCAAATACACAAACGCACTGATCGCTCTCCATTTTCACACTTAGAGCCTCCTTGCTGTGCAGTGCATATGTGTGTTCTGAAAAAAAAAAAAAATGTGCCCAATCTTTGCTGATGAAGGCATATTCCTCTGCTGTTCCCTCTCACACAGGGTTCTAATGGTCTGTGACCTCTGTAATTGAGGAGCTAGCAACTATGTGATTGCCTCATATTCCATCATCGCCCTTCTTCATTTTCCCCAAAAACCTCCAGGCGACTCCAATGGTCTCCTTGTCTTCGGATTCCATTATCCGGTACGCAGTTGCTCCGGTGAGGGGCACTGATGACCCCTTTTGGTTATTGCGCTCCGTCCCAGCTGGCTTCCCACCTTTGTAACTGCATCCCCACTGCTGCTTGTGCATCTGGATCCACTTTATGTCGCCATGTTGAGTGCCTTTGAATGGTATGGCTGTCTTCTTCTTCTGACGGGGATGACAAGATCCGTCGGCCAGCGTACGGATCCACTAACGCCCCCCGCCCCCGAATATGCCCACTCTATACGACTGGATGGTGACATCATCCTGGGGGGCCTCTTCCCGGTGCACGCTCGGGGCGAACGTGGCGCCCCTTGCGGGGAACTGAAGAAAGAGAAGGGTATTCATCGGTTAGAGGCCATGCTCTTCGCCATCGATCTCATCAACAAAGACCCCGACCTGCTGCCCAACGTGACCCTGGGGGCGCGCATATTGGACACCTGCTCGCGCGACACCTACGCCCTGGAACAGTCGCTTACCTTCGTGCAGGCGCTCATCGAGCGAGATTCTACCGACGTGCGATGCGCAAGTGGCGAGCAGCCGATCTTCGCCAAGCCGGACAAGATCATCGGTGTGATCGGTGCAGCAGCTAGTTCTGTCTCCATCATGGTGGCCAACATCCTACGCCTGTTTAAGGTAATTTCTGTCATTGCTACACTATTGGTTGGTGGATTTGCTACGGGACCCACAAAACAAGAGGTAAACCGTGTTTAATGTAGTTTTGGGTGTATTTTCTTCTACTTTGCAAAGCTTTAGTCATGGTTCTCAAGGCATGTCACACACCTGTCCATGCTAGCTTTTGCTTAATATGGCATAGTTTCAAAGATTTGAGGGATGAATTTGCTCCAAAATGCCGCAAAGTTTGATTGGATGCGCAACCTTTGACATCGACAACAATAGATATGGGAAATGTTTAGGGATGCACGATATATCAGCACTCTGTAAAATTTCTGAGTGAAAACTGTTTTGAAATAAAACCTAGTTTTTTCTTTTCAGTGCACTAGAGGTAGGCCGTATATATCAGGTTTGACCCATAAACCCATTGATTGGTTTTTGGCTTGTTTTCCCACTTTTGTAGTTATTAGTATCGGCCTAATACATGGCCGATAATCAGTCTACCTCTAATTAGTGCCATATCGGTAAGTGGTCGATATTACACATTTTATGTTAAAATGATCAGTTTCAGCTGATATTGGATATTTAATTGAAATTAACACCTTTGCGCTCATCTAACACTTATTTAAAGTTAATCTTTAAAAACACTAATAATTCAGTAATACTGTTGAATCTAATCTTCAGCAAATCTCAAAACAAATATGTAGCATTTTTAGTGTTTTATTTTAAGTGCATAGTATAGAATTTTTATATCAGCCTTTTATCGGTTATCGTAAATAATTAGAAGCTTATCTGTATTTTAATATCAGTGCATCCAAGTTACTTTTTTAAAAGTTCATCATAAGTGTATTTACATTTCCCACTTTACCTTGCATGATTGATTATATGGCTGGTTACTTTTTATAATTTGAATTTAGCTTTGTTTTTGCCCTGCTATAAACATGAAATAAAGAAATAGTAATTTCTTCTATCTCACAGAGTGATTCAGATGCATGCTCAGAGGAATTCATCGCACACACTTTTTGACAGCACTGTACTGACTTTTCGTGGATGTAGTAGCCTGTAATAGAATCTGTTTTGAGGGCTAATCAATAATCACTCGAGTCTCTTAAGCAGTAAACAGGGACTACTAATGATTATATATGAACAGAAATTTGTCAGACTTTTCAGAATCATCTCCAATAGCGTTGAACCACTGGATCTGTAGATTAAATATTTTTCCGGATTGTCCTAAACGGATTAATTTGCTGTTATCTGGTGTTTATGCTGTGCAAAAAAAAATTCTCCCTTTGAGTCACAAAAATACTGCCACTGGGTGTTTCATGTCTCATTAATAATTGACTGTCTGTTATAGATACTAAATATAGCTGGCTTGTAATTGGATCAAATAATGGGTGTCATGTTTTTCTGAAGAAAGCATTCACCTTTTCATCTGCAGAAAAGATTAGACACACCGTGACTTCATCTGCAGTAGAGATTATGAAAATAGAACCACAGAAATGTTTGGAGAGGGAAGGTGTGATTTGGGATGCGGTTGAAAGCCTTGTTTTCACTATTTATGGAGCATATTGTTAATCTGAGTTTGTGTCTATCATATGCAAAAGATTTGATCTGCATTGCAGTGTAACCAGTGTTGAAACTCGCCATGGACTTCAGAAGAAGTGAGATGTCTGGCTGTTTACTTGTATTGAGCTTGTTGATTCGCTACTGCATTGTTCTTCACCTTGTGCATCAATCATTTAAATCAGATATCGATTGTGGATTTTTCTTTCATTTGTTTCTTTGTACAGTCGCAAGCTTTCATGGATCAATTTAAGCTGAGGCAGTAGATGCTTGATTCCCTTTGCTGTTTTTGAAATTTTAGAGTGTCCCCGACTACGTAGAAAACATGTTATTGGATTACTTACCCTGAAATTCCGTCGTAGAGTCTTTTCTGTTTCCTTTGCTCCTTCCTCTCATTGATCTGCTGAGACTGGACATTTGAAAGTGATATGTGTCTGGTCTCAAAACAGGATGTATTTGGGGAAGTCATTGAGTTTGTTTCTGCATTGGATTTACTGTAGCTCAAGGCTAGCAATTAGCTTAGTAAGAGAAAGTTAAGTAGATGTATCATGAACCGCATATGATCCGTAATCTAATGCATTGACTTTTTGAAGAAATTTCTGTCAGGATGCGATTCATTTTGCGCAATCCAATCATCACTGCGCAACCAGCACAGTTAGCTAACCTCTTGCTAGCTAATGTTTGCTAACAGCCGACTAATCTATTATATGTCTAATGTCTTAAAGACATTTAAACAAAATGCTAAAGGTATATTTTTTAGGTATATTTGTGAAGTGTAGCTAAATGTTTATGATGAAGTGATGATGCTATGGCTAATGTTTTTCCCGATGTAGCCTTATGTTGCTATGCTAACCTCTGATGAGATTGATTTTTGTTTGCTAGCATCTATTTAGCGCATTCTGGCTAACTTTTTGGTCTCTTGAATGTTTGAAATTGCTGTTAATACATTCGATTTGTTATTTGTTTCAAAAGTGAAGAGTTTAGCCAATCATAATGAAGTTCTTTTGCATAGTCTTAAAGGTACAGTAGCACAAACAACTTGTTCAGTTCTGAAGATGTGGTCACATAATGTTGTTTGCAATAGGAATCCATGTGATCAGGATTGTGAGGGCGAAGGATTTACCCAAACAGATTTTGCATCAGGTTAGCAATCAAGTTGGTCACACATTTGTCACACAAACAAATGTGTGCTGCTTAGTTTGAAAGTGACTTCTGTGTGAATGTTGCCTTTTACATCACAACACTATTGAAAATAGACATTTTTTCCTTGTGTAAATTTGCTGCAATTTCACTAATATCTCAGAGAGAGTGGAAAATGGTCATGTTACTCTAAATTGCGACTGTTTTTGGTCAAAAAAGTCTTAATAACATTTTCAATGGACTTAAACGGCTAAGTGTAGAATATGGCCTCTTCAAACTTCTGCAGTGCTTCACATCACATGAAGTCAAAAATGTGTCCTACATCATGAATTAAAAAATAGTTGAGGTTAAGATGGGACCCACATCTCCCTTACACTTAAACAGTTGTCCAAACTGCAATTGAGCTCAGCAGTGGAGCACTTTATCACAGTCAGGTAAATGGGAAGTTAAGAGTCACACTGTCTACATGTATATTTAAGTAGTTCATCCACTCAGAAGTGTGAAATATATTCATGCATATTTCATGAAGGGTAAGAATAATGGAGACATCCAGTTCATCCAGTTCAGAAAATGACTTTATTGGTCACCATAGTGGCAGAATGTGTCGGGGCAGAGGCAATGCTTGCCTTATTCATCTAACTTGTGATGCAGACGTAAGACTTAAAACACAGTGACCGCCACGCGCCTGAGATCATATAGTAGTACAGACAGAGGGGATGATGAAGGGTGTGTGTTCAATAGAAAAAAAACAAATTGCTTGAAGTGAAGACATTTGATGCATTTATTGGATTTTGAAACGTGGGAATGCTGTTTGGATGTACTTGTTTGTTTTCCTTTGTTTACCACTGTTGTTTAATCATGTAGAAGCTACCCACTTTGTCTTGTCTTATCTGTTTTTTTTTTCTTTCTTTCATTTCATTTTTATTAGATTTTTTCCAATTCAAAAAGTAATGGCTTTAACTAATAAGGTGCCTTGAAGCTATTGCTTCAAACTTGAATGATCTGGCTAATAAATAATGCAATAAAATAACTTATTTCTCACTGAATAAATTATCTGAAAATTGGAATTTCACTCGAAAAATTAAAACCTTACTCTGAAAACAAAGCAATCAGTTTGTAGAATGAAACATGAATACGGATGTGGGAGTGTGTAAATGTATATTTTTCTATTCAAGAAATAATGGCTTTATTAATAAGGTCCCCTGAAGCAGTTGCTTCATACTTAAATGATCTGAATCAATAAATAATGCAATAAAATATATGCTTTCTCACAGTGTAAATTGCCTGAAAAGTGCCATTTCAATCAGAAATACAAATGAAAATCCCTGTAAATATATGTTTTTAAAAATAAAGCAATCTGTGAACCATGAATGAAGTATGAATGTGCATATGTGTAAATTGGCCTGATATGTTTGGCATTCAGGGTATGATTGCCACCTCCAGGTCCCCATTATGGCATTAGGTTAAGTTAAGCGTCGCATCAGTCTTAATCAATACACAGCCTTAGCACAATCTGAGAAACGGAGGAGGGAAGATTTTCTTTCACAGTCGAGGCTGTGAAAATAAACATCTGTGTTTTCATGCCAGCCTCCTACGCCAACTCTCTTATACTGAGAAGAAAACTGGCCAGTGCACTGGTGTGACTGTCACCCTGTATTGACTCAGTGAAGAGATATGAGTGGGGTCCGTCCACCTGAGGGTATATGTTTTAGCACAAGACAGGAAATGAGGTCATAGAGCGTGAAGCTTGGAAATAGGGCTGCATGTTTCTTGAATGTGGAAATTGTCATACTGTACACTTTAAAAAAATTTGATCAATAAGTTGTGACGACATATGTTTTTACATTGCTTTAAATCATCCAAATAAGTTAAGCAATTTTCAACTTTTTTTATAAGTTATACAGGATTCAACTCATTCAAGTCTTATTATCATTCAAAAATAACTTAAACATCCAAGTTGATTGTAGTTAAAAATTTAAGGCAGCAACTTTTTCAGTTCAGTTTCGATTCAGTTGTGATGTTACAGTGTATTGAGTATTTTCATACAATGTGTTTTGCGCTTTATAGATTCAGTTGTGATATACAGTGAATTCTGAGTATTAGTATGTTTTACACTGTAGATTCAGTTGCGATGTTACAGTGAATTGAGTATTTTTCGTACAATCTTCTGTCCACATCAGAGGAAGAATGCACCATTCGGATCCTCATTCGAATCTTTTTTTAAACTAACCCCATTCTGATCAAGATATTTGGTTGCTGTACCAATCATGTGACTTGCTGATGTCACCACAAGAACACGCACAGTCCCAAACCCTTTGCTACATTAGCATACCATACAGTGAAAAAAGACATCCATTTCATGATTTTTAAGACCCCAGTCACTGTCTATAATATATAATAAAAATAAATCTGATTTATGTGTTGCTTGCAAAAATTAATAACTGAACATCACAACTAAATCTAAAGCACAAAACATATTGGACAAAAACACTCAAAATTCACTGTAACATCACAACTGAATCTGCAGCTCAAAACATACATTGTTCATTGTAGTCCGATTTCCAAACAAATCATTTTCAGTCGGTTTATTTTCAGTGCATCAAAAATATTAATTTAAAATATTAAATTACTTTTGAAATTTTGGTTTTCATTGAATCAGAGATGTACAGAGTGACCATTGTAGTCTAACAATTGACTATTTTAGTGAATCAAAAACACACAGTGAGTTCGATTCATGAACACATGACTTTTGAGACGGTGCTTTTTATTGAATCAAAAACATATTGGGCTACCAATGTATGAAAATTCCTGTTCAAATGACACTTATGAGCCGCTACTTGAATCAAAAACATACTGCACAACCAATGTCTGATTCCTGATCAGTCTGATTCCTTAACGAAAGACGTTTAAGGGTTGGGTGTTTTTAGTGAATTCAACACAAACTACAGCTTGAGATTAAAATAATTAATTCAGTTATTGAATTGTATTATGCTGTCTCTAAAAAGGCTGTGGAAAGTTGTCTGTTTAAACTATTTTTGCAAGAATTTTATTACGTATTCATTTTTTTTTTCACTTGGCATTGGAATTTCATTCATTTTTTCTTAATATTTCTTCCTCAAAAGTGCTAAAATAATCTTTAGTAGAAACCATTTTTATGAGGAATCAGAACTGAAATCATTAAACCGGCTTAAAGTGCTGCATAAATGCATCCATGGATACTGTTTTGCACCTGGACCTGAATGAAACACGTTTAGATGCTATTTATATGCCTGTTTTGTGTGCTATTCTTGAAACTTGCTATTCTGTGGTTTATGCAGTTCTATCTTCAGCTTGTAGATTTCCTAAACTGCAGACTATCAATGTTTTTAGGCCTCTGTTCCGCTCTGCTCTCAGCCCCAAAATGCACTTTATGCAATATTCTGTACTGTAAAACATCCACATCATCAAATTGCTGATTACACCACCGTAATTGGGCTAATCAACAGCCGTTACGAACCTCCGCGGAGAAATAAGCGAGAAAAAAGCCACTTTGAAAGTAATATCCTTGCAAATTTGGTGTTTGCAAACTGTTGCGAACCTCTAGGAAAGTATCCCTTAGAGTTTTCACACTGGTTGCATCAAGTTCACGTGAATTTAAGGATAGGACAAGAAAAACGCTGAAGGGCGTATTCACTAAATGCTGCAGTATTTCAACAACCTGCATCTTATTAGGCTCATTACAGATTGTGCTGTTTTCAAAACTCAATGCTATTTGTTGTAATTAACGTTTTACTGTTACTGTGTCCTGAAACCAGATGGTAAACCGAATTTCATTTGGATTTAGATGATCACAGCATCACTTATTCATCAAGTAGTGATCAAATGATGGAGACGAGCATTATAAATTGTCATAAATCCAGACTTGTAGTGCATAGTGCACGTATTTCGCCATTTTAAAGAGCCCGGATTGCAGTGAAGCGTAACTGCAGTCCGAGTAAAGTATGCCACATATCTTGTGCATCTTCCACATCCAAGAGTTCAGAACAAACCTGAAAGCTCTTTGTCAGTTTGTTTGAACAGTTAATACCACTCTTTTAGTGATTTTTTTGCTTGTTATGGAATATATATGGAGTATAACCAGAGTCCCCCTGTAGTCAATAATTTGATCCCTTAAAACTCTTCTTTGATCACCAAAATTACATATGTAGAGGTATTTTTTCATGTGAAAAAAAATTCTTCATGCCTTAAAATAGCTTGAATGTAACTCTACACCCTTGCTTCATTTAGTATGCGCAGATTCACGAATATGTAAATTATCCCCGCCTCCACTCATTCACCTCAGCTCAGAGATTTACTCAGCCAACTAACTGAGGTAAACGCTGCAATAGTATTGCTCTCTACAACGTCGGACATAACGGTAATTAACATGATTAGCATTTTGCTTGACTATGAAATCAAACAGCTAATAATGTGTTACACAAACCATGTTCCCGTTCACCATCTCAGAATCATATAGTTCATCATAACGATATGCATCATACATCTGCTATATTGCTAAATCTACCCGATTTTTCATATCAACAGAAAAATATACTAGGACAACATGTCTTCTCTCGAGATATGATATGCTAAAGCCTGACGGCTCGTTGACGTGATTGGTTACAAGGTAGTTTGCGACGTCAGAAACACCAGCGATTTCAAACCGTGTTTTTGAGACTCTTCGGTTCACTGCAGTTTTAAAGAGAAAACACTCAGCAATGGTGTGGAATTATGAATTTGCTCTTAGTTTGTCTTAAAGCATATTAAAAACACCACATAGACATATAAACAACATTAAAAACTTGATTTTCACCATAGGAGGAATTTAAAGCTGCAGTCCGTAACTTTTTTTGTGTTTAAAATGTACAACATTTATATAATGAGCGAGTGCATCATGAATACATTTTACAAACCGTGCTTTTGTCTGATCCTGAATCACTACGGTCCACCTTTAATAAGTGTTTATATTGGGACAGTTTTAGATTGGTACGGGTCGTACCACTGCGAAGTAGCACAGTTCCTGCTTGTCTTGTCATTGACACAAACAGAGAGAAGTTGCTCAGGCTACAATATTCTTCCACAAGACGCACACAGTTCTGTTTATTAACTGATAGAGCGCCAAAAGTTACGGACTGCAGCTTTAATTATAAAATGGATAAATTTGCAATTTTTAAAGTAAATCTGTGAGTGACTTATGTATAGTTCTCCTTGTACATTGAGAAATTGTTTTAACATAATAAATTGTACACCTTTAATAGAAACTTTAGTGTATTTTTAGTATAGGTGCTTGTATCCTCATGAATTATACACAACTGAATTAATTGCCTTTGAATTAGTGCCACATAATGTAATGCTGCAAACTGAGGAACATTAAATATTTAGGAAACAGCAATAAGAGTGTCAATAAGAGTGTCAGAGTGCTTCTGCTAATTGGTCTTTTTTTAGATTGTTTACCTGCATATTATCAAGCCTATATGCACTAAATGTCACAACTCTTTCATAATATGAATATGTTGATTTGATCAATGTAAATCTAGCTTTTGTTGTCATATCCATACTAAATCATTCACTAAATCGTTTGTCAGAAGTGACTAAGTCCCACAGCTCAACCAATATTGCTTCCTCCGGCAGGCCTTGTTATTTCAGGTCAGTATTAAAAAGACTTCAACATGAGGTCTAAACAACTAAACCGTTCATTAGAGAAACAACACATTATCTAAAAATGAATCATCCTATGAATCATGCCTTATTGTCCCAAAGTCATCCCTAAAACTTGTTTCTAGCCTCAGTGATTTTAACAATAACAATTTCATTGTATTATTTGTGTACATATGTAATCCAATATGAGTTTTAGGTGAAGTACCCTGATGATTCCACTGCCTATCTATCTATCTATCTATCTATCTATCTATCTATCTATCTATCTATCTATCTATCTATCTATCTATCTATCTATCTATCTATCTATCTATCTATCTATCTATCTATCTATCTATCTCTTTTTGATTGATTCATTAAAAAGAACTGGTTCATAAGAGTCATTTTTGGTTATACTTTATTTCAGTAGTTCACTAGACATTCTACTACTAACTATAAGTAACTTTGCAACTTTGCAACAGCATGTAAACCCTACACTGTTAGAAAAATCTGTAGAAATTACAGTATTACTGGCAGCTACTTGCCAGTAACTTACTGTAGATTTAAATTGATGTTATTTACTGGCAACAATTTGTTCAAAATTAAATGAACATTAAACATTAACAAGTCTTTATCTTTACAGAATAAAACTAAAATAACATCCTCATGCAAAGCATTCTGGGAACCAAAATCTGAAGGAAAAAAACAGAAAAAGGTTGATGAAGATTTCTGGTTCCCAGAATGCTTTGCATTAGATTGTTATTTTATAATTGTATTCTTTAAAGACAAAGACTTGTTAATGTTTAATGTTCATTTAACTTTGAACAAACTGTTGCCAGTAAATAACATAAATTTAAATCTACAGTAAGTTACTGGCAAACAGCTGCAAAAACTACAGCAAATTTTTTACAGTGTAATGCTTAAAATAATGAATTGGTTTGAGTAGGGCAAACTTAAATTAACTTTTATGAGTATTAAGAACTTTCTTTTTCTTTTGAGTTCATAAATCTGACACAATTTAAGTAATCTGAATTGTTTCATTGTTTTGAGCTTAATGAACTTGTTTCTTCCATTTAGAGGAACTTAAATATAACTAAAACTGGGCTGAGGAGTTCTATTTCCCAGCATACTTTGCCATGGCACTTAAAAGTTAGAGTAAATGCTAAAATTAAGAGTTACAGAATGTTTTTGTGTGTATGTGTGTGTAAGATTAATGTTAAGTACGAGATCTAGTAGTGTTTAATATTTCACGATGCTAATTTAGAAGAGTTATGTTGGGTTTTTGGGAGGGTTACCATCATGGTGACAACTGGAGCATGAGCTTAGTGTGAGAACAGGTGGAAGTTAAAAGTTCTGTATTGCCTTTCTCATTCAGCAATTGCTATACTAATCAAAGCATTGTGTTACCAATTAGCATTTATGTTAGCATGTTAGAATTTACTGAATTAGTTATAGCTAGTTAGGTTTCAACTAGGTTTCAATTTGAGATTACATGATAATTTTAAGTTAAATGCACAAGTTAGCTTACTCTAATATTTCAAGTTAAGAGTAATTAACAAGAGTACAAAATAAAAATCGTATAGTTCTGCTTACTTACACTTTAAATTTCTTAACTCAAGATTTTTGATGTAACTGATCACCTTAATTGAACTTATTTGGGTTTTTGTAACTACATGTCAACTAACTCTCAGAGTATAAGCAGACTATTAGGGTTTGGGTTAAAATAAAAAGTTGACTTGCTTGCAAAGTTACTTAGTTAATGTTTGTTGTGTGATCATCAAAATAAAGTGTTAGCAGACAGCCTACTAATACTCTAATGAGTTGATATGTAGTTGCAAAGTTACTTATCGTCAGTAGAATGTCTAAAGTAGAATATAGAAATAAAGTGTTGCCTCATATATTTTTTTTAGCAAATCATATATCACGGCTCGTACAGTGTTTATCATTGCGTGCATGAAATACCTGCAAGCACAAGATGATATTTGCAGAACCACACATGGATTAAGTCAAAATTCACTCCAAACTTAAGTTATTGTCGCAGTTTTTAATTTATTAATTTATTTGATCAGGCTAGTGACCATTTTAATCGCAGCATGTAATACTGCGGGGGAGTGGTCAGGGAAACCTGTTATATTACAGATATAATTTCTGCAATATTGGCTCTTTAGGGGTGCTTCCTCCTTTATTACTGCTGTCGATTATTTAACAAGTGAACTTGTGATTTAGCACCAATTATTATGGATCATTAATTCTTTTGAGAGTAATTGGTCATTTTGGTGGGACTGCAGTTTTTAGAATAGAAACCAGCAGTAGGTACTAATGAAATGAAAATCAGATCCAGCATTGGATTCTCTACAGGGACATTCCCCTTTCAAGAACTGGGATTTGAAATGGATCCACTCTGTGGCTTTCATTTCGGCCGTTGGCAGGATAGGTATGAACTAGTATGTTCAAATAGCCTGTTTAATCAACAATTCATTACTTGTACCTAGTTATGATGCAATTTCTTCACATGAATGCTGCAGTTAATGAGGACTTATGCTTTTTCAAATTTTCAGCTTTCTTTAGTGTGATGTTGCTGTTTGAGCATTGAAAAGGTCTACAAAGTTACAAAGCACAAAGTCACTCCAAAGGGAGTTATATCAGTGGAGTTATTATCAGAGGAGTTATTATATATCAGTGTGCACTGTTTCTGAACTCCCTGAAACGCCTCGATTGTAGCCTTGAGTTTTTTTCCAGGAACGTACACATCACAAAATTCTTCATTGAAATAATTCCCAATATATACGCCAAAAAGGGGAGTGGTCTGGTTGAGTTGCGCTTGCAATGTGGTGAAACCCTCGGTTATGGTATTGACGAGGCATTCGCCAAACACGTTCTAAGCAGTTGACCTATCAGAATAAACTGGTCCAGCCGACCAATCAGAGCACATTGTGCTTTTTGGAGGGAGAGGCTTCATAGAGACTGGAACTAAACAGAGCGTTATTGACAGACTGGGAAAAGAGGTGCTGCAACATTGTAAAATATCTTGAAAAATAATGTTTGTTTTTTTACATTCAAGCATGAAACCCTATTCTAGTAGTCCCTAATCAAAATCAAGACTTTATAAAAGGGTATAATATGGCCTTTTTAATGTGTATCTCTCATCTGTTATCTTGTGTAAATAGTCTTAAACACCTTTGAAAAGCATAATGTTATGGTATGGATCTGATAGTGCTGTTTAGTACTCCTGTAACGGGTCAAACTCCTTTAGTGTAATGTTTGGATTAGGATGCCAAATTAATTACAATCCCATAGCGATCTCTCTCTTCATACGTCTCCCGAGGCCCCATTAATGAGAGTTCTCGCCTCTAATCAGTCAAGCACACCCAAACATATGATAGCAGTTGAAAAAAACCTCACCCTCGATGACGAGAGCATCTTCACCCCCTCCTACCTCTTCTCCACATACACTCACTCGCTCCGATCGATCTCTCCTGTGGTTGAGCATCCATATGTATGAAAAGGATCCCACAAGTGGACGCAGTCGATTGAACTCCTGCATTCCTGCAAGTACTGCCGTTTTCAGATAAGCCACTGCAGCTAGAACCAATATTCCTAGTTTTTTTGCAAACATATTAAATAAAGGTGCCAATCAGATCAGAAACATAATGAAAATGTAAATGTAAATACATTAGGTTAGCTTCTCTTCACCTGCATAGCAAAAACTGAATTATTTGAGTTTCCTAACTTTTTCTAGCTCTTACCTAACTTTTACACTCTTTCTCAATTCCATTAGATTGATTATATATATATATATATATATATATATATATATATATATATGTGTGTGTGTGTATATTTATATATATATATATGTGTATATTTATATATATTTATATATATATATATGTGTGTGTATATATATATATATTTATTTATATATATATATATATGTGTGTATATATATATATATATATATATATATATATGTGTATATTTATATATATATATATATATATATAAACTAAAAAATATATTGTTTTTTTATCATGTATGTAAATTAGATTTTATGTATAATATTTAAATTAATTAATAATAATATAATATATATAATAATTTTTTTAGTTATTTTAACTTTACTTGCAAGAAAACACCATTAAGCTCATGCTCATTTTTAAATCAAAAGTGAGAGATTTTGAACTTATTTCAAAATCAGTTCCATATTAAACATTTTCTGGGCCCTGCTATCCACATTAATCTAATTTGTGTTTATATCTGAATCTCCTAAGGAATTTTAATGTAAGCTTATGAAAAAAAAAACAAAAAAAAAAAACATTGCCTGAGAGCTTCATTATATCTCCTGATATATGATGGAGCAACCTCTGGTGACAGAATAGGGTGCAATTTCCCCCCCATCCGCTTTATCCATCAGTACATAGTTAGCTTATTTTAAAAAAATATATTGAAAAAAGTAGTTAAATTGCTCCCCAACACAGCTACTAACAATACAGCACTACAGCTGTTCTGTAATATACAGCAATAGTCTCTCCACTCCTGCCGTGTCTGGTTTGATTTGGAGAGATCTTACTGCCTCTCAGTCCATTATACGTCCTGATGGGAAGTGAATTATCTGAAGTGTTTGCTTATGGAGAACAGGGTGTGAATGAGGGATTAGCCGAGCACAAATGAGGTCTGAAATTCAATTTTAAAGAACATAGTCCGTTTCATGCTTCTCATCACTTCTGATGCTTTTCGTCCTTGCAGCTGAGGCGTGCAGTGAGTTTAGCAAACATCCTTTTTTACTTAAGAGGAAATGAACAGTCATGCATACTTCATAGTAATATGCACAAGGAGGAACTAATATGATACCAGTGGAGATATTTGTCGGATGAAACTATGTTAGCAAGCATGTTCAGGGCCAAAGTCTACTCATTCACAAACCTACAGTAGTAGCTATACCTACCTAGACAGAATTTTAAGGCAACATATGGGGCCACATATGGGGCCGGATCATTTCCATAATGACCAACGCAATCTACCAAGCGTCTGGTTTAAGACATGCTTTGTCTTGGGCTGTAAATAATGTCGCAAACACCGGCAAATTGACTAGCGCAAACCTTAGTAAATCACCTTGCGTGATTCATTTAAATACTCTCCTCCCATAAATTTTGCGTCTGAAAGGGAAACTCCTACAAATGCATATGCAATAAAGTCAGCCGCAAAAATAACCATGTCCACGCCTTCTCAGCGCTTATTTCACTGCGTGTCTTTAGTAAATCCTGACAGTAGTTTTTTAACGCCAAAAGAGGGTTTGCGCTAAATCTGGACCATAGACTATCTCCTCCTGATTTTTATTATTTATTATGTATTTTTATTTTAAGTGTATACTGCATGTACTGTATCTTTCAGAGAAGGCGGCGATCCCAGAATGCATTGGGTCAAACTTATGGCCCATATATACTTCAATCGAAATTGAAGAACAAACCAGTGCGACGTCATTTTAAACAAAATCAGGCCAAACAAAGTTCGCTCCGGCTGGTAAACACCTTTGAATTACCATTGGTCCATGGCGATGATGTAATAAGTAGGCGTGGCTCTCAGACTCCACCTTCTTTGAAGGGAAAATCTTCTCTGGTTCATTTCTTCTGTTCAGTCCATCGAGGTCAGACACGAGTAAAACACACTGGAGAGCTGCTGTATAAGAAATTGAAGATGAAATTCAAATCGAAAGCGACACTGAGACTTTTTTTTCAATGTTTAACACTGTAATATTACTTCAAGCAATCGATTGTATAAAGTGCTAAATAAACAAAATTCTGAGGCAATAAATACTACATTATATGGACATTAAGATAGCATTCTATGCACATGTCGTGTGTACTTAGCAACATGCTAACGTCAAACGCCATAGAGTGCAAAAGTCGTGTTCTGGAAGTGAAATTCCCATAAATTTTCAGTAGCACCTCACTGCAGTACACGAGATCCAGGGGGGTGGAGTTGGATCCAGATCTAAGGGGTGGAGATTGGTAGGTTTAGGGGTGGGTTTAGGGATCAGGAGGTGGAGATGGATCTGGATCCAACTCCTCCCCCTGGATTTCGTGTTCTCCAGTAAGGACCATCTCTATATTTTCTCCATAGAGGAATTGGTTTTTAATGATAATTTATAAACCAGGCCTACAGTGAGCTTTAAGGTTGTTAATCAATGGTATATGCTTTTGTTGTTGTCGTTAGTTCACATTATTTGAACTTTTTAAAATAATCACCTTTAACAGTGGAATTCCTGTTGAAAATCTCCCCCAATCAGAGAATCGAAACAAATTGCGTCCCATGAAGCGCTGAGAATGATGTGATAGTCTCCCTACGCTCTCAAACTACTTAAATATGTGTATATGTATGGATATATTTTCCCTCTCTGAATCCAAATAATCATGTATCTGTCTTTTTGTCTGATTTTCAAATGCTTTTTTGCTTTGCATGTTGTCATTTACTTTGTAGCTGTTTGGTTTGCTTTGGTTCATTGCTTATAACTCAAAAAAAAAATCCTATAGAAAAAATACTACCGGTACCAAGAGCGCTGAAAAAGTGGATGGGCTCCAATGCACTCTATTGGAATGAGTGGAGTCTGTGGTTTACATGTGATGTGTGGAGTTGCTGCATGGGTAGTGTTCCAGATCAGTTATTTATGAGGTTCCATTGCAGTTATGCTGTCTTTGGAGGCAGTAGACAGCAAATCAGCTCACTAGGTTTTGGAAAAGAGCTGTTTTATGATTTATTCTGTCATATTTTTTTGTCATTAGTGGTGTTTTAATGCCACATGCTAAGATGAGTGTACTTAAGCACTGCAACTTCATTATCAATTGACATGTAATGCATTTAACCATTCGTCATTGTCCTTTTAAAATCGAGAGTCAGAATTTTGTCTGCTTTAGCAAAATCGTGACACTATGAGGGATAGGTCTGTTGTTTATTTTTTTGTGTTTATGCAAATGAGAAGTTGCCCTTGCAGTCTGCTTAGTGTCAGGTGAATAGATCTGCATAATAAGTGTAATGAGGTAAAAGGTCAGCATCTGTCTCAGGCCCGCAGACTTACGCATGACTACACATCTTAATTTTGTTAGTGCCATTTGTCATCCAAGAAATCCTGCAAAATTAAGAAGTGAACTATAATATAATATAATATAATATAATATAATATAATATAATATAATTTTTACAATTTGTCACATTTTTATTAGCCTCAAAGTATTGGACACTTAAACCAGACCTGAAAATGTATGTCACTGCATTAACAAAATATTAAACCAAGTGGCATTTTTTTAATAGCACAAGCACTTCCACTAGAATCAACTTGGTTAAAAGTAATTGACAAAATGACCTAGAAAAGTGTGATTTGTGTCTCCAAAAGGGCTCAAAATACTCCAAAATACTTTATGGGTCCCTGTTTGTGCTATACAGAATTGGTATGCTTGTGGCTGCTTGAACATTGTGTGTATGTGTGTGTGTAGAGAGAGAGAGAGGTCTCCTTTAGTTCTTGACATTGAATTCCAAGGTGTTTGATCCCGACTTGCTCCCAAGCAATATCACACTCAGCATGCAGCCTGCCATGTCCACAACTTATCAGATCTATAGCGTTAGTTTATATGTGCGCTTCACACTGACCCTTTGAAAAACCATGGGACACCATTAAAATTCATACAACAGTGAATGTTGTGGTTTAACTGGCTCGCTCTCTCATGCCTTAATTTTTTCTCTGAAATGAGTAGTCTGTTACTCTCAATTTAATTTCCTGTGTAAAAGTCACTGCTGTGATGTTAGTGTGGCCATGCAGGGCTTACTGATCTTAACCCTTTGACGCGTACGATGATACGATCACACCGGTGTAACCAGTCTCGGCTGGTCCCTGGAGCGTACGACCACACCGGTGTGATTAGAACGTTCAGTGCATCATACAGACTATATAAATGACTTGTTTTATTCATATCAGATACACATTGTGTAGGTATTAGGTACACCGTAAAAAGTGATCAATTGACTTAACTTAAAAAAGTGAGGAAACCCATTTTTACACATGAAGTTTATTACTTAATAATTTAAAGGCAATGGGTTTCCTCACTTTTTTTAAGTTAAGTCAACTGATCATTTTTTACAGTGTAACTATAAAATGTACTCTATTCTTCTCCCACTTCACTGGCCACTTACTTTTATGTATTTTAGGAAAAGTTGACATGTTGTAAATCTGACAGATATGATTCTCTAAATTGCGGTGCAAACATGGTGGTGCCCATTGCGCATTATAGATCAGCTAACATGATCATTATAAAGTTTATAATAATAATAAGGTGATAATTTCTAAAATAACGGTCACCTTAAAAAACTCACGCTGGGGGGTCAACTAGAATATTTAGAACTTACGTGTAAAAGGGTAAAATCAAAAATGCATATTCTGGTGTCTAAATATAGCTTCAATATAGCATGTTTTTTTAATAGTGTTACAGTAGCAGGCTGTTTACTTAGTCTCAGAGTGTGGAAAAGAGCAAAATGGGTGTGGACAACTAAATTATGATTTTTTTTTTGTGCAGGAAACTACTAACAATATAAGCAGTGATTGCTATTATCATCACTAAAAGCAGCCAATTTATTATTTTAACAAGAATAGCAAGGTTTACTGCTTAGCAGTTTAATCGTAATAAACTGAAAAAGACATTGAATGGAGCATTGACGTTCACAGTCGGTTGTATCTCAACAAGTGAAAATGAAACAGTTAGGTGTAAACCGGATGTGTATCAGTATATTGGATCCATGAATTCGCTCTTAAAGTGACAGCAGCCTAATAAACCTGATTTGACCTGTCTGTGTCAAATCAAACAAACTAGAAAATTACTTGCTGCTCTTGACTGGATAACTTTCTTTTTTTTAGCTTTAACCCTTGTGCATCCTTATGGACATTTTTGTCCTTTTCAGTATTGTTTTTAATGCTAAGTGCATAAAATTTGGCACAGCACAGGTGTGTATTTTTATTGGAATTTTACTATTTCACCACCATTTCCTTTAAAAAATCTATTTTGCACTAGGTTCACAAAATACTTCCTCTCAGCGCCTTTTGTATCTCAGGGCCATTTAACTATAAAATGATGCAATCTTTGTTAAGAGGCTTTCATTTTAATTTGTACAAATTTTTTTTGTCAGATGGTGCAATTTTTTCAGGTTTGTTTGGACAATAAAGCAAATACTCGCTTTATTCCTGTTTTCTGCTTCGGCATATTATAGAGCCAATTGGATAAATTATGCAATGGTAATTGTGTGCGTGTGTTGGTATGGATGTCAGAGTGTGGTTGGTGTGTGTGTTATAAAAAAAATATGTGTGAGTGTGCATGTGTGTGTTTGTAATATTGAGAGAGAAAAACTCAACTGCAAATAACAAATCCAATTACTGTGTGCACCAGTGGAGTTTTGCTGGCATCCAATGGGGAAAATCTGTTACTGCACCCAAACAAAATCTTACCGAAAGCTCATTTTCTGAGATATCAACCTCAAATTTGGAACACAACTTATTTAGATTTATGGCTCTGATTTTCTAGCCATTTTAGAGTTCAACTTGTTTCATAAAATATATATTTGACATAAAATAATGTTCATAAACTTAAACCTATATAACTTTTTTTTGGATTTACTTCAGCAATAATCTGCCAAGGGTCTTCTTTAAAATGATACCAAACTTAAGTCTGTGCTCCCAAGCTTCACATTTTTATGACAGTTTTTTGACACGGACATTTTTGTCCTTTTTTAATTGATGCACAAGGGTTAATAAATAATACATTTATATGTAATTCATACAGTGAAGACTATGCAGTACTTTATTTTTACATTTGATCATCCAATTACTGTTCTATTTCTAAATACATGTTAAATAAACCTATTGTACCTGAAAAACATAATTAGTTCAATTAATTTTTTTTTAATTGAATCTGTCATACTGAATTTGCTTCGTTGTTCTTATTTTTTATCTAAATTTTTTTAAATAAAATAACAAAATTAACTATATTGTGATATATATCCTGATAAACATTTTGGTCATATTGCGCAGCACATAAAAAATATATTTTCACCCCTTTTAAAGTGTCTCAGGCTTCACACAGTAGTAAAAGAGATTTTTTTAAAACTGACATCTAAATTCAAATGCGACTGAACAGGGCTTTTCATGAACAGGGCAATGAAAAGCCTTTTATGTAAGCTATATCTCACGACAGCCTTCTTTAGACAGGTTTTTTCACAAATGTTTAGTTTAAAGTCGATAAGTAAGCCTGAGCATTCAGACTGATCTGTGCCATTTTACAGTGTAAGGTCTGCTAAAAGAGAAATGGCCTGGAAGTGCAAGGTTGTCAGCCAAGTGACTTGTGATCGCACAGGGTTCATGGTTTCTTGCCTGTTGGGCGGTTTTTCAGAATTACTCTGCATTAGCGCCCTAAGGTCACATGGCCACGAATCTCTTTGGACTATCCCAGCAAACACGTTATTAAAAATGTGACAGCCACAGCAAGTTTAATTAATCAATCTCTGATACAGAGTTTTAGTAACTCGTTTAACGGAACGGATGCAGGTCATTGCTTGCAGCTCCCTGAAACTGGAATATATATATTCGGCTCGGCTTATGAGGTGGGATTCAGGTCTTCAGGGAAAGAAAAACTCAGAGCCCCATTCCTCATCATT
Organism: Squalius cephalus; assembly: GCF_949319135.1. Classification (NCBI taxonomy): domain Eukaryota; kingdom Metazoa; phylum Chordata; class Actinopteri; order Cypriniformes; family Leuciscidae; genus Squalius; species Squalius cephalus. The sequence goes on from NC_137144.1 coordinate 14,462,719, forward strand.
AAGTTTTAAACAGTTCTGTCGAGTTCACCCAGGCTGACCGCTACAGTTAATCACTAGCTGGGGGTTTAACAAGGGACAGAGGAAAGACTTTCGGAGGAAACCAGAAGCCTTTAACTAGTGAAAGAGGCTGTTGCGACTGAATATCCAACCACAATGTGTCCAGATACTTTTTTACCAAGTGAATGACATTACTTTAATGTTTGTTTCTCATAATATACATTGCAGCATCACCTAATTTCTCAAAGACTCCTAAACGACTCATTCGAAGATTCAGTCTCTCTAAGCCCCGCCTTTCCAAGAGCTAGACTGCTCTGATTGGTCAGGCGGCCCAGTCGGTTGTGATTGGTCGACTGATTGCAGCGCATGTAGGAAAACAAAACATCCATTACCATAAATGAATTTCATAAATCCTCATCCTGGCGTCGGGGAATGATGCTGCACCAATCACATCGGGTTATCTGATATAGGCGGGCCAGAGGCGAGCTAAACAGATGATGACAGCGCTGTGATGTCAAAGTCATTAGTAAACATTGCAAGATGGCTATGGATGAACACCAGTTGTTTGAAATGGCTTTGGCTGCTACAATGAACGAGTTAGACTTGGCTTTTTATCTAAAAGAGGAACAGAAGACGGCGCTCGAATCGTTCCTTTGCAAGAAGGACGCTTTTGCTGTTTTGCCGACCGGATACGGCAAGAGTCTAATCTACCAGTTAGCCCCGCTGGTAGCCAAGCGTATGGGGCTTGTTGTGATTGGTCATAGTGTTATCCAATTGCATGCAGTGAGACTTTCAAATGCATGCTTGGTGCCGCCCCTCGAGCTGGGTGATTTTCATTAGTCGATGCCAGATCATTAATCTTTCAGATTTGGGTCTGGATTTCCAGGCTAGGCATAATGCTGATTGTCAAAAAATGTATTAAAAAACCCCTGAAATATGGGTTATATTGAGGCACTTAGAAATGGAAGTGAATGGGGTCAATCCATAAATGTTAAAATAATTTTTCAATAATATGTTAAATGTATCACCGTGCTCTGACATCTCATTGCAACTTTGCATTTATGAAAACACAGTTATTAATAAGTATTTCACTAACACCTTTTGCAGACTTTTGCTTTCTCATGCTAATAAGTGTAAGAAATGTGTTTAAAATGAACCACAGGTTTTGATTAAAGTGCAATGCCTTTCCCTGGCAGAGCTTTTTGAAGTTAAAAATAACTGGTGCGATGCAGAGGTGCAATATGCTGCCACACATTTTTTTTTGTAGCGTGTGAAGGGGAGCTGTTATTGCAAAGTGTTAATTAATTGGATCTTCAAACTGCCTGATTTAGAAGGCCTGAGGCAAGACTTCCCGTAAAGCTCACACTGCCATTGATGAAACATTGATTTAATGGACCACTTTTTATTCGAATACAGGATTATTCAGGAATATATAAAACCCTCTGGCTTAAACCTTCTATGTGACCTACCTTTTTTAAATGTAATGTAATAAGAAAAAGTTTGTTAAATGAATAAATGCAAATGCTAGTTTTATTTTACAAGGAGCAAGTCACCTCATGGGGGCGGCCATTTTGTGATCACATGACCAGATGTTTATAGCCCCTTTCGCACCACGTAATTCTAAAAACTTAGTTCTAGGAACTAGCCACCAGGGTGGTTCCCCGAGAACTAAATGTTCCCCTAGAGCCATCATCCTAGTTACATTCGCACCGGCAGTAGGAACTCTGAAGTGACGTAAGCCGTGCTTGTTGTTGACTTTTATTTTGACGGCGCTAAGAACGCCAGAGCCTGAGCACACAGCGCTCCCATTCTGCGTCTTTATAAGTTTACAATCTGTTTAACAGTCCAGTCTTATACGTTATTAGATAGAACTGTTATACAAAGAAAGTAGACAGTATATAAAAAAGTATTAGCGTTTGCCATGTGGTTGATGCCCAATGTCGATAGCTGAGCAGAAATAGATAATCATGTTTCGCTTGGTTCCCTTAGAACCTCTTTTTCCTTAGCGTAAAGGTTGAGAGTTCCATCTATCACCGTTTTCCATGTTCGTAGAGTTAGTTTGTGGAGTAAATATATAGGCTAAAATCTGTGTGTGTACATAGATTTTTGTAAATGGTGGGTGCTGGTGTTTCGCATGCGTTCGGCCAATTAGTTTACACTAACGTCACTGGAAACAAAAAATAACTCACTCACGTTAAACATTTACTCTTTGAATTCTTGCACCCGGGAACAATATTCAATAAGTCAACAACCTTACATGATGTCTTAAAGGTACAGTAACAAAAACAGCTTTTTTAACTAATTTAATTGTAAGAAAGAGGGCGGAAATTATCTTGTAAAACTAACAAAATCCTTCAAAACTGTAAAATATGGCCAGTTTTAAGACAGAAGTTGTAGTAAATAAGACGACAAATTCAATAGCAGTTAAATCATCACAGTGCAGTTGGGTATATTCCAGCTCAGAGGCTGAATGAAGTATAAGTGGATCTCTGGCACTGTGCCTGTACCAGGGAAACCCTGAGCGGGGCACCTTGGCAGACCAGCTGTTGGCCGACTGGGCACGGGAAGTATTTTGGCTTCCCCTTTAAAAAAAATGATGGGTGGTTTCTGAAATGGAGCAAAGTAACTTGGAATTTACCACATGTGACGTCAGATTTTCTTGCCTTGTCTGCGGAGTGGGTGGTCACTTCTCTTCCTCATCTCATTACTCTGTCGTTGCCTTTTACAATGAGACAGACCTTTGCGAAAGTTTCTTTTTTATGAACTCACTGTGAATAACACTGATATTTTTGCATTTTATGAGGAAAGTGCTTAATACAGCTCGCAAAATTTGACATTTTTGTGAATGCTTGGTAAATATCAGTCATTTTATCAGCTTGATGAAACCACAGGGTCTTCCATGTGCTGTCAACACACCGTCCACCACCAGCACTCTTGTCAGAGCACCGTAATAGCAACAACCACGTCTGTCAAAATAATTGCAGATGCTGTGAGCCAGAAGTTTGCCGAGCAAGAAATTATTTGTTTGACCGAGTGGAACAGTCACTTAGACAGAGTGGCCTACCTTACATTGAGTCATACAGCCTTTAGGTCATCTCCTATTCTGTTTTCTTCAGGCAAGTGAAGTGTTACAAATTATTTTTGATGGCTGTGCTAAATGAGCTCCCATTGCCCCCGGACGCTTTAAGTGACCGATGAGTGTTATTGTGAATGTGTCTTAGGATCCATAAAAATAATGCTAATCAGTGACATTAAGCCCTACAAGCGTTGAGATGTCACAGTGGTTTTAATAGGCAACATGCGCATGAAAGAAGCACAAATGCGTCATTCAACTATGGCTTGTAAATAAGGTGCATTTCTAGTTTAGATATGAATAAACCAAAAAAAAAGGACTATTCTGGTTTTGTGTATTTTTACCATGGTAAATGTAGAATTGTGATAATCTGTATACAGTATCATACTTCTCTAAGTTACAATTAGTCATCATTGCTCATCATTGAACTATATTCCTTGCTTCCTTTAACCGTGTTTGTTGAATGCCGATTTTGTTAGCATGCATTAAAAACAACGCAAGAGTGTTTAGCATTGCTGAATGGAAGTGATATTTTATAAAATTGAAAAAATTGTGCTTCATCTTCATAATTATTGCATGGGTATGCTCATGCTAAAGAAAAAACTAAGAGACATAAAATCTGCATACATGCTAGCTTACTGCTAAAGGTAAACTCGTGAATAAACTGACTGAATTGTATTATTAGCATATATAAGCTAATGCTAAAGCTAAACTAGAATAAACCAAGAAAATGGACTCTATGCATGATCACTTCCACATTTAGCATCAGTCGGCACCGCAACTTCTGGTGCAGCACAGTTTATGGAAATTGTTTGAAAATTAAGTACAAAATTTTATCTTTTACACGACAGGACTAAGTAATATTGATATGATGATACACCTTTTCACTAAAGCTATATAAAGCATGTGGAACTCATTACTAAAATGTTATGTTTTAATATAATATACTAAAATGTTAAGTTTACTATAGTTAAAAGGGCTAATGTATATAATATACTTACATGATGTAATATATTATGTGTAATATAGTATATTATATACATTACATACAAAAAATTATATACAAAAAATACTACTTCCGGCAGTATGCGTTTTCGGACACAGCGCAAGAGAATTAGCATATTAATCTACAATGTTAAAATTAAACCAAAGACTGAACCAAGGGAATTGTATATGATTTAAACTACCGTGTGTAAGTAATTATCATAGGAAGATGAACGACAATGCGACAAGCTGTTAAAGCGTGCAGCGCCCTCCTCTGGTCAAAACAAACACCACACAATTTGCTGTTAACCGGTAGGCTTTGCTTTGCAGTCTTTCTTGACAGAATTTTTGAACGCACAGTAAAATCAGGGACACTTGTGATGACAGCTCCAGTGAGCTGTCCCCGGAAAACAGGGACAACTGGTTGTTGCGCTAGAAAAGTACATCCCGTAATAAACTGTACATTATAAATGAGTGCATATGGAAAGCAAAGCCACTGAAGTCCCATTTTAAGCTTCCAGCTCTTCTCTGCTGCCTGTTTGGAGGTGGACTGAAAGCAATGTTGTCTTAAAGCACGGTTTGATAGTCTCAGCTGGACACTAGGTAGTTGTGGCAGCTGCAGCGAAGCGTGGGAGCATATGGCTCGGAAAGTTGCGGCTGGAGTCCAGCAATTACCACACCAGGGGGCTCTGTTACACCAGCACCAGCCATAGCCAAACATAATGAGGCACATCTACAACAAACACTACTTCTGCTTTTGGACATCCAAACATTCGTGCAACTCTCCCAGCTGGGCCCACAGAAACATATGTGATTAACTACGGATAGAGCCAGACAATCTGTAAACGCTGCATGGGGAGAACCGTTTAGGCGATAAACTTTGTTAGCTACGAGTTGGATAAAGCAAAGCTTTATTTTTGGACCCACACCAGGAAAGATATTATGGCGGTCAGGTTTTAGGTTCAAGAGAGCGCCTGCACTAGTGATGTATGAAAGTACTCCATGCCAATCTCTAAGTATGGTGAAGGCTATGTGATGATGTGGGGCTATTTTAATTTAACTTAGAGATTGGCATGGAGTACTTTCCATAAGATCATCTCTCAATGCAAATCAAACTAGCTTTTAGGCTAACTGAAATAAAACCATGCCAATCTCTAGGTATGGTGAAGGCTATGTGATGATGTGGGGCTATTTTAATTCCAAAGGCCAAGGGAACTTTATCAGGATGCATAGTATCCTGGATCCATGAAGTAACTGACCTTTAAAATAAAAATCTGCCTGCCTCTATGGGAATTTAACATAGGGCTGTCCAAACTTATGCACCCTGTATTTTAAGGAAGAACATTTATTTATTTACGATACATTATTCATTCACAAAGAAAATTGGTGTCCTTAAAGGTTGGATTTTTCCTAATTTTTTAAATTAAGGCATTAAGTTTAATTTCCAAAAGATGATTTTTTATTCCTCTTTTTAGTCAACTTTAGCAAGGGTGTCTAAACATATGCATAGCACTGTATATATACACACATATGTATATATATATACACACACACACACATGACATTTCAGATTAAGGTCATGGTTATGATTATATTTTTGATATAATGTAAATAAATGTTTTTATCCATTTTCATTTAATAGTTTATCGTAATATGTGTGTGTTTAATTTTATTTTTTAAATTTGATAAATTATATAGTATTTTAAGAACTTTACTACTAAATATTATCAGTATTATCAGTATATATATATATATATATATATATATATATATATATAATGTATATAATAACAACTGCTTCCACAAGAATATTTAACAATATAGCACTGTAATTTATTGCTATATTGTTTAATTAATTTAATTTAAATGTCCATATGCATAATTTCCATATAGACACTGAAGTGTAATGCTTATTAATAACTGCCTGCTCGAGAAACATATTGCTCATGAAGTAGCATTATTACCAGGCTATGCAACAAATCAGACAAGACTTTACGGCCCGGTTGTTGTGTGACATCTCAGCCCATCCCTCGAGGCGAGCGCATTTCACTCACACTTTGAAAACACTGATTGGCTGTGGCAGTTTTCATCTTGTTCCTTTACTCCGACGATTTCATTACGCCTAACCGTTTGGAGAAACGTTCACATCCCTCGACAACTGAGGTTCTGATTGGCCCCAGATAAAATCTTGATTCCCTCCCCGGATTTTTTTTAGCTGGACTCTTTCTGAGTGTATGTGTGTGTTAGCGAATCTGTGCGTTGCATTTGCAAGAGTGACGGATGCTCCCAAAACCTGGAGGTGATTCATCTAAGGACAACTGCTCATGGAGGAAGATTGACAGGCCTCCTCTTGCCCATGACAGATGGGGCTGGTTTTAGCCATAGGGAATAAGGAGGCAGTGGATGCATATAGTGTTGAGAAATCTAATATATTTTTTATTTGCCACTTTCTTATTTAAGCATTAGAGGTATGTTTTTGTTGTTATGAGAGCTATTACATATGCAAAGTATTACCTAACATAAGATTAAAAAAGCATGTAAATTATTTTTGACTTGACTTTTGACTTCTCGACTGTATACACTATTCAGGAGTAAAATATTTTTTGACAAGCCTTTTCCCAGAATGTTGCAGTGTTTATTATAAACTATTTATCTATGCACACCATTATATTTTTTTAATCATTATAATCAAAAACGTTAACCTCCCCTCCCCCTGTAAACGACGTCTGTTCTCTTCATGATGAAGGTTGGACTAAATATCCCCCACAACTTACTGCAAACTGACATTCAGATCTGCCTCCATTTAGTTAGCAATGCCCTACTTCCTACGAACCAATCAACTCCTGAAGGTTGAAATCAAGTCCCGCCCTATACTTTTTTTTCTCATTCCAGAAGCCGTTTCGCTTATCACAACTTTTGATTTTTTTTTTTTTTATATCCAAATAGTATTTCGAAATGAGAATTAGTGTATCCCAATTTCCCAAATCCTAGTATGTTGAAATGAGTATTCCAAAGATCCGGATGATCTAGGCTAGAAGGTTAGAATCCGAAGTGCAGATCCGTGCACACTCAAATGGCTAATATTGCCCACAACCCATTGCGCACTGGACGAGGATTCAATTAGATCTACAAACACGAATCAAAAGTGTTAAAAAATTACATTATTACTACAAACTACTCTTCATTTCTCCCCGAAATGGTACGGAAATTAAATTAAATTGAATATGGTTGATTTGAACTGTGTAAAGATGATTGACAGGGCAGTTTAAACGGTGATTAAACCGTAAAGATGCGGTTATGACGAAGTAGAATGTCCCAAAGCTTGCCTACTATTTTGCGTCAGTCTTGTTTGAAATGTGCTGGGGACAGAGACACACTCGGAAGTGCATTTTCAGAAGTGCTGGGTACAATGACGCACTCATTTTTTTTTCTCTTTCGCGCAGGTCATGTTTTGAAAGACGATGTCTTGTAGCTTACTAAAGTAAATAAATAAAAATGTATACAAAAATCTGTTGATGTCCGATTCGTTTTATGAAGAAGAAAGCCTTACGTTTTCAAAAAGCATTAGACATATGACTCACTATTCTGCTTCATAAGTACCATGTTGACAATATGATATGACGTGGTTTAATGCAGGGGTTCCCAACCTTTTTTGTGCCAGGGACCAGCATATTCATTAAAAAAATTCCAGGGACCAGTTGTCAATTTTAAGATGCATCGTTTCGAACATATCACTGTGTAAAACAGTAACAGCCTATCATTTATTTGCATATAATGAACTAGGTGGCAACAAAGGCTACTTGTATGAATATACCAATCTTTTTAAACTTTCAGACCGGTTCACAAAATGTTTCCCTTTAAGCACTTACTCACTAGCAGGTGGCAATAATGGCAAATTGTATGAAAATACCAGTCCATTTCACCTGTCAAATCTCTCCAGAACTACTAAAGACAATCACTTCAACAGCAACTTAGTGTTTTCACACACCAACAGGTGACAACAAAGGCTAATTGTATGAAATTAAGAGCCAGTTTCAACAGTCAGACAGTTTCAGAATACAATAGCAAACACATAAATTAGTGATTTCAGCCAATCATTTTTAAAAGTATAAAATTAGAGATTAAGCTTTAACCTTTAACAAAAAATACAAGATCAGACCAATGAGAACAAAACTATTTTAATGTGAGCATGAACTGCTTATTGATATTACTATATTTGTAGCTGTGCACAAGACAAGCTGTTCTTCCTGAGCAGCCATAAAAAACATATGCATCCAAAACAATGCACACAAATTCCAGGATACAATAAAACGAAATTTAAAAAGGTATGCTTTACAAATATGAACGAAAACCAGCTTACAGTTTTTCACCACAAATAACATACAACGGATTTGGCGCCACGGAATCACTCTCTCTCTCTCTCTCTCTCTCTCTCTCTCTCTCTCTCTCTCTCTCTCTCTCTCTCTCTCTCTCTCTCTCTCTCTCTCTCTCTCTCTCTCTCTCTCTCTCTCTCTCTCTCTCTCTCTCTCTCTCTCTGAGTTGGTCATCGCCTTTCCTTTTACCAGAACTGTCCGCAATGAAATTAGCCATTGAAAAAAATATCGCGGCCCGCTCATCTCTCCACTTCTCTGTCACTTCAGGTGCAGCGCGCTTTTTTGCAGTCCGTTCAGATATGACGCGTTGCTAAGCAATCGCAAGGCGCTCAAAGAAACACATTTTAATCTATTTATTGTTTAGGTTTTGGATTAAATAACATGACGTCATAGCACTTAAAAAAGCATTTAAAAAAGACTATTATTATTATTATAAAAAAAGAAAAAAGAAAAAAAGAAACATTATTCTGGGAATATTTCAAGGCCCGGTTCTAGCGGGTCCACGGACCGGCACCGGTCCGGGGACCGGGGGTTGGGAATCACTGGTTTAATGTACCTAAACAACGATCACCAAATTTCTCTCTCATATTGCTCCTCATAACCACTGAAAACAGTCAAAAAATCGAACCAAAAGTCAAATTATTATGGACGTAATCTGACATTAAGCGTTTTTGTTCACACTGTAAAAAATATTGTTGGTTTAACTTAAAAAAGTAAGTTACCTGGTTGATTTGATTGAAATCAAAAATTTTGTTTTAATCCACAGAAACTCAAAATAGTATGTTATCTGAACCACATTAATTATCTAAGTTGATTTGACAATTTTCTTTTCTTACATACATTTAGGACAAAGTAAAGGTGAATTGGGACTCGGCGTTAGCCTCCAGTTAGTCTCCATATAGTTGTTAAAGGGATACTTCAGGATTTAGCATTAAGCTTTGTATTAGTAGAAAACCTGTAGTATTTTCGAATTACCGTGCTTTGCACCCTCATATCCCCCTGAGACGAGAGATTTATGTATTTTTTGTCTGGTAAAAATCATTTTGCGTCATCGGAGGATTTTTTGGCCAGAGGTTAAAGACTACAGCCAGTAGGAGGAGCTGTCCCGCATGTTTTCAACCCGCCCATGGAGGGTGGGATCTCACTCACAGAATGTACACAGTGTCAGCAGTCTTTCTTGAAGCTAAGCTAGCAGGCTCTTGTTCTGTGGAGAAAGCTGAGTAGTAGGGATACCATCCTCTTTTTCCTGGACATGTCCGGCCGTCGAGATCGTCCAAAATGTCCGTCATTCGGCTTTTTCTTTCTGCAGTCACCATTCATTGTTTACATGCACACCTTTTGTTTCAATCTAACTGAATTCATTACGATTGGTGAATCTGAATGCAGTGTTTACATGAACGCTAAACAAGTGATCGGTTGATGTGCGTTTTAATATTGCTAAGAAAATTTCCGCTCCTCCGTGAGAGATATGAGACCGCTGCGTCTCAGAGGTGTCGCTCAACAGTAATCACGCCACCGGCCTCTCATCGTTCTCCCATGCCCCTCAGTCTCGTCCTGCTCGCCACAGTATGATGAATGGCGACTGTAGAACGCAAAAGCCGAATCCCGGACATTTTGGGCGATCTCGAAATCCCGGGCAAACTCGTCACAGAGACTCACTAGTAGCCTAGCCTTATTGTTTAACTGCGCTGTCTAACCGGTAGGCGTGGCTTGGGAGTGGCCTCCTAGGGCAGCGAAGCAAGTGCATTCTGGGAGTTGTTGTCTTTCATTCACATAAGCCAAAAATAAATTTTCTGGCTTTTCTCAGTCTAGAAAGCTCCACATTCAAAAATAATTTCACATTTCTTCTACATAAATGACCCATTTTAAATATACTGTACACTCATCTTTCCAGAGGTGAAGTATCCCTTTAATTAGTTCTACACACCTGTTCCTGTTCCCTTTGATTACTCTCCTCTTGTATTTAAGTCCTGAGTTTCCTCAATTCTGTGTTTGGTATCGTCAGCGTTTAAAGTGGTTGTGTTCACGTTTAACTCCTGTGTATTCTTTGTGGATTTATTAAAGACTGTTTTTGTTTCCTATTCCTATTTTTTTTATCAGTATCTTTTAGTGTAGTTAGCTACTTTGTTTATACCTGCATGTCCCTCCGGTTGTCGACCTCTGCTGTACACGGAAAATCCTTCTGACCTCAAAGTGTTTGTGAGGAAATGCACCAAGATCTTGTTTACATTTCTTCTCCAGCATTCTTCATTTCAAGCATTTCAATTGGTAATTTGCAGGTTTGTGATGGATGGGTTCGTCTCCTATCCTGCACGTCTTACATAACCCGGTCTATTTGGGATGAATGTGGTTTTCTTTAATTGCCACGTATTTCCCCGGCTACTGCTTTTATTTATTTATTTATTTATTTATTTATTTTTACCTCAACCAGAGGCTACATTTGTAAATGCCAGCCAAATATCACAGGTAGCTCTCTGCCGGAGCTCGAAGAATGTTCTGGCACAGTCTGTGCGCTTGGCTGACGATTATGCGACCAGTTCATTTCCATCCCAGGCTTGAGTCTGCGTTTCATAGACTCGCCATCAGCTGTTTTCCAAAGGCCCGTGATCAAAAAGAACCAGGATGTGCACGGAGTTCTACACAGAATTGCTAATCACATAGAGCGCTTACCTCTTCCTGAGACTGGAGGATGTGACTTCATCCCATTTCCTCCAGGAAAGAGATTCATAAGACTTCCAAACCTGAGTCAGGGCTTCTTTAAGAGGGACATTGTATCCTTTTTTCCACCTCTCTCATTCTTAGTGCTCTTTCATTTATGCAGTGCTTAGTAGGGGCGGTTTGGCACTATAATGTGCAATGATGAAAATGTGACAACCGATTATGCTGCATTGATATGGCTTCAAACGTAATGCACCTGACTATTTAGTGTTTTCAGGTTTTATGATCATTTAATTCACTGGCTTATCTAAAAATAGGCATTACTTAGGCTATATTAATGTTTTTGTTGTTTTATTTTTAGATTTTAATAAGTAAAATCAATCTAAAAATAGGCATTACTTTTAATTTGTTTTTTAAATATATTAATATTAATTAATTAATTAATTAAAAAAAAATTATTTTACATTGAGTATTAATAAATTGTGTTCTCTGGTTTTATAACCCTTTAATCCACTGGCTTATTTAAAAATAAGCATTACTTAAGCATTATATATATATATTTTTTTTTTTGTATTTTAGATTTTAATATTTAAAATTGTTTGCTAATTTTATTAATTGAAATAATTACTTTTAATATTGAATTTATTATGCACTGTATGGTAATAATGTATGTTTTCATGTGTTATTATGACCTGTTAATTCACTGGCTTATCTAAAAAATAGACATTACTTATTAAAATAATATAAATATATATATTTCAAATTTATAACAAATGTTTTAATTTAATTTGACATTAACTATTCATAAATTGTCTTTTCAGGTTTTATGACCCTTTAATTCACTCTCATTTAAAAAAATAAGCATTACATATTTTAATATTTGTTTTTTTATATATATATATTTAAATTTGTTCTATATCATTTATTATTTTTATTGTTTTTAATATTTAATTTTATTAAATGCAAAAAAATCTGTTTTGTTTTAATATGGAAACATTTTTCATTTCAATTTCCAACAATTTATTTATTTTTATTTTATTTTTTAAATATTATTAGATATATATATTAGATATTCTAGCCCATCTTTGGATAATTAGACAGCGAGGGAAGGCAGGAGAGGGACATGAGTTTTTTAAAGTGTGCCGCTATATAGTGTAATAGTTTAGGGCACCATTGAATAGCATGGAAAAGTATTTGCAGAGAACAAGAAGTTGACAGTAAATCCTCCTCCATTAGGTTCTTATGGCTCCATTAGGTTCTCAATTTACATTGATTGGGCCTCTTTGGTGACAAACAGCATTTTTTAAAGCTAAAAAAGTGGTGGGCAGACCTAATCCATCTAGCGACTGCTAGAACCGCACAAGAAAAAGCTGTAGACATGAGGACAGCAGTGTCTATAATCATGTATTCATGAATTTAAGTGTGTTTTTTTTGTCTTCTTTTGTTGCGCTTTGATTGTAGGAATTATTGTGCCGCCGCTGTAGGGATTAGAGCTTTTCAGGAGCACACGACGCCTCAAATGCTCTGAGGAGAGAGCTAATGTAATGTAAATCTGTAGGTCATTATATACTAAAGATGCAATTAACACCTGAAACAAATCAGTGAGTCATCGCAGGTAGCATATGGTGCTGTGATACTACACCAAAGGTTTATTCTGCACGAAAAAGTTGCATGTGATGCATGTGACTTTCAGGCAGGTTGACTTTTTTGTAATGCATATACAATTTGAATAGCATATGTAATATATTTAATTATACCATTCAAATATTTGTAGTTGATTATATATTTTAATGATTTTGAAAGAAGTCTCACCAAGGTAGAATATATTTGATAAAAAAAATACAGTAAAACAGTAATATTATGACATTTTATTACAATTTAAAATAACCATTTTCTATTTGAATATATTTTAAAATGTAATTTATTCCTGGGATGCAAAGTAGAATTTTCAGCATTATTACTCTTCAGTGTCATATGATCCTTCAGAAATCAGTCTAAATTTACTGCTCAAGAAACGTTTCTTACTATTATTATCAATAATGAAAACAGAAACAACATACAAAACGTTCAAAAGAACAGCATTTATTTGAAAACTTTTGTGACATTATGAATGTCTTTAAAAAAATTATAATCTCACCAACCCAAAAATTTTTAACTGTAGTGTATAATAAATAAATTAGCAGATAGCATTTATTGACACAAAAACAAATTGTTTCAAAAACATTTACACATTGCCACACTACTGAAAAATAGAGTTAAGCTCCAGTCCCTATTCACTTTCATTGTATGGAAAATAGCCAGAATTTTCTTCAGAAATGCACTTTTTCTGTTCTGTAGAAAAAAAAGATAAAGTCATTCGTGTTTGCCGTGACATTTGGGTGAGTAAATGATGACTTATTAAAAATGAAAATAAAATGATTTTAGGGTGAACCGTTCCTTTAAATTAATTCCTCGTAACACTAAACAAACATTAAATGTGCAGGTTTTTGTTTAATGCATACAGGGATTTTCTTGCCTTTGTTCTTCTCTTTGTCTCTAGAAAGAGATGTTCATGTTAATTCAACAGATGATTATTAAAAAGGATCTATTATATTTTTTTTTACATTTTCAGCTTTCTTTAGTGTGTAATGTTGCTGTTTCAGCATGAAAAAGTCAGCAAAGTTACAAAGCACAAAGTCACTTAAAAAGGAGTTATTCTCTATATCAGTGCGCACTGTTTCTGAAATCCCTGAAACGCCTCCATTGTAGTCTTGAGTCTTGAGCCACTTGCAGTCCGCACTTGCGTGACGTAACGCCGCTTTGACTGTTGGGTAGAAGTCTGCTGCGGAGCTCGATTCAGTGCGGTTCGGCAAAAGTGCGCATATCGACCACGAAGCACCCTTCTGAAACCTAAAATGACAAATGCACACAAGACCGTAAGTGCATATGAATTGTGCCATTTGTGACAGGGACACAATATTCCTCATTTAGGCTACGTCTACATTAATCCGGATACATTTGAAAACGGCGTTTTCGTTTATAAACGCTCTCCGTCCACACTAGCGTTTTCAGGTGTTTTCGGACGTTTCAGTGTGGATGAGAAACTTTTGAAAAACGCCTGAAAACGCTAAATTCACCTTAAAAGACCCTAAAACCCCACAAAAGATCACTGATATGATTCAGATGGAAAAATAAATAATGAAGTTATCGCGCAATTCTTCTGACAGGATCATTTTATTTAGTAAAATATCTCACCATTCACTGATGCGGTCCAGGTCGCACGCAGTCACCATATGTTTGGTCTAAAACGCGACTGCTCTCATGTATTGCTGCAGGACAGCAAATGTGAGTAAATTCTGTCATCTTTGCAGGACTGTGATATGAAGAGTGTGCAATGTAGAATATTTTTAGCAACAGTTTGAAAGTGAATAGCACATAACAGGCACAATACTGGTATAAACGTGAATATCATTGCTACAATATGCGTCACATGACTAAATATATGTCATCGTTTTTAAATACCACCGGTTTCACAGTCCACACTGCAACGTGAAAACGGCGTTTTCAAATATATCCACTTTGGAGTGCGTTTTCAAAAAGCTTAGTTTTCATTACAGTTTTTCTCGATTGCTTAAACACTATAACCAGGCTTTTGAACTAAAATTTCAAAACCATAATGCCATTTATCAAAAAGCACACCCATTTCACTAAACTATAAACACTATTCCCTGTTTTGACACATGAGTCAGATTTGTTGAACTGTCACTGCAAAACTCTACACACAAATCCCTTCATTTCTCATTGCCTACACCATGTTGTCATGTATAAAGCACTAGCATTCAAAATTGTTCACTCAAGTCAGCACAGCTTCAGCTCAGTTAGCACACAATTACCCAAGTGGAAACACTAAGAGTCAAAATTTAACACACATCAATCAGAACCTTCAATAGATATATAAAAGGGCCCAAATCAATTTATTGCGTTTTGGAACAATGGATCCAGAAAGACATGAAGGAAGAGGGATAAGAATGAAGAGGAGGAAGGGCAAGGACAAGAAGACAAGCAGTCTCAGATGAAATTCAAGCCACTCTAGTTGCCCATGTCTTTGTCAATGGTATGACTATGAGGCAGGCTCGGCTACGAGTAAGGCCAAATTTGAGTCGCTTTACCGTCGCCTCGAGAACCTTCAGGGAGGTGTGGTGACAAACAAAATTCTATCACTGAATAAGAGACAAACATTTCCAATAGTCTTTGATGAGGTTTATTTTCTTGCAAGAAAAGGCCAGCAGTCGTACAGTCACACAGTGTGGCTGCAGAGTGTGACAGTGAAGGGAGGGCATCCTTCATCCTTTATAGTTGTAACGAGGTTTAGATGTTATGGGAAGAAGGAGGCGGGAACCGGCGAACATTCAACAATATTTAATAAATAAAATGACACAAATACAAAATGAAAGTAAAAGCCAGCAGCCCCTCACGGACGACTGCTGGCAACACAAACCAAAAACAAAACATCAACTAAAACACAGGCCTGTCCTCTCTCGCTCTTCACTGTCGTCGCTCCTCCTTTATGCTTCCGCTCCTCCGTGAGAGATGCGAGACCGGTGCGTCGCGCACGTGTCGCTCATTATCAATCGCGCCACCGGCCTCGCGCCGTCCTCCCACGGCCCTCGACCTCGTCGTGCTCGCCACATACCCCCATCGCCCCTCGCAGGCCGGGGGGCACCCACGAGACTGCGCTTACTCCCCCTCCCCCCCTCCCCGGGGGGACCAATCACGGCGGCTGCGGTACCTGGGCTGGAGGTATGGATAGACGAGGTGAGGGAAAAGGAGACGGAAGCACGAGGAGCGACAGAGACGAGAGAGGGGAGAGAGGAAAAAAAAAAAATTCTTGATCCGGTTCCCGGACACACTGCCGCTCGGTCCTCAACCAGCTGAGAGTCACTCGCGGTGCCATGCGATGGTACTGGACATCCGTTGGGGAACAGCTCGACGCTCCTCCGCCTCCTGGCGGACGGCGATGGCTCCTCCGGTTGAGGGCAGCCGGCAGCGAGTCTCCCGTTCCCTGCTCCGCCCCCATCATGGCCGACGGCAACAGGCTCCGGCCCACGGCAAACGGGACTCCTCCGCTCCCTCTCGGACGGCAGCCACCCCTCCTCGACCCAGGAGCACGGCAGCGAGCTCGAGCTCCGTCCCCCCAGTTCTTCCATCGCTCCAGCACCATCGCCTCGGGCAGCAATCGGCGGCCATCGCTCCCTCGTGCTGCCCGACCTCCTCAGCACCGCGATCCCCCCCCAGCAGCGAGGGCTCTCCGACAGCGTGTCCCTCCTTCTTCCCGGGTTTCGGCACCAGTGTAACGAGGTTTAGATGTTATGGGAAGAAGGAGGCGGGAACCGGCGAACATTCAACAATATTTAATAAATAAAATGACACAAATACAAAATTAAAGTAAAAGCCAGCAGCCCCTCACGGACGACTGCTGGCAACACAAACCAAAAACAAAACATCAACTAAAACACAGGCCTGTCCTCTCTCGCTCTTCACTGTCGTCGCTCCTCCTTTATGCTTCCGCTCCTCCGTGAGAGATGCGAGACCGGTGCGTCGCGCACGTGTCGCTCATTATCAATCGCGCCACCGGCCTCGCGCCGTCCTCCCACGGCCCTCGACCTCGTCGTGCTCGCCACAATAGTCTTGACTCCCAGAATGTTATCTTTCTAGGCAAATGATGGTATTTCAACCATATGTGGAACATTCTTAGACGTGTCCATCATATTGTATCCTTGAGTGGAGGCCCTCCTGTCACGTCCCAACACTCTTTACCATTCCAATACAATTCCATATTAGAATAAGGTTTGTGTGTGCTCTTTTACTGTCATATGTTGGTCACACACATCTTACTGTAAGTAAATATAAAAAATTTTTTAGAGGAGAGAGTAAAAAAAAAAGGGTTAAAAAAAAAAAGAGTAAAACAGGAAAAAAAAATGTTTTTGTGTGTGTGTGTTTTCTGTGTATGAATAAAAATGTGCCAATGTATCCACTGGTTGTGTCTTTTGTGTTCATCATGTGAAAAGGTTTGTGATGGGGGAACCACAAGCAACATAACTTACCAGTTTTGGAAATGTTGTTTTGAATTTATTGCACCAGTGTGTTAGACTATGTTGTTGTGTGTGTGATTTTGAGGGCTTGTGTGTCCTGTCTGAGGGCAAAGTTTGGTTTTTCAGCAAGAGTGAATGGTTTTGAGTGTAGAGCTTCATTTTGACCTGAAAATAGGATGTTTGGGGAATTGGGTGAGACGTTATGGATTTGTGTTTACAGTTTTGAGAATACGAGGCATAGTTTCAAGAAATGTGTTTAAGCAATCGAGAAAAACTGTAATATGTTTTC
Organism: Squalius cephalus; assembly: GCF_949319135.1. Classification (NCBI taxonomy): domain Eukaryota; kingdom Metazoa; phylum Chordata; class Actinopteri; order Cypriniformes; family Leuciscidae; genus Squalius; species Squalius cephalus. Next base: position 14,480,164 of record NC_137144.1, read on the forward strand.
GTCTGAAAACATATATTTTTCTCTCCATTTTGGCCTTTCCGTCCACACTAAGACGGCATTTTTATTACAGTTTTTCTCGAGTATCGAGAAAAACTGTAGTGTGGACATGGCCTTAAAGGGGTGTTATAATGCCCTTTTCACAAGATGTAAAATAAGTCTCTGATGTCCCCAGAGTGTGTATGTGAAGATTTAGCTCAAAATACTCCACAGATATTTTTATATAGCATTTTAAAATGAAATAAAAATTAAGGATGAGCAAAAACGCACCATTTTTGTGTCTGTCCCCTTAAATGCACAGAGGGAAATTTTTAAAACTTTTAGCATTTATATTCAAACCGGAGTCAGACAAAGATGGAGAGACTCAAGAAGAAGTGACAACATGTAGAAAGCAACTGTCTTTTAGTCATTGATTAGCATATCATCTATAAATCGCGTTCCCAGGGCGGGGTTTATGTAAATTTTAGGGCTGGTGATGTCACTAACCCGGGAGGAATGTTGTGTAGTCCCAACCAGCCGTTTGTTGTAGTCCTTAAAAAGCGATTTCTTTAAAAGCAAATATCTCCCTTTGCTTTGAACTTTGTTACTTTGCAGATGTTTATGCTCAAACAGCAACATTACACACCAACTAAAGTTAGAAAAGTGAAATCATAATCAACCACCCCTTTAAATAATTCCTGCCCAAGGCATATGCAAAATTAAAAAAAAGGAGGCAAGGCTTGGTGGAGTTGTTTTAGTAGTGTGGTGAAACTCGCAGTTGACCAATCACAACACACTGGTCCAGTCGACCAATCAGAGCACAGTGTGCTTTTCGGAAGGAGGGGCTTCGTAGAGACCGGAACTAAACAGGGGTGCGTTTCCCGTACAACTATATAGTTCGCTGCTTAACTACCATAGTACGATGCATCGTTGGAGAAATCAACTAGCTAGTCACGACTGTTTCCTGAAACCGTCTGTCGCAAAGTATCGTTCAACCACGTTGGTTTATGACGTCTCGCACGTGGTGGACTAATAACTTATTTTAATTCATCTGTTTGAGATCGAATTAACGCTAGATTTTGTCATATAAGTTACAGACATGGCATCTAAAGACCATTTCTAATTTTTCTCAGTTATTTTGCTTTATTACCAGACTCAATATTTGGCTCGTTCTTACATAGTAGAGCACGTTCGCACATGCGCAGTCTTCAAAAACGGTGCTTTAAATCTCTTGACAAACTAAAAGACGTAAATTACATTTATGTATTCTAAATAAATAACACGGGTCCTACTGAATGTCAGCTTGCTTATTTTGCTAAAGATAAGGATTTATTCAGTCTACATCTCATGTAAACTAGAAACTATGCTTCTAACGACAGCTCGAGAGCTGTCGTTCCAACCACACAAGTTTGCGATGCTGTTTGCGAACGTTCGTTGGAACGATGGTTTCGGGAAAGACCAAATCGTTGAACTATGCTGATAACGACGGAACTTGCGACCATAGTTGGCTAACGATGCTTTCGGGAAACGCACCCCAGAGCTTTAAGTGCTGCAATGTAAAATATATGAAAAATGTTTTTTGAACATTCAAGCATGAAAATCTATTCTAGTAAACACAGAATCAAGACTTTACACCTTTAAACCTGAAGTTCAGAGTCATTCATAACTAATTAAACAGTAATTGTTTGCACTTGTGAAAAAAAATGAAAATCAACTAATTCTCTTCCTGGCGCAGTTTCCATCTGTCGTACAAGAAATACTTCAGGCTCACTCAAAGGTTTTAGGTTTCCAAATGAGAAGAAAACTATTCAAATGACTGAAATGGCAAATTATAAGGCTGTTCAGAGCCTGTAGCCAACCTGGCTGCAAACAATCTTGCCATCGTTCCCAATAACTGTCTGCTAACCCACAACCCTCAGGACGTTACCATCCTGTGTATCTGCATCTTTTACCGAACACTAATTACGAATATCCTATTTCAGTCAACCCAAAAAATAAAGTTTGACTATTGCAGCTTCACTCCAAATTTCCGTGCCTGCCCAGGGGGTGACTTATGCTAATGCCATCGCTAAATCGACAGCATTGCCTTTGAGAGCACAAATCCTGTTTGCTTCTTCATGCTGACAGAATCTGAGTAAGATGTGCCTGTCCTCAAGGCCTTTGGCTCATTATAATCCACTTAAACAAATTCACTCATTTGGGGTACGGAATCAGTATGAGCGTCACTATCTTCAGTAATTAAAGCATTGTATCATCTGTTTTGGGGATGAGGTTATCTGCATTGGTCCCATTTGATGTCGAAATCCCATTTCAGGTGAACAAACATCTCGTCCGTTGAAAGCGCTTTTGATAACAGCTGTTATAATGTAATAGATTTAATTTACCAAATAATTGAAACCTCATGCATCGGCATCACAATGCATTTAACTCACGTTATGTGACATACAGCCAAAAAGATTACTTGATCACTTTAGCATACTTACTATGTCTGCATTTTTAACAAATTGACACTTAATGACACTTTTTTTTAATCAAAACACTTTAGAAAAAGATGCCTTTCAGGACTTAAATTATAAAACAATTGATATATTGTTCCAAATTTTCACAAGGGACAACTATATGTACCAAAACATTTAACAACATTCAATATTGACTGAGAGAAGGCAAGATAGACAATATATATAGATTATGTTTATGGAAATGAGCTCATTGATGGACAATTACTACATAATTGACTTGGAATTGTCAGTAATTGCATCCAATAAGTGATCTAGTCATTTAAAACATCTTCTATTTTAAATGGTATAAAGCTAAGATAAAATGTGTTGAATAAATCAACAGAGATTTAAAACAGTGCTTTAAAAGAGATGTGATGCTGCTGATATGGAGATAGCAAATCTTCCATTTAGTTGCTACATTTTGCATTAATTCTAATTTGTATTATTCAGATAACTCAGTAAAACAAGTTTAATATGATTACAAAACTTGTGGAGTCATGTATTGGGGTTTTGGAGGAAAACATCATCAGCATAGAGGCAGATTTTGTGATTGATTTTGTGGTGGATGTTGTTGGCTGTGATCTCTGTAATATGATAATTTTGTCTTGTATCAACAGTGGATTCAATGAGAAGTGGACCTGACTCCTTGATGTAATTTGAATTTTGGTGGTGTTTTTGATGCCCTAGGGTGAATGTAGTTTGATTTATTCATTTACTATAATACATTCCCTTCAAGTGCTTTTTCTGCATCTAGTGATGTTATTTCTGTATTGCTGTTGTTGTTCTAGCTGATATATTGAATACGCAGCGTGTGTTATTGAATGACCACCGTTCCTTGATAACCTGTTTGGCCTGGATCAATAAGATGTGAAATGACTGATCCTAATCATGTAGCTTGTGCTTTGCTGATTATTTCAGGTTTATGTTATAATAAGTTTTTTTGTACAAGGTGGGGTCTTAAAAGGATAGATCAACCCCAAAAATGAAAGTATGTCATAATTTACTCAAGCTCATGTTGGTCCAAACCTGTGGAACATAAGGAAAAAAAGTCAGTGTGGTCCTAAACAACATTACACTGTAAAAAATAAATAAAAAATTGCTGCCTTAAATTTTTAAGTACAATCAACTTGGATGTTTAAGTAATTTGAACTTAAATTACTTTAAACTGAGTTTTAAAAAATGAGTTGAATCTTGTATGACTTAAAAAAAAAATGCTTAACTTATTTTGATGAGTTAAAGCAATGTAAAAACATAACTTATAGATAATATAATTTTTTACAGTGACTTTGATGTTCATCTTAAAAATAAAGTTTCCAAAGAACCTTTCAGGGAACAGTTTTTAAAAGAATCATTTATTTCTTCATGTGAAGAACGTTTTAATCATCTAAAGAACCTTTTTTCCACTATAAAGAACCTTTTGTGGAATGGAAAGGTTCCCTGCATGGATGTAAAAGGTTCTGAACCGTCAATGAAAAACCTTTATTTTTAAGAGTGTAAGAACTATTTTGCACTTTTGTGCAATGGAAAGGTTTTCATGGATGCAGTATCGGGGGAACACATTTCAAGAAATGCGTGTCATGTAATCAGATTACTTTTTTCAAGTAGTCAGGTAATGAATTACTTTTAAATATGCAACAAAATATTTGAGTTACTTTTTCAAATAAGTAACACAAGTTACTCTGTTTTCCCATTTATAGACTAACACCTCTCCTGTCATGTTGAGATAAATCACGAGTAAGTGCAGGGGTGCCGTGTGCCCTGTGTGAACATGATAGTTATTGTAGTTCTAGACTAAATATGAGCATTTACTCATCGCACTTGCACAAAAACTGCCAAAAGGTTTGTTAGAGCTGTACAGGCGTGAAATTGCATGCACTTCTTTTATTAAAAACAAACAAACAAGCCCAGTCCAGATGAGAAAAAGTAACATAATGCATTACTTTCCATAAAAAGTAACTAATTAACAAAATCAGTTACTTTTTTATGGAGTAACACAATATTGGATGTTAAATATGCATGTAACACTGCATGCATGTTAAAGGTTCTTCATGGTACCATCAATGTCAATAAAGAACATTAATTTTTAAGAGTTTATGGACAAAAATGTACTGAGACACTTTTTAATATATATCTTCTTTTGTGTTCCACAGAAGAACAGCACAAATATGCCTCTTGTCACCCATAAAGCACCATCCGCCACTGACTTGAATAGCCGTAAATCCGTCTAGTAACAGGAACTTTAGATCGAGAAGACGTTGAATCTCCGAGGAAAGCAGAGCGTGAACAACTCTAGTGAACAACTCAAACACGCTTATTCACCCGGACTGAACATTCAGTTCTCTGCCATCTCTTTGTTTCATCTTATCCTGCCCAAAGCTGGCTTTCACTTCCATTTACATCAGATGCGTTCGGTTTTAGCAAACAGCGTTTATCAGCTTGAAGGGCCACGGTATCTCTTCGTGCATAACATTAGCAGAGATATTTGTCCCATCTCCAGACACCACCGCTCTGTCACTTTCGGTCTCGCTGGTCTCAACACAGCCGATTTAAAGATGGCTTCAATACGTCAACTGCGCCTCGAGTTATCCAGTCCTTTGAAAGATTCAGCCTTGTGTACAGCAGGTGCGCTCTCGGTTGCAAAAGCATGATTCCACTCTTCAGCTAAGACAGCGGCCTCTGGAGAGCGGCGCGTTTTCAGGCAGAGGTGTGAGGCTGAAAATGGCACACAAATGGCAGTTCTCACATGCCGCGTGTTTGAGCGCTGCACAAGCAGGTCGGCCCGAGCCAGAGTGAGAATTGCATCGCAAACTCCCGAGAATCGGCAGAAATAGCTTGGGGTTTCTTGTGGATTCAGCCAGAGTGGGAGTGTAATTTTAGAATGAAAGGCAGAGGGATGACAATACGTGTGAGAATGATCTACCTCGCCCGCGCGATATCTCCGGCTTCGCTCGGTCGAGGCTTATCTAAATCCACTGCTTGGTCTTCTTTACAATGGCCTTCAGATAAGGTGTCATCATATCAATTTTAGACTCAGTATTAAGGAGCTAAATCGAGTCGAATGTCATTGCGTCCGTACACTTGAAATATAGAACATCTCCTGAGAGTGAAACTTTGAGAGTCTGTCTTCCACAAAAACATGGGATGTTTTCCTAATTTTATGTAATCAAATTACATACATATACTGTAATTTACTATGTGTGTACTATATGTATATATAAGTGTATTGGTTATACTTTATGTTAAGGTGTCATTGTTACAGTGTAATTATAGGCTATATTTAATTACTGAGTAATAATAATTAACGTACTTACTATAGGGTTAGGGTAGGATTAGGATTTGGTTGAGGGTTAGTTGCATGTAATTATGCATAATTTACTGTTATTACTATAGTGAGTACATGTAATATTATATAACAAAGATTATATAATAGTATTATAGTAGACATAAAGTACAGATTTACACATATATGTGTAAGTTATCATGATTTTTAAGGTATTATGTTTTGTCTGAAGACTGTCCTGTAACAATGTATGGCAAAACAATTTCCCCACTGGAATCAACAAAGTATCCATCCGTCCATCCAACAATAATAATAAACAAGTTTAATACATTTTCTCTTTTTTTAGCAGAGTGGGAGTGGCCACTGGATTTTGTTCATGAATATTTCATTTGTTTCCCAGGCAAGGAATAAGAGCTTAAAAGGACTATAAATAGTTGTTGTTGGTAATTAATAGAGGTAATAATTGTGTTTACAGGTCCTTTTAGAGGTATTTGCTGTTTAATATTAAATTATGGTGTTTTATTTAACTTCCTCCTTCATTGTGTTCCTTCTAAATTTCTCAAATGTAAAGTATGTCAAAGCACATTTCAAGCTCTACCAGCATCTGAGTGAAGGAAAATTATCGTGAATTATGTCGTTTTGCTGTAAAATGCAAGTTCATAGGCTAATTAAACATGAAAGAAACCAGAGACAAATTCTGGGTGAAAAATGTCTGGAATCCTTAGCCTCAGATGCTTTTTGTTCCAGTAGAATGAGCAGGATTAAATTAGTAGTTAAATTTTGCTCACTTAACTCTGAATAATTGAGTTGTTGATGAGCTGATGAGTATTTTTAGTTAATAAATTGTCTGACGTATTTTGTACTTACCCTAATTTAAAAATCAAAAAGCCATTAGCCTAAGTTTCTGTATTGATTTTATTTTTTTTTTTCACAGGTCTTTTACACATATTCTGAATTATACTTTGCATTGTGTTGTTTTTTTTTTACTGGTAAATTACTGGTAATTTTCTGCCTGCATGGATATTATACATTTTTCTATTGATTTTTTTCTTTGAGTGAAGCTGAAAAAATAAAGTAGGCCTACTGTATAAATATGAAAAACTTAAAACACTTAAATGAAAATTAGAAATGGTTAATTGGTCACTAAATGAAATAAGTTTATGTTGAGGACTAAAATCACTAAAATGATTAAAAATGAAATATTTAAAAAACTATAATAATTAAAAATGACAAAAACACATTGCAAAATTATTAGAACTTACACTAAAATGTACATTGAAAACTGAAAAAACAAAAACAACAGCTAATTCTTAACAATTCTTACAAAAATAACACTTCTTAACAAAATAACACTAAAAATAATGCACATCTTTTGCTCTTTATTTGCTAGCACTAACCCTAAAAGTGTCCTGTGTTTTTTGGTAAGTGAAAAATAGAGAAAGAAATGGTCAACTTTATGAATAAAATAAGAACCTGGAAGTAGGAAAGTCTCAGGAAGACTTGAAAGCAGCGTTGGCAAATGCGCTAACAGCGACTTTATGGCTGTGACCTGTTATTAATGCTTTTGAATGTCACATTGTGACAAATTATTTAGACGAACATACATAGAATGTATATTCAGTCATCATGATGTCTGGAGGAGGAGGATGATGACATCTGTCTGTCAAACAAATAACTCTGACATTTACGCACCTTCCTCTAGGTACCTCAGATCAAACAGCAGTAGCCGTGCATGAAGCCAACCTGAGAAAACATCAGGATTACTAAATAAATATCACCTCAGTAGACAAAACCTGCTCCCATTGTGGCATGGCATTAAGACCATGAACCTGGTGTATATTTACACACAGCTTAGCTGCCAGAACTGATGTCATTAATTAAATCCTGTTAAAAATGAAGCACCTCATGCAGATCTAAAGGAAGTGTGCTAATGCTACATGCTAGCACCATTATGTTTTTAAAGCACACAGTGCATGTTTGAGGTATGACGGTGTGTAATTAATGTTTTAGAACAAAATGGGAAAGTCTCTTTTGAATCATGTAAAGCACAGACTTTATTTTAGCATTAGGAACTTTCTGATGGAACTCATGCTAATGCTAATGTGAGATTAATTACTCCGTTAGCTACTTGTAGCTCTGCGGCGCTATATAAAACTTCCTTTGAGGATGGCGAATACATAATTATGGCATGTGAGCACTTTTGTATGCGTCAAAAAAGGCCAAGGAGGGAAAATGAAAGAGTGAATGATTAAGCGCAAGCATCTCTCACTCTGCGGCAATTTGTGTCCACTTCTCTTCCAGCGAGTGTTTTAAATAAAGGTCTTCAGAGAGGTTAATTAGTATTGTTTGAATGTAATCTATCGGCAGTGAGGGCTTTTCTCAATTTGACAGCTCCATTATGGAGGCAAACACAGATGACTGTGTGCTTTGTTTCATAGAGATTAAAAAAGATAACAACAGTTAAACAAAACGCTTTAAAAATCAAGGTATGAAGCTTTACAATTCCACTTCATTCACTTTTGTTGATGCGTCTTTTGCAAATAATTCAAAGCACCATGAACGAACCTTTGAAAAGTAGCATCCCACACTACAAGCAACTCATAATTCATAATAATAAGTAGAAATTAAGCTACAGTCAAGCTGCCTTATTGAATAGGTATTACAGTGCAAATGAAAAAAAAAAGTAAATAAAAAGCTAAAATTAAATATAAATATTAGATAAAAGCTTAAACTTAAAAACTTAAACATTATATTTCAGGCAAATAATTACTCATTTTGGTTTAACTTGAAGTACCAAAATGACTGAAACTAAAACTGAAATAAAAACAAAGCTAAATAGAAAAACAAAAACTAATAAAAATGACAAAAGCACATAACAAAATTATTCAAAACTAAAAATATAAAGATAATGGCTAATTCAAAATATGAAATAAATACTACTTAAGGCTTTCTACCAAATACAGATGTAGAGTTGCAGTCAGAATTATTGACACCCATGATAAATATGATCAAAGATGGCTGTAAAAATGGATCTGCTTCGTTTATCTCAAAAACCTTTCATTTAAGTAAAATAATTGAAAGTGGGGGGTAAATCACATTATGAAATAAATGCTTTTCTCCAAAACACGTTGGCCATAATTATTGGCACCCTTTTATTAAATACTTTTTGCAACCTCCTTTAGCCAAGATACCAGCTCTGAGTCTTCTCCTATATAATGCCTGATGAGTTTGGAGAACACCTGACAAGAGATCAGAGACCATTCCTCCATACAGAATCTCTCCAGATACTTCAGATTCCCAGATCCATGTTTGTGCTTCTTCTCTTCAGTTCAGCCCACTCATATTCTATAGGGTTCAGTTTAGGGACTGGGACGGTCATGGCAGAAGCTTCATTTTGATGTTTGTTTTGGATCATTGTCCTGATGGAAGATCCAACCACGGCCCATTATAAGATTTATAGCAGAGGCGTTCAGGTTTTTGATTTTTATCTGTTTGATAGAATCCATGATACCATATATAAGATGTCCAGGACCTCCAGCAAAAAAATAGGCCCACAACATTAAAGATCCAGCGGTATATTTAACCGTGGGCATGGGGTACTCTTCATCCCTGTTTGCACCAAACCCATCTAGTGTGTTTGCTGCCAAAAAGCTCTTATCTAGTTTCATCTGACCACAGAACCAGGCCCCTTATCCAGTTGTGTCTGACAACTGAATATGCTGGAGTTTGTTTTTGGAGGAGCGAGGAGGATTTTTCTTGAAACCCTCCCAAACAACATGTGGGGATGTAGTTTGATATATTCTTTTAGGCTTTCTGACCCCAAGACTCAACTAATCTCTGCAATTCTCCATCTGTGATCCTTGGAGAGTCTTTGGCCACTCGAACTATCCTCCTCACCGTGCATTAAGACAATGTAGACACACGTCCTCTTCCTGGCAGATTCGTAACATCTTTAGTTGATTGTAACTTCTTAATTATTGCCCTGACGGTGGAAATGGTGATTTTTCAATGCTTTAGCTATTGTCTTACAGCCACTTTCTATTTTGTGAAGCTCAACAATCTTTTGCTGCACATCAGAACTATATTCTTTTTTCTTTTTTTTTGTGATGGATGATTAATGGAATTTGGCCTTTTGTGTTTCCTTATACAGACAAAAACAAAAATTCATAGCTAGACAGTTTCATGCTTTTAGTCACCCTGGTGTGCTAAAAAAATTAAATATTAATGGGAATATACTTCAGAGATATTTAACTAATAAAAAATTCCAGGGATGCCAATAATTGTTGCCTACGTGTTGTGGAGAAACAACATTTATTTGATAATGTGACTTCCCCCCCCCACACACACACTTTCGATTGTTTTACTTCAATAAACGGTTAGATTTGTGCACGTTTTTTAAATGAAAGATCAAAAGGATAAACAATGAAGATTTCTTTTTACAGCCATTATTCTGAACTTGCTGGTTTCGTTCAAGGCTTAGAGCTCTTGGAGACTTTTTGAAATGAATGGTGAAAATACCATAACCAAGGCCACTGAGAAAGTGGGCGATCACTGTTGAGGTATACAACTTATAACTCTGTTCCTGTTGTGGGTATCTGTAAGACTCAACTGGAGTGCCAGAAAACGTTATGGCTAATGTAGTGCAAAACACATGGCACATCCTCTGAGAAATCTTTAAAATCTAAAAGACTTTCTTCCGCTTCTTCTGGTTCCACGTCTCTCAGACACGAGACGCCCGAGACGTCTGAAGATGACAGTAGCTCTCAGAAGTAATGTCTGATTTGTCCTTCATACTCATTGCAAAACCACAGACAGTGAAATGATCCTGCCGTCTGCACAGCTGTCAGTTGTAGCTGATGCTGCAATCATGTGTTGGAATTGCTTCAAATCATCTTTGTTCTAGAACTTGAAACATTCTCATAAATGTAGAACACGGATAACTCTGATATCGTAGAGCCTTTAAGTTTTTTCTTCCCCTCATCACATATATATATCGATTAATCTCAATTAATCTCACCTAACATTAAAGTTCAACATAAAAAACAACATAAAGACAGTATATTTTAAATATTTGATCTTTAGTAAATAAAGTTATTAAACACTTCACAGTCTTCACTGCATAAATGACAGTGAGTGATTTTCTCTTTCTCTTTTGTCCTTTGATTTCCATTAATGACCGTCATTTAAGACTTTATTTACCTCATTTAAGACTGTGCTTACGAGGATACTCGACAAGGTGGGCATTTTGGCATACTTTTGTGTTTTCGTCCATTCAAGCTGGAAAGAGAACTCAATGTGGCTGGCGCGCTGTCTAAAGCGGCTTTCTGTGCGCATGAGTTTTTATATTGTATGGCTCAAAATCTGCAAAGGGGTAATTAAATGTAACAAATCATGTAAAAATCATCTTTTATTGGAAATTTAAATGTGTATTACATCAGCATATGAGTTAAATTGGTCGACTACAGGGACTCCTCTCACGATCACGCATTTAACAGTTCATCTATTGCCAAAATTATGAAAATAATATCAGTCAAGAATAAACAAAATAGAAAATATTAAAATCAGGAATGTCAGAATCAGAATCGTCTCGGTTACGTATGTAACCCTCGTTCCCTGAGTAGGGAACGGAGACGTTACGTCGGATGACGACGAATGGGGTTTCGCTTAGAAAGCCTATCATCTTTGAGTATATAAAACGAGCCAATGGCAATGAAGTGCCATGGGTCTGCGGAATTTGCATAGCGTATCTCCGCCCCATCCTGGGGGTATATAAGGAAGTACGCCGGCAACATGCAGATATGTTTCTTCGCTAAGGAGCCGAGACTGAACTCAGGCATTCCAGCGGTACAGCGGAAGTGGCAGGGAGACGTAACGTCTCCGTTCCCTACTCAGGGAACGAGGGTTACATACGTAACCGAGACGTTCCCTTTCGTTGTCATTCCGAGTTACGTCGGATGACGAGGAATGGGGTTCCCAGTGTAATCACGCCACCTCTCGACTGTCTTCCAGTGCCCTGCGTAAGTCTGAGCTCCCTGTCGTGAAACTGGCACGGACGAAGGACTCCTTCTTAACACAGGAATACCAAGGTACACTGGGAAGCATATCTCAGTGGAAATATGCAATCATGCCCAACCCGAAGGGGGGGACTTGGAATACACATATGACCCCGAAGGGCTGCATACGGAGTAACACTGGGGTGTCCAGCCGCAGGTGGAATATTTCAACCCCAGGGGTGGCAAGGTGGCTTGCCAAGGGAAAGACACATGCTCAAAGAGGCTTACAGTGGAAATACACATGTGGGGGTCGCCCGGAGGGGAACCATGCACATGGAGGCACCTAGCCAAGCGCGAAAGCTGCCAGTGGCATAACTCTGGCGTTGACGTCAACAGTGCTGGAGGAGACTCAGGGCTCACCTGAGGAAATATCGCACGTATCCCGTCCGTGGAGAGGAATGGCGAGCAAGCGAAGACACCTGAGCAGAATCTAGCACCGGCTAGTTGAAGCGAGTACATGAGAAGAAACTGGCTCTACTCGGAGATTGTAGAATCTCGCGAATGTGTTAGGTGTCGCCCAGCCTGCAGCTCTGCAGATGTCTGTTAGCGAGGCGCCATGCGCTAGAGCCCAAGAGGATGCCACACTCCGAGTGGAGTGGGCCGTCACACCAAGGGGGCATGGTCGACCTTGCTGCTGGTAAGCCAAAGCAATGGCGTCCACTATCCAGTGAGACAACCTTTGCTTGGAGAGAGCCTTTCCCTTCAGCTTTCCACCATAACAGACAAAGAGCTGGTCTGAGGTCCTGAAACACTGCGTTCTGTCAACGTAAGCACGAAGGGCGCGTACTGGACAGAGCAGTGCCAAGGCTGGGTCTGCCTCCTCCAAGGGCAGCGCTTGCAGGTTCACCACCTGGTCTCGAAAGGGAGTGGTGGGAACCTTGGGCACATATCCAGGCCGGGGTCTCAGGATCACGTGAGAGTAAGCCGGCCCGAATTCTAGGCACGCTTCGTCAACCGAAAATGCTTGCAGGTCCCCTACCCTCTTGATGGAGGCCAATGCAACCAGGAGCGCTGTCTTCATTGACAGGAACTTAAGCTCCACTGATTGCAGAGGCTCAAAGGGAGCACTCTGCAGGGCAGTTAAAACCACTGAGAGGTCCCAAGAGGGTACGAGGGGAGGACGAGGAGGATTCAGTCTCCTCGCTCCCCTCAGGAACCTGACGATCAGGTCGTGCTTCCCCAAGGACTTACCATCAACTGCGTCATGATGTGCGGCAATGGCGGCAACATACACTTTCAGGGTGGAGGGAGACAGCCTTCGCTCCAACCCTTCTTGCAGGAAGGAAAGCACGACACTGATGGGGCATTTCGTGGGTTCTAGATTTTTAGAAGAACACCAGTTGACGAAGAGGTTCCACTTCAACGCATAGACATGTCTCGTGGACGATGCTCTAGCGGAAGTGATGGTAGCCACCACCGCTGGTGGTAGGGTACTCAAACCTACCTCGTCCCGTCCAGGAGCCACACGTGGAGGTTCCAAAGATCGGGACGAGGGTGCCATAAGGTGCCCCATCCCTGAGAAAGCAGGTCCTTCCGCAGGGGAATTGGCCAGGGAGGTGCTGTCGCGAGGAGTACTAGTTCTGGGAACCAGGTGTGGTTGTGCCAATACGGGGCAACCAAAATTACCTGTTCCTCGTCCTCCCTGATCTTGCGCAAGGTCTGCGCAAGAAGGCTCACTGGGGGAAACGCATACTTGCGAAGGCCCCGCAGCCAGCTGTGCGCCAGTGCATCCGTGCCGAGCGTGCCCTCGGTCAGGGAATAAAACAGGTCGCAGTGAGACGAGTCGTGGGAGGCAAACAGATCTACCTGTGCGTCCCCGAACTGATCCCAAATCAGCTGAACCGTCTGGGGATGGAGTCTCCATTCTCCAGCGAGAGGCCGAAGCCGAGACAGCTCGTCGGCTGCCTGGTTCAGGTCTCCCGGGATATAAATGGCTCGAAGCGACCTCAGATGCTTCTGACTCCATATGAGGAGGTGGCGAGCGAGTTGCGACATACGGCGGGAGCGTAGACCACCTTGATGGTTGATGTACGCTACTGTGGCGGTATTGTCTGATCGGACTAGTACGTGTTGACCCCTGAGCAACGCACGAAAGCGGTGCAGGGCAAGGCGTACAACCAGCAACTCGAGGCAATTGACATGCCAAAGGCGCTGGGGTCCTGTCCAGGAGCCCGCGGCAGCATGTCCATTGCACATGGCACCCCAACCCGTGGCGGAGGCATCTGTTGATACAACAACATGCCTGGAAGCTCGTTCTAAGGGAACTCCGGCCCGTAGAAAATTGAGGTTCAACCACGGGGAGAAGGTCTGACGGCAGGTCGGAGTCACTGGGACTCGTGCCGTGTTGCCATGCCCACCTCGGGACTCGATCGCGAAGCCAAAGCTGAAGCGGTCTCATATGAAGCAAACCGAGCAGCGTTACTGCGGCTGCGGATGCCATATGCCCCAGGAGCCTCTGAAAAAGTTTCAGTGGGACCGCACTCTTGCCCTCGAACTGACGAAGACAAGTCAGCAGTGACTGCGCACATGGCGACCGAGTCGATTTCCATACCGAGAAAAGAGATCCTCTGCACTGGGCAGAGTTTGCTCTTCTCCCAGTTGACCCGAAGGCCCAGACGAGCTAGGTGCCGGAGCACAAGGTCCCTGTGTTCGCAAACCTGGTCTCGAGAGTGAGCTAGAATCAGCCAGTCGTCGAGATAGTTCAGGATGCGAACCCCGTGTTCTCGTAGGGAAACAAGGGCTGCCTCGACGACCTTCGTGAAGACGTGAGGAGACAAGGCTAGCCCGAAAGGGAGAACCGTGTACTGGTATGCCTGCCCCTCGAAAGCAAACCGAAGAAACGGTCTGTGTCGAGGAAGAATGGAGACATGGAAGTAGGCGTCCTTCAGGTCGATCGCTGCAAACCAATCCTGTGGCCGTACGCATTCGAAAAGGCGTTTGGCCGTGAGCATCTTGAACGGCAGCCTGTGAAGGGAGCGGTTCAAGACGCGCAGGTCCAGGATAGGTCGTAATCCACCGGATTTCTTCGGTACAATGAAGTAAGGGCTGTAGAAGCCGGACCTCATTTCGGCTGGAGGGACAGTCTCTATCGCACCCTTCGCCAGTAGGGTGGCGACCTCCGCTCTCATGACAGGGGCATTGCCACCGACCATTGTGAAGCGGACTCCCCTGAAGCGGGGAGGAGACCGCGCGAACTGAATCGCGTAGCCGAGCCTGATGGTCCTCGCGACCCAGCGGGACAGACCGGGAAGCTCTAACCAGGCTCCCAGAAACTGAACCAGCGGGGTCATACGGACCACAGACGTACCGTCGGTGGTGCAGCGAGGTGGAATGACCGGCCCAGGCGTGGGTGGCATAGCGGCCCGGTGCGGGGGCACGGTCATTAGCCGCGTCCTGCCAGAGGAGGCCAGGGGAGGACCAGCGTCCCACGAGGGCGTGCTCTGGCAGGGGTCTGGCGACAGAGGGGGATGAGAGTGGCGAGGCTCGTGAGCGGCACGCACTGTCATCCGAGAACTCTGTGTGCTCAGAGATGGGAGAGTGAGTTCTTTCTTTAACCATTTTAGGGTGCTGCCCGTCGTGAGACGAGCAGCGGGAATGGGACAACCAAGGATTCTCCCCCGGCCCTCCACCGGGGGAAGGAGCGGCCCTGCTACCGTCTCCGGAAAAGAACTCAGTGCCATCTCTGAGCAGCCCGTCTCAGGAGCGCCGCTTGGCCTGGCGTTTAGCGGGGCGCGGGGTGGGAGAGGGCTGTGGCGCCTTCCTGCGGCTTCCTCCACGACGCGGGCCGGAGGCAGATGACTGCTGAGGCCGGTCGGGAGGGGCGGGAACCACAGGAGGGCGCCCTCGGCGGCGAGCAGGCTGAGGCACCTGTGCCGACGACTGTGCTGCCGAAGCAGCGGGCCGCCGGGGCAGGACGGGTTTTAGAGCCTCAGTCTGCTTCTGGGCAGTCGAGAACTGCTGGGCAAAGTCCTCGACTGCTCCGCCGAAGAGGCCAGCCTGGGATATGGGGGTGTCGAGGAACCGGGTCCGCTCGGCCTCCCGCATATCAGCCAGGTTGAGCCACAGGTGTCATTCCTGGACCACACAGGTGGACATCACCTGACCCAGCGAGCGTGCGGTCACCTTCGTCGCCCGGAGAGCGAGGTCGGTGGCGGCACGCAACTCATCGAAGAGTGCTGGGTCAGTCCTCCCCTCGTGCATGTCACGTAACAACTGGGCCTGGTAGACCTGCAGTGTCGCCATGGCATGCAGTGAGGAGGCTGCCTGCCCCGCAGCTCTGTAGGCCTTCGCCACGAGGGTGGAGGAGAACCTACAGGCCTTGGAGGGGTGCTTTGGGTCGCCACGGGAGGAAGCACTCTGAGGACACAGTTGCATCGCAACAGAGCGTTCGACCTGGGGAACCCCAGTGTACCCTTTGGCAGCCCCCTGATCGAGAGGAGGCAAGGCGGAGGAGGTCGCAGAGCGATCACGGGAAGACAATGGTGCCTTCCAGGACCTCGTGACCTCCTCATGCACATCCGGGAAGAAAGGCATTGGGGTTGGGCGGCGATGAGGGTCAGCGGCCGCTCCCAAAAACCAATCATCCAGCCGCGAGCGCACTGGACCAGGTGGCGGGGACCACTCAAGACCAATGGCCGCGGCTGCCCGGGAAAGCATGGCCGTCAGCTCGGGATCAGACTCGGGCAATGCTGGGACACCCGAGGGTGGCAGCACAGCCGAATCGTCACTTCCTAAGGACTCCTGCCCACCTTGTGATGCAGCGATCGACATACGGTCTTCCTCTGGAGCGCCAAATGAGACATGCGGCAAGTCAGTGGACTGTACCGCAGGCTCATTTGAAACACTCGCGGGTTGCACAGTGCTAGAGGACGGTGTGGAGCGTGGAATAGTCGGCGCTTTGTTCCACACCGTAACCCTCAGGTCACCCTGGCCGCCAGCCGAAGTACCAGCTCTCGTGGAGCTCGTAGATCGGGGTGCGGGTGAGGGGACTCTACCACGAAGGTCATTGAGTCTCGACCGCAACCGTGCGATGGGCATGTTCCCGCAATGGGAACATGACTCATCCACAAACGCTGCCTTAGCGTGCTCGACACCCAGACACACAAGACAGCGATTGTGCCCATCAGAGTCAGACACATACAGACCGCAACCAGAAATACACGGGCGAGGCATCTTTAAAAAGACGTGCCGCGTGCAATGCTCTTTTGTGAAAGGAGATTTCTCCACAAATGCTGAAGCGACCAGGGAGAGAACACACACACTCTGGCAAATCACTGCACTGATAAGCAGGGAATGTGCACTCGCTGGAACTCGCTGTCACACCAACACTTGGAGAGAGGCTCGTCTCGAAGAGAGTGAAGAGATAACTCAGAATTTGGCTGTGGAGTGAAGAATCAACTTGGCTCCGAAGCGAAAACATATCTGCATGTTGCCGGCGTACTTCCTTATATACCCCCAGGATGGGGCGGAGATACGCTTTGGCTCGTTTTATATACGAGCCATTGGCTCGTTTTATATACTCGAAGATGATAGGCTTTCTAAGCAAAACCCCATTCGTCGTCATCCGACGTAACTCGGAGTGACAACGAAAGGGAAACGTAGTTTCTGAAAATCTGTCAAAATATAACATGCAACTTCCTGTTCCTGCCCCCAACACATGTTGAACAGTGTTAACCCGGTAAGGTGTTTCAATTGGATCGGCGTTTATTCTCTTTAGCATGCAGTGTGAATTATTTCACTCTGTTCCCTGATCATTCTGATTCAATTTCAGCGAGTGAAGAAGAAATTTGTACTCGCATGTATGTATGTTAACGTCTCTGGTTGCTCGGGCCGCTATTTTCTCCCTTCTCTTAGAAAGTGATGACGTAGACAAAACATCCAGTTGAGTGGGTTTTCCTGGAAATGCTTGTACTCCCTGGAACTTCTTGTAAATACTACAGTGTATTTTTTTTTTTATTACACTAACAAGGAATGTGACACTATTTACATATTTACACTATGTACACTAACATATACTGTGCGTGTTATTTTTTTGACAGACATCGATGTTGTGATATTCAAATTGTGTGGAATTTTAAATAGATGGATGGATAATTATTTATTTCGTAGCCAGCTAGTATTCAGTGAAGTGAGTGTGTTTATGTCAATGTTTTTAGTTCTAATATTCCAACTGACAGCTTGCCTATGTTTTTGAAGGACGTGATAACGTGCGTGAGGGGTGAACTATGTTTGATTTTTGGGTAATTATAAAATGTGCTAGAAATGTTTTAATTGTTTTTTTGTAATTCATTATACTTATTTATTTTGCCGAATGAAGTTTATTATGTGGCTTAAATAAATTACATATTTCTCAGAGACTGTTGAAAATCAAGTTCATTTTTTAAAAGCAACACCAAAGGACTTTTCCTCTTCAGTCCCCCTACAGGTTGGAAGCGGAATTGTCCATTACTGCTGTTGTAAATAATTTAGCCTACCTTCGCACGCACGCTATTTGTATATCCAGCACTGGCTTTGGAAATAACGATGTCCACAGACAAGGTAGAGTATGTTGCATGATTTTATGAAAGTATGATGTATTGCGACATCAGAAACGAAGAAAAACAAAATAATGACATTATAACGCTTGCCGTAAAGCAAGTCAAATTTGTAGATTCTTATGTCTCATTCAAACTTCAGATCCGCTACCCGAACTGGCAAACTTGCATAGTGCGGTTATAGCGGATAGAGGGCCGCAAAGTGAATGCAGAAGTGCCGTTCACCCTGTTACAAGTTGATGAACCACTGAAACGATTTTGGAAACATTATTTTAAGGTACAAAAGAATCTTTGGTGTTGCTTTAACAAGGAAAAAAGAAGTTGTTTTTATTGTCTCTTATAATAAACATTTTATTTAAACCTATAAATATATATAGAATAATAGGTGTATAGTTGTAATAATATTTATTATAATTATAATTAGTTTATTTTATTAATTAATTTTATTTATTACTTTTCATTTGAAGGAAACTAGAAAATCCTGGCAAAAATGCACAGTTCATGCAACAAACTTTCTCAAAGCTAAAGTAATCCAAAGAGTTACGGGTTCTTAACTCAATGTACTTTACAATGGAAATTGCACACTATTATGCATTTCTGAATTGCATTGTATGAGGAAATATTATTGCTGTGCTGATGAGGGTTAATTTGTTTCTCCCCATCAGCGATAATATATTATTTTATGGAAAGTATCACATTTGATTTCCCTCATGGCCGCTTCGAAAAGTCTTAGGTTTTAAGTCTTCTGTGCATCTCTTTTGTGGGTCTGTAATATTTTATTAAACAGGAAACATGAGCGTGAAATTAAGTTCTACAGGGCATCATTTCTGAGTCTAACCTTTACTGTGCAGCAAAATTCAAAACACTGTGGGCTGAGTTCTGAAAGGAGGCAATTGAACAGGCAGAGAGAGACTCAGTCTGTCTCTCTTGAGCTACTTAAAGTTTCTGTCATTCACTTGAGCTGCTGAATGAAATGTTCCGGAGAGAAACTTCAGGGTAGAGTTTAAACCGTTTTAAAGAGTCTGCCTCATTTTAAAAGTTACTCCATGCACCATCCAAAATGCCTTTCTCTGATGAACGGAAAACATAAGAATTTCATGTGCGCATGGTAATCGCTCGACATGAAGATGGCATTAAAGCTTGAAATATGCAAGTGAAACCATGTTATTTCATGTGAAAAGATTTGAATGAACCTGACTTTTGATAGCAAGTTAAGAAAAATGTGTTTACAGTAATGCACTTACAATGGATCTCTATGGGGGCTTAAAGCAGAAATGTGTAGCTTTTGTTTTTGTGAATACACTTACATTAATTATTAAGTTAAAAAAGGATCAATAAAGTTGTCTCTTCTTTTTGATGTGGGAGTGGGACAGCGTTTATAAGTGAATTAACTTCTGATTATGAGTTACTAGCATAATTCCTGTAGGTAATTCCTTCTTTGATTGAATTATTTTAACATTTATTATGGTGTTCAACCATTTTAACTGCATATTAACCCTATAAAGCCTACTTTGTCAAATTTGATACTCATATCAAAATTTTCAACATGATCAGGGCCGGAGTGGGGCCACTTTTCAGCCCGGGAGTTTCAGGCCCAAGACCGGCCCACTTTTTCCATGGTGGAATTCCAAATTAGCACTTTTTCCAAATTGGATAAATGAAGCAACAGTTCAGCTCTTACTATTGTGTAGTTTGTATTAATACCATGGTTCAACAAATAATGTAAAGGTTAAATAATAATTCACTTAGACTTTATAAGAAACAATTGCAACTTTATTTCACACAATTCTGACTTTATATCTTGCAATTCTGACTTTATAACACGCAATCGTGACTTTATTTCACGCAATTCTGACTTTATATCTCGCAATTCTGACTTTATAACACGCAATCGCGACTTTATTTCACGCAATACTGACTTTATATCTCGCAATTCTGAGAAATAAAGTCAGAATTGTGAGATGTAAACTCGCATGTGAGATAAAAAGTCGCAGTTATCTTTTAAAATGTTTTATTCTGTGGCGGAAACAAGCTTCCATACCTCCTGGCCTCTTCCTCCCATCCATCCTCCCTGACGCGTTATGGTAGGGCCAGCCCAGCTATCGGTAGGCGCCGGCGGTGCCGCGGCCCGTGGTAGCCTACCTGAGAAAACGTTTTGGAAAAGACGGGCTATGGACCCAACCAACTCTATAGGAGGGGAGGGGAGAACTCCCTCACATGGTACAAACCATACAGAGGCTGCGCGCTGCGGTGTCAGAATGCGGAACGTGTGTAGCTTAATGTAACTAACGTGACAAATGTGAAGAAAAAAAAATCCTCGACCGGCCCAAAAGTGAAGCGGCCCACCAGGAAATCTCCCGATTCTCCCGATTACCCACCCTGGGCCTGAACATGATCAAAACTTGGCTGAAAACCTTGTAGTCATACCCAAGATATTTTGAAAATTGCCTTTTATTTTGTCCATACAGTGATAGACAATGGGGACAAAAGCAGTTTTATAAAAATTTTATGTTTTATAATCTTTTGTTTTTCACAGAAAAAAAGAAAATTATGAAATGACGTGGGTGAAGGACCATAAAATGTTTGTCCAATCATTGCATTCGGTCCGAATGCAATGATTGGACGAACATTTTATGGTCCTGTGCTTTCCGCAGAAGTTATATACATGTAAATACATTTAGACCATAACTTAATGATTGGTATCAGGATGTGAAGAGACTTTCAACCTGCATAACAAAAAATGTTTCTGGAACAAATCTGCCTTTAACCTAGAAAGGTCCTTTAATCTAGGGGATCTGACACTATCTTGTCATTTAACACCTGATAATCATGAGACAAAATGTTTATTTTTAAGGTGTGAATAAAGTCTAGTGTTGGCATTTGCCCATATGTGCTGCACCTTTGATATAACACTCCCCAGAAATAACACAAAACCCTACACACGCATCTGTTTCACAGGCATGTCAACACATCCGTGACATTTGTATTTACAAGGGTTGCGGGTGAAAAAGCGGCGCTACCCGATTCGCCAGCCAGTGAGTGGCATTTGTATTGCGGGCCGGTTCTCTCCCGTGCCGTTGTTGCAATGAATGCTGATGAGCGCAGCCTCTGGGGCTCTGGCTGACAGCCTGGCCTTTTGGCTGAGGAGAAATCAATCACACCGTCAATCGCCACAAGAAGCCATTACCCAGCGTGCCTGCTGGCAGGCTTCACCTCGATTCTTCCTACCACAACACGTACTGATTTGTCTTCGTTACCTGGTCTTGTTTCACCTTTTGCATCACCTCACGGGTTGTAGTCCTTTGCATCAATAGCTTTGGGCTAAAGCGGTTTCGGAGGGTTGCATGTATCTCTCCACCTTTGCGTGCTTTAAATGGTTGTGCATTTTTCATTTAGCTTCAGGCAGAATTGAATGATTAACTCTTGTAAAAGAGTCAACATTTGCTTCTTTTGGGGCTGAAAGTTTTGTTTTATACCTTGCTCTTAAAGGGATCCTATGCTTTTTTACATTTTCAACTTTCTCAGTTCGGAGCCACTAAGGGGACATATTGATGGAAAAAAATAGGAGCTAAGAGGAAATGCTTTTGTGTTCTCTCCCAAATGTTTCGCGTTCTCCCAAGAAACTTTACGTTCACTTTGCGTTCCCTCGCAAAATGTTTGCATTCCCCCGGAGACTTTGCGTTCCTTCGCAAAATGTTTGCAATGCCCCGAGAAACTTTGCGTATGCTCGCAAAACTTATGACTGCAAAGTTTCTCTGGAGAACGCAAATGTTTTGAAATAAAAAAAACATGGTGAAAACCAAAAAAACATTTTACTATGGTGGAAATTTATGACAGGAAAAATAATCTTTTATTTGACTCAAAGTCACAAAATGCAAAGCAATGCAGGTGCATTTTTGAAATGTTTTAACTAATCTCAGGCGATTTTTCGAGTAATCGGTTGATTATTTTGACGATTAATCGAGTAATCGGATAATATATTTTGTGGTAATAAAAATAGACCTAAGTGAACAACAGCCTTTAAAGGGACTGTCTGTAGGAATTTCTCCCATCTAGTGGTGAAATTGTATTTTGCATTCAAACGAATAATGCTCTCCAGCGCCTCGCTTTTTCAAATGCGCATTGCATCTACGGTAGCCGTTATGTACCAAAAAGCTATGACAGGATAATAGCACTTCGAGTTTTTCTTCGGGTGAACAGGTTTGTTATTTAAAACAAACTGAAACTTGAAACAACGAAAAAAAGAATGTTACAGTTATCAATTACTGACTGTGAAAAACATTAACTATGGTAATTAGTAGTAATGCCTTCTTTACTCGTTATATTTTTTGAAGTACGTGCATTGTTAGATATCATCATCATCAGAGCCTTCACTAACCTTACTTTACTCAATAGCTGCTATTCATCAAGAGCCTGTTTAACTTTTAACTATAAATGTTCTACTGTCTATATAATAAAGTACACAACCAAGCAATGAAAAAAAAACTTGTAATTAAGACCGTAACATTGACTTACCTGTCGAGAAGAAAGCAGGCAACTTCAGGGTCTCTTTTGAAAGCTTTCTCCTGCATTAGCTATCCCGACAGTAACCCTTGTTTTTGTAATCTCCGGTCATGTTTCCTTTTACGGTCTATTTTGGACTTTTTCGACGACGAAGACTCCTTATCCTGTGACTCAGCATATGTATGAATGAACGGTGTATAAATAACCGTGCAGTGTGCATCCTTTTAAACTTGCCGGGGCAGTGACAAGCGCCTCTCACTGCTCTGTGCCTCTGCTTCTGCTGGCTTCAGTCACGTGACGCTGGTTCTGAACGAAAACGCGTTGTGGAAACGCGTTGGCCTAGTACTTTTTGTCCCTCTCTGCTATTATAGTTTTTCAAGATGGCGGAACTACATGGAAGCCTCCGTGGACCTACCCGTCCCATGTATATAAAGATAATAAATTCTTCGTTTACGAGGATTAGTCTGATCATTGGCATAGGTATTTGTACACCATTGAGGGCATATTTATGAATAAAAATATTGATTTTAGATAATAAAATACCTAAAAAGCTACACATAGTCCCTTTAAAATGACTTAAAATACATATATAAAAACAATGAGGCAATAATAATTGGTAAAGTATCAATTAATCATATGGTTTTATTGAACAATACTTTTAAAATACATAATGTAACATACAGAATATAAACATAATCAACTTGTGTACATAATATAACAAATGCCTGCAGAGGGCGCCAATGGCTTGGTGATTGTTGTTGTTACGTATACAGCATGATCAAATCCGTGTTTAATATTGACAAAACGTTTAATTTAAATGTCCACTTAATATTATTTGGCCACTTCTTTACGATAGAAATGCTACAGCCACTGTCATTTCTTGAACAGGAATATGTGGACATCAAAACATGCAAACTTATTTTGTAATCGCAATGTACTACAATTCGCATATTTAGAAACCTATTGATGTATTCTGCTGTGTTGGCGTAGGTTTATAGGGATGAATTCGGGTTGATTGGGACACGTTTTACGTTTTTATGTTTCTGAACTCCCTAAAACGCCTCGATTGTAGTCTCGAGTTTTCTTCAGGGAACAAATACGTCACAATAAATAATTCCCACTCAAGGCATGCTCAAAAAAAGGGGCGAACCTGGTTGAGTTAGATAGTATTGTGTTTAAACTCGCGGTTACGGTAAGGGCTGTGACAATTCTGAAACGCGCTTGAAGCGGTTGACCAATTACAACACACTGATCCAGTCAACCAATCAGAGCTCATTGTGCTTTTTGGAAGGAGGGGCTTCATAGAGACAGGAACAAAACAGAGCGTTACTGACAGACAGAGAAGAGAGGTGCTGCAACAATGTAAAATATGTGAAAAATGAAGTTTGAAACATATTCTAATGGACCCCAAAAACAAAACCAAGACTTAATAGGTCCTCTCTAAGAACTTTTCTATTTCTGGCTCAGGACTCAGAAATGTGATCTTTAAAAATCTCTCCTGCATAACAGATTGTTTTCTCTCCTCTTTAACAGATCCCTCAGATCAGCTATGCATCCACAGCGCCGGAGCTGAGCGATAACACCCGCTACGACTTCTTCTCCCGGGTTGTGCCGCCAGACTCCTACCAGGCCCAAGCTATGCTGGACATTGTGACCGCCATGGGCTGGAACTATGTCTCCACGCTGGCATCTGAGGGGAATTATGGAGAGAGTGGCGTGGAGGCATTCGTTCAGATCTCACGAGAATCTGGTAAGCTACCAGAGAACATTTTGAAATGTGTTTCTGTACGAGGGCTCCAGATTATCTTCTGATGTACGTCTCGCTTCACTGATCTCAACTCGTTGGCTGTCTGAATTGAATTTCTTTCAAGAGGTGCGATGTAGCTTTGGGATACAGTCTACACGTTTGCAGCATATTATATTTTATTTTTATTTTATTTTTATTTTTTTGTGTGTGTGTGTTTTAAGTTTTTTTTTCTTGACTCCCCTTGACTTATAATATTAGAGACATTTTCTTGCCCATAAATTCATTTTTGTGTGTGTGTGAGTGTGTTTTGCTTAGTTTTCTTTAAGTTTATGGGCTGAAAATGGTGATGTAAAACTACAACACATCCAAAAATGACAATTCTGTCATTATTTACTGGTCTTACATGAAGTAAACAAGTAAATAATGATGAAGATGAGTAAATAATGAACTACTTCTTTAAACAGGCTGTTTGTGCTGTTTTATATAAATTACCTCTATTGGAGCGTAACTCTCATTGTCGTTCATCAGGGTCATTATTGAATAGATGTTAATACATAAATGGGGTGTCAATATTTTGATGTTACATAAATAACCTGTTTTTGTATGTTAGTTCTAGTAAATGATCTTTAAAGGTGCTTTCATAGTACAAAATCAAAATCTTTTATTGCAAATATGCAAAAGAAAACCCTTTTTCTGTTATATGTCTGCTTTAATGCATTTCAAAAAGATCTTAGACAAAACATTGAAAAATACAAACTGCATCATACTGATTTGTGGCACAAAGCTTTTTCTGAGTTTGCTGACCAGCATTGCTATACACAAAACAACACGAAGACTGAATTACATGCCTTGACAGAGATGGAAGGAAATCACAATCTCAACAGAAGAAAGGTCAAAACTCATAAAAAAAAAAAAAAAACAGGCTATATTGTAAGAACACATCTGAAAACCTCAACCCCCATCTTTCATTCTGTCAAGTCTGAGCCATCAAAGTCGAGCTGAGCTCATGTTTTGTTGTCCATTATTCAGCGATTTTGCACAAAAATGAATAGTCTAAGAGGTATAAAGGTCAGAAGCTAGAAGAAGATACAAAAAGTGTTCAATTGTGACCTTGTATGGCTCAAAGAACTCGCCACTCCAGAACTGAAAATCTGTATTCATGCTCACACTGCTTTGGAATTCTCTGCTTATTGCCGTTAACCCATAATTCACTTCATTTTGCATCGCATAGGTCGTGCAGTAATGGCTCACATTCCCCATTTTCCCTCCCACACAAGCCTGCAATAATATAGAGCATTACTGTTAGCACACGTCCAGGGGAAACCACAATTACAGAGAAGCTTATCAATAAAGAAAGAGAGTAGAAGAAGAATGGGCTTTGATATAGAGACATAATTACAGGCACATGTCCAGTAATGGACTCGCCACGGCATCCATCGTAACAAACCACATCATGGTCATCTCGTGATGCGCGATTGATTTATTATTGTAGACATGGACATGCCACGTTAATTATGTTGTAATTATGGAAATACAATTAAAGGAAGAGACACATGTGAGCGATTAAGATCATTCCTCCAGGCTCATCAATTTTGTTTATCTGTGTGTGTGTGTGTGTGTGTGTGTTTGCGCACATGCTCAGCTGTCTGAATGTACAAGTCTAGGTGCTTTAATATGATTTTGACAGGATTATGTATTTCTCTGAAAAGTGCCGTGGAGGACCATGGTACAGTGGTTTTGTCAGATGGTAATACCATGGTAATTTGATATGGTTATGCACACAATTTTACCTTTGCAGAATGTGAATATGTTTTTATGTAAAGTCATATTTAAAAATGTATTACATTTATTTAAAACGTATAATTTCTTTTATTATTTCTTATTTTATATTATATTTTTATGTATATGATTATTATATGATGATCATTTTACACAAATTTAGACATGCACAACGAGGAAATACAATTTAATTTCAGTCTTGTGGGTTATGTAAAGTCTATTATGTCGCTTTTTCAGTATAGTATTAAATAAGCAGTTGCTCTTTTTTTCTTATTTCTTTTTTTAATATTTAGATTCTGGATGGGGTTTGTGAATGTATGAGAAAAGAGGGTTATATAAATTTATGAGCACCAATTTATAAGCTATAAAAATGATTATTAGATTCATTACTATAATGTCCATGAAATGGTATAAAAAAAAGTCAAATAAATATTACAATGTCAAAAGATTATTACTGTTTCCATCTGCTTTTAAAGTCTATTAGTGAATTATGAGATTAATCCGAATTATTTTATTCACTGGGCCCAATTAAATTCTTAATAGGAACAAAATATATTTTCCAGAAATTATAATATTTATATTTATAATGCTTTTCACAGTATTATGTCTTTATTCAGGAAAATATCTGGCTGCGTTTACATTTTAGGAAGGAGATTTACTGTCTAAAAAAAAATGTAAAACCCCTTGCTTTAAGAAATCGTACATATCCAAATATAAAATGGCATTGCATTTGTATCAGAAAACATTGTTCACAAAGCATGTACCACCCGGTTGTTGGTTTTGGCTGTAGAAAATATGTGAAATCATAAAACTGCTGGATTCTTTAGCTTTATTGTACAAATCCGCTGTTTAACTGTATTTGGTGATTGGTCTTTGCACTTAATATCAAAAAATAAAGTAAAATACGGCAGTGAACTAAAGAAGTATTGTGCAGACGCAGTTTGACACTGCTTTATCCTTCATAACAGCCAATTACAGAAAGAACATTTGTACTTGCGTTTATAATTATTGTGTGTTTTTCCCCCCTCAAAGGTCAAACATAAAAATCGACTCAACGTCATTACGGAAAATTCATAATGTACTCTATTCAAATCAGCCTTTGACACAATCTTCACTTTCTTGCATTTGAAATGTGCCCCTTATCACGAGTTAAAAAACGAAACTGTCTCCAGAACTCTAATAACTGGCAGTTAATTATACTCTTGAATAAACAAGCAGTAACCAGATGCTATTAATTTTCGTTTTTGTGCCTGATTGGCATGCAGTGGAGCCTTGCAGCATGGCAAAGTGACCCTCTACATCATTTGAAACCCCACTACATCATTACTGTAGTGTTTAGGAGGCCGTTCTCACTAGCAAGGCAATGCAATCTCTATGTAAATGGTGCATAAGCAACAATAATGATGAAAAATGACAGCAATATGTAATTTGCTGCTCCAGATAAAATAGCGGTTTTATGGAAGGGGAAAACAAACACTCGCTTTCCTTTGGGAACAACCACGCGCCCATTCATGTTTGGTTTGCCGTCATGAGTTATTTAAAACGGTACAATCTGTCTCTCTGAGATGTCTCATCAGTCTGAGTGATCTTGTTACATGATTGGAGAAACTGAAACTGTGTGTGTGTGACTTTCTCCTGCTGTTCATCTGGTGTACAGTATACAGAAGACTAATATTGCGATCAGTGTTGTGCTGTTTGACTTTGTTAATATTTCCTGTTTGGAAAACCTTCAAATATATTTGTGACTATCCATTTAGCAGGCATGGTTTGTCCAAATCAGCAGAGTATTCATGGTCATTTTTGGGATAGTTTGCTTGTGTCTTCTTGTTTATGGGCATCCCCTCCTGTGAGAGAATTTAAAACGAGAAATTCCAATAGATTTGAAAGAAAGCTAAATTGTATTCATTAATTTGAATGTGAATAAAAGCCTAAATTCAATCTGTTCATCATATAAAGCCTTCAAGTCTCTTCAGAAAATTTGGACTAAACCGCTCAGTTCATGTGGATTAGTTTTACAATCTCTTTATGAACTTTTTGAAGCGTCAAAGTTTCAAGTTGCGTAGCTGTCAACAGAAAGCTCTCGGACGTCAACAAAAAGATCTTCATTTGTGTTCCCAAAGATGAACGAAAGTCTTATGGGTTTGGAACGACATGAGGGTCAGGAATTAATGACACAATTTTCATTTTTGGGTGAACTATCCCTTTAAAGCGATAGTTTGGAAGTTTGGAACTACAAGAATGTGATTAAGATGTAAATCATGACACTACCCCTTTAAAGTCGTCATGAAATCAAAATTGACTATTTACTTTGTTTGCGCACATTACTAGTCTTGTGGTGAATAATTAATCAGTGCAAGTCAATACACAGAAAAAATCTTTAATCAAAATCTGAAAATTTGCTTCCGCTCTGGAATGGCGTTCCTTCTTTGATGGCGTCAGTTTGACGGCTTGGGTTTGAATTAGGGTGACCAGACGTCCCGAAAAATTCGGGACAGTCCCGAAATCTAAACTGTTGTCCCGAATCCCGAATCTGGCCCTAATTGTCATGAAAATTATACTAAAGCAAAATCTTGAGTAGTTATTGTCTGATAAACATTAAAAACTGTCTGCAGAGGTTGAGTCGTCCTGCAACCAGCCCCCGCCGGCTGCTCATTGGCTGCAGAAGTTCTTTTTTTGAAGTTCTAAAAAAATACCGTAGGCGCGAATTTAGATCCTGGGAAAGACAGGAGTGCTGGAAACAGTGAAAACCTCTGCGAAATATGCTGACGTCGGTCCACAACCTAGGTAGGCTATAGCTGTGTGAATTTAAAGTTTTATTGTTTCTATTCATTTATCTAATTAATCTATATGCACAAAGAAAGTACGACCTTTTTATCCCCTTTTTGTTTTAAGCCTTGATGAAGAGAGCGCAAGTTGCTGCAGCCGCGAGGACAGTTTTTTTGTGGCAGACTAAAGACTAATGACAGAGTGTTGATCTTTGAATAAAAATATGTTTGGTTCAGGTTTGAAATTCATTATCTTTTATTATAGGCTACAGTCTAATATCATAGAAACCCCCCCCCCCCCCACATACCCCCATCCCCCCCCATCCCGTCACCCCAGACCTACCCATCCCCAACCAAACCCCCCCGTCCGTCCGTCCGTCCCGAATTTCAGCCAATCTCATCTGGTCACCCTAGTTTGAATATCCTTAACAACTTCCCTTCAACCGTCAGTCTGCTATGAACGAGCGATGGAGAGGAGGAGCGCTAAAATAAAATCCACTTGGTTCACTTGGAAATACATCACAACACTGAAGTAAAGTAGTTGCAACTTCTGGCTCATGGGGACTTTAAAGGTGAAGTGCTCTCCGCTAACTCTCCATCTGCCACTGGTCACAGCAACAAATAGCTCCGCCCAGACTCACACCATTGGTTGAACTACTGTTGCTATGCCAGGCAGGTCAGGAATCTCAAACAAACAGAGCAATGTTTTGAAAAGTCATACTTGTTAGCATTTTTTAACTATTTAGTTGTCCCAGCTTGGATATGAGGACGTTTTTTTTTACCAGCATTAAACTAAACACATCACTTTTCACATAGTATTGTTTCACATTATCGTTTCAACTTTGAATTCTAGCTCAAAATTTATAGCAAGCCAATCTAAGATTGCACAACCCAAGTCACCTCAGGTGAACCGGAGAATTTCAGTAAGAGACTTCAGATTTCAAACATACAAGCACATCAGGTTCTGGTTTCCTTCATATCCCGTCTCTCCCATACTGAGCCTGAAGCAATGCGCCCATTATATGTCGCCCTGTTCGCTACTTGGTTGTCCCAAGATGATCAAAAGTCTCTCTCTTCTTTGCTGAGCATGCTATTGTGAAATGCCGGTCTTATAATCAGTTATCCACACCTGCTGTATCACCACAGGTAACAGAGGCTGGAGCCTGTTATTCAAAATCCCCCCTACAGATTCTGAGCAGACGCCTTTTCCCTCATGTTAAAGATGCTTAATGAGCCCGTAACAACAGTAGGAACCCAAGATATAATGAAGATTCTCTCTGCGTGTCAGCTTTTATAGTGGAAATCTTCACCCGGGATGCAAAGTCACTGACCTCATTGGCTGGTATAAGCCGTCATGGATTAAGAAGGAATTTACATAATGTTAAAGTGAGATGAAATTCAGCCCTTCCCAGAACCACCTCAGCTGAACCTTCCATTCTCTGAAAATTACTAACAGCCATTTAGTGAGGATGTCATTGCATTAATGATTTCCGGAGTCTGGTGATCTCATTAGTTTAGATTAATCTCTTCAACTTCTCTCATTCTTTTTCACCTTTGAAGATTCAGAGAAGTTTTATGCATCTGTTCGTCCTATCGGTCTCGCATAAAACAGATTGATGAGCCAACTGGCGCCATCTGCCAAACCTAATGAACTCTTCTCCTCTTAAAGGGATAGTTCTCAAAACTTTTTTATTTATTCCGTCATCATTTACTCACCCTCGCGTTGTTCCACGAGTTTTCTGAAACACAGCGATAGCTTTGTGTGAGGAACGGATCAAAACTTTGACATTATTCACTGAAAATTCATGAACAAATCATTATTTTGATTCAGATCTTTTCAATTGATCAGTTAATCTAGTTCACAAAAACGGTCTAAAGGCCAATTTACATATAATGATAATTATAATGATAACTATAGCATTCACACCAACAGACAATAACGTTGTGTTTATAAGCGCGCGCTGCAGTTTTGCCGTCTGCCACTTTAAATGCTCACGCCTTTTAAAGCAGAATGGATTCTGATTGGCTGTCAAAAAATTATTCTTGATCTCGTTCCTCTGTGTCGTTGTTGTTATAGTTGTGGTGGGGACTTTCCATATTCTCATAGAATTAGAATGATTATGAAAACTTTAGTTCTAATTCTCATCCTTGGTGTGAACAAGCCTTAAATTCTTTTTTCACTAATTCCAATCCGAATTCAGTCACTGACTCAATTTGACTCACTGAGTCAAATTCCTATGATTGAACTACTTTTATAATGATGGTTTGTTTTGTTTTCTAAATTCCTCTCTTTGTGTTCCACTGAAGAAATAAAGGTTTGGAACGACATGAGTTTGAGTAAATGATGTCACAATTTTCATTTCTGCTTTTCATTCCATCCACAGAGGGCAGCAGAGTGCCAAAATGATCAGATTTCAGACAATTGGTTCGTAAACCATTTTGCTTGGAAGTTCTTCCAAATCTGAAATCTGCTGTTTCTTCTTGACAGTTTATTCCATTACTGTGAAAATGCACTGCCAGAAAGAAGTGCCAGAACCATGGCTACAAAAGATGAGGCAAAGTCTCAAATATGTGTCTTCACAGGAATAATAAGTTGCCCAGCTTGAGTTATGATCACAAACCTCCATCTCATGCTCTCATTTCTTACCTAATAGTTCATTTTTCTTTTCTTTTTGAACTTCTGCTGCTTTTTGTTGACAGTAAAAAAAAAGCAGACTGGAAATTATTGTGAAGAATTGAATCATAATATAATGCAGGCTAGATTCAAACCTTAATTTCCAAGATGAGCACCAGAGCACTAACCACTAAACCACAGCTCCAACCTTGGGTTTCAATTCTAAAAGCAAGTATTTGAATAAAAGGCAAGTATCTGTGTTTGAAGGTATCAATATAGATGAAACTGCTACTTTTATTTTGTAATTGGCTCTAGAGTCCTAAGATTTTAAACAAGAAATGAATTGGAAAATGCATCAAGCTCTGAAACATTTTAACTGTCAAGCATTCTGACCTTGTCTTTTGGATTAATTCAAATCGATAGTATTGACTGACTGACACATTGCACACTTCAGCGTAACAAATTTAAGATCTTAAAATTGCTACCCTTATCTGGGGAGCTTGAAGTAAAAGAGTTTTGTGTTATGTTCTTTTGAATGATTTATTGGTATTGATCAGTAAACTCAGGGGCCGACATAATGAGATTATGTGTCAATACAGGTGTTTTTTGTCATTCATCTTGCTGTGTGCTTGTAGCACATGAAGCCTTGTTGGAAACACTGTGGATCTGAGGTACAGTAACATACCGGGGTCATTGAATATTAATTGAGCGGTTAATATGTAATGACCTCAACACTCCATAATATCATGCAGGTCATTTAATCTACATCTGAATCCACTTAAAATTGACACAAATGACACATTTATGAAACTGCAGAGGTTTGAAGATTTGAGGAATGCAGGATTTCTTATCGGCAATGCCTTGAAATCCAACACAAACAAAAACCTTTCATTAGCACATTTCCACAAACTACTCGTCAGCCCATCTGGATCTCACTATTCACATTTAAGAAATGGATGAAAACCTACTAAAGATGCATTTTTCAGCACACACACTTAAAGCAGGTCCCCTGAGCTGCTGTTCCACTTCAGTGGCTTTAGTCATGGCAGACTGTAGGGGCCAAGGAGCCTGAGAATGGGGTCAAAATATCATTGCTGAGGTAAATTGCAAAAACAAATACAGGTTTTACTGTGAGATAAGGGACTGTACTGGGTTTCACATTTCTAGACTTCACTGGCTTACAGTTGAGGGAAATCAACTGTTCATTCTCAAAACTGAGAATCCACATATGTTACCATAAGGACACTGTGAGTTTCAAAGAACATATTCAGTGATCCTGATTCCTAAAACGCGACACATTTTGACTCCGAAGCAATGAACCCCTAACTACACATTAAAAATAATGTTGTTTTTTTTACAGTGATGCCACAGAAGAACCATTTTTTGGTTCCCTGTGAACAGTTCTTAAAATAACCATTTTTTCTTAGTGTAAAGAACATTTTAAACATCTAAAGAACCCTTTTTTCAACTATGAAAAATCTTTTGTGCAGTTGAAAAGTTATAAAGGTTCTTCGTGTACCATAAGTACAAATATCCTCAAAGATGCATTCGAGACAACAAAGAAACCAACTCAGAAGGTGGTTTAAAGGGATACTCCACTTTTTTTGGAAATAGGCTCATTTTACAACTCCCCCAGAGTTAAACAGTTGAGTTTTACCGTTTTCGAATCCATTCAGCCGATCTCCGGGTCTGGGGGTCCCACTTTTAGCATAGCTTAGCATAATGAATTGAACCGGACAAGACCATTAGCATCTCTCTCAAAAAAATGAACAAAGAGTTTCGATATTTTTCCTATTTAAAACTTGACACTTCTGTAGTTACATCGT
The DNA here is from genome assembly GCF_949319135.1 of Squalius cephalus. NCBI lineage: Eukaryota > Metazoa > Chordata > Actinopteri > Cypriniformes > Leuciscidae > Squalius > Squalius cephalus. The sequence goes on from NC_137144.1 coordinate 14,513,738, forward strand.
GTACTAAGACCGACGGAAAATGAAAAGTTGCGATTTTCTAGGCTGATATGGCTCGGAACTATACTCTCATTCCTGCGTAATAATCAAGAAACTTTGCTGCTGTACCATGAGTGAAGCAGGCGTAATGATATGACGCAGCACCTGATAATAGTCCCCAGCTCAGTAGCCTATTATCAGGCGGCATGCGCTGCGTCATATCATTACGCCTGCTTCACTCATGGTACGGCAGCAAAGTTTCTTGATTATTACGCAGGAATGAGAGTATAGTTCCTAGCCATATCAGCCTAGAAAATCGCAACTTTTCATTTTCCGTCGGTCTTAGTACACGATGTAACTACAGAAGTGTCAAGTTTTAAATAGGAAAAATATCTAAACTCTTTGTTCATTTTTTTGAGAGAGATGCTAATGGTCTTGTCCGGTTCAATTCATTATGCTAAGCTATGCTAAAAGTGGGACCCCCAGACCCGGAGATCGGCTGAATGGATTCAAAAACGGTAAAACTCGACTGTTTAACTCTGGGGGAGTTGTAAAATTAGCCTATTTCCAAAAAAAGTGGAGTATTCCTTTAAGATGCTTTCATGACACCACAGGTTGTTAGTTTGTGCTCAAGTCTTCCTTTTACATGGGAGAAATCTGGTTATGTTTTATGTGGTCAGTGAATGAGTGAAAGAGTTTTTCATGTTTTTGTGTGGAATGAAATAACTCAGTGTTCACATTCAGGTTGATATTTGAGCATGTTGTGATATACTGAGTGTTTGTTAATATTCAAAGTGGATATTAGGGTAACACTTTATTTCGATAGTCCACTTTAGATGTACTGGCCTTCTCTGGCATCTAACTATCCAGTAAGTTAAACAGTGACTCAAAAACCTCGCTGGACACCTCAAGTCGTTTCTGAAGTTTATGATTCAACTGTTTAACTTACTGGATAGTTAGATGCCAGAGAAATCTAATAAGGCCAGTACAGTGAAAAGACATTGCGTCTAACAGATGAAAAGAAAGGTGATGTTTAGAGATGTCACACAGCTACCACATTTTGCTGAACTATTGCAGTACTACTAGAACTTCCTGCTTCCTGAACTAAGAGGTTGTCTGTGCTTTTCAAAATTAAAGTCCTCACTAGAATACACATTTACAAAATGATAAATCCACTGAAAAATCTAAATAAATTCAGTCCTGCACATTAGACATTCTACTAACTAAGTAACTTTGCAGCTACATGTCAACTATCAGTCATTAGAGTATTAGTAGACTGTCTACTTAACATCTGCTAACTCTTTATTTTGTTGGTCCCCCAACAGATTATCTACTGACTATAAGTAGCTTGGCAACTACAAGTCAACTTATTCTCCTAACCTGAACCCTAACACCTAACCCTAACCTAACAGTCTACTGACAGTCCACTACAGTCTACTAATACTCTAATGATAGTCAGTTGACATGTAGTTGAAAAGTTACTTATAATTAGTAGAATGCATAAAGTGGACTATCTACATAAAGTGTAACTGATATTAGTAATGTTAAGTTTGTGTACTTGCTGTGATAGTGATATTTGAGAGATTCGGTTGTTGATTTAAAACTGTTTTCTTGTGAGATTGGTCTAATAGGTACCATATAGTGAATGCTTCTTTACGGTCATACTGTATTATATATTACATAATGTGTGGGTTATATGCTATGGTAGATTTTTTTTAAATGAAAGGAATACTTTTATTATGCATTTTTAAAGTATTGTTTCAATTTCCAAGTTTAGTTTATTTATATATAACTATTAAAACAGCAACAGCTGACCAATGTGCTTTACAACATCAGATTCAATATAATAAAAGGCAAAGGAAATCAAAAAATAAGTTCACAAGTGAAATCAAAGAAAACTATATCAAAATTTCAGAAAAAGTAAAAATAAGACAAATCAGGGACAAAGTATAGCAAAAAAATTACAGTAAAGACATTTATAATGTTACAAAAGATTTACAGAAAGTTCTTTTGAACTTTGTATTCCTTTAAGAATCCTAAAAATGTATCATGGTTTCAAAAATATTAAGCAGCACAACTGTTTTCAACATTGATAATAATAATAATAAATGTTTCCTGAGCAGCAAATCATCATATTAGAATGATTTCTGAAGGATCATGTGACACTGAAGACTGAAAATTCAGATTTAAACACAGGAATAAATTGCTTATTCAAAATAGATTCAAATAGAAAACAGTTGTTTTAAATTGTAATAAAATCTCACAAGATTACAGTTTATACAATAGTTTTGATTAAATAAATGCAGCTTTAGTGAGCATAAGAGGCTGCTTTCAAAAACATTAAAAAATCTTACCAACCCCAAATGTTGCACTGTACTGTAGCGCATAGACACACACAAACACACACAATATGTATGTAAAAATACATGAAAATGCACAGGTCAAACTCATTGTGACTGCAAATATATATGATAAAATCTGAATAGATTAAAGGTTGTTGTTTTTATATTATACTAATTTATTGCACATAATCAATTTAAGCAAACATATACCGCCTACCTTTGCTTCATATGAGCCAAAGTGCACTTCAATCAGGCGAGCAGAATAAGTAAAGCCTCCACAGACAGTATCTATCAAGCATTCACGATTCTATGCCATTCCCATAAACACAATCTGATGATATACCTCTCGCTTTGGGATTGGGATTGAAGTGTTTTAGTCTACCTGCATATACGGCTTGAGGTGACTCCTGTGAGGTAGAAATTGAATTCCACACTCCCCCCCAACACACACCCACCCTGCATTGAATCCCATTGTCTGAGTGAGATAAAATAACCAGATTTGCAGCCCTGCAGTCTTGAGTTGTTTTTTTTTTTTTCCTATAGAAGATAGCAGGCTTTGGAAATCTGCAGTGCTTGTTACTGCGGGTCTTCAGGGCATCTGTGGTTTTGCATCAGATTCTCAATGACTCTGTGAGGGTCTCGAGTTTGTGGTAATTACCGGCAGCTGCTCATTATAGTTTTAGGTTTTGGTGAACATAATTAGACTTTTATATATGATCTGTAGATCTGTCTCCGTCGAACACTGTGATTACGTAATGCTCGGAAACAAGAACTGTGCAGGAAGTACAAAAAAAAAATGCAGGGAATTCCAGAGCGAACATGAAGAGAGGGGGACAGTGAGGAAGGTTGAAAGGAATAGTGATCCAAAAATGAAAATTCAGACATTATTTATTCACATTAGCGCTGGCTCTATGAAACCTGATGAAACCTTCCCTTTGCCTGCAGGAAACTAGATGAGCTTTGTATAAATACAGTAGAAGTCGGAGTAAATGATACACTTCTGATACCTGCAGCGTCGCAATGGCCTCAACAGAGGTTGATCGAGCTCGCAAGGCTCTCCTCGCCGCTCTCGGTACAGTGTCGTGGCACCGAGGGATCTTTTAATAAGCCATTCATAGTTTCTGGAGCCTCACGGTGCTGCTACAGCTCTTGCCTCACAAAAGGACCATTCGTCTCCCACATCAAATGAGCTGGGAGAGATCGAGCTTGTCCATTTGCAATATTGGAGGTTATTTATAGGCTCCAAAAGGGGCCCCCTTTGGGGTTGACATTCTCACTTCGGGACTGCAATCATGAGGCAAACTTTTTAACCTTTTTACAAAACTTGTGCAAGTAGAGCAAAGGCGCTGAAATCGTGACACCTTGTATTGCTCATATGAAACTTGGGATTTTTATTTGCCTGGAGAAAAGGATTGCATGGCTGGAGCTGTGGCTTAGCGGTTTGCGCACTTGCTTGGTTACTTTGAGCCATGGTGCTTATTCTGGAGAATTTTTAGTCTGTATTTTATTTTATTTTATTTTATTTTATTTTATTTTATTTTATTTTATTTTATTTACTTTGATACATTGGGTCATCGTGTTCATTTGGGAGAAATTTGTTTGAATTTTTAGTCTGCCTTTTATTTTATTTAACTTTTTTTGCATTTTCTTTATTTTTAATTTAATTTAATTTAATTTTATTTTATTTTATTTAATTTTATTTTATTTTATTTAATTTTATTTTATTTTATTTTATTTTATTTTATTTTATTTTATTTTATTTTATTTTATTTTATTTTATTTTATTTTATTTTATTTTATTTTATTTTATTTTATTTTATTTTATTTTATTTTATTTTATTTTATTTTATTTTACATTTGGCCATAGTGCTTATTCTGGATAATTTTTAGTCTGTATTTTATTTTATTTTATTTTATTTTATTTTATTTTATTTTATTTTATTTTATTTTATTTACTTTGATACATTGGGTCATCGTGTTCATTTGGGAGAAATTTGTTTGAAATTTTAGTCTGCCTTTTATTTTATTTAACTTTTTTTGCATTTTCTTTATTTTTAATTTAATTTAATTTAATTTAATTTAATTTAATTTAATTTAATTTAATTTAATTTAATTTAATTTAATTTAATTTAATTATACATTTGGCCATGGTGTTTATTCTGGAGAATTTTTAGTCTGTTTTTAATTTAATTTAATTTAATTTTATTTTATTTAATTTTATTTTATTTTATTTTATTTTATTTTATTTTATTTTATTTTATTTTATTTTATTTTATTTTATTTTATTTTATACATTGGGTCATCGTGTTCATTTGGGAGAAATTTGTTTGAATTTTTAGTCTGCCTTTTATTTTATTTAACTTTTTTTGCATGTTCTTTATTTTCAATTTAATTTAATTTAATTTAATTTAATTTTATGATACATTTGGCCATGGTGCTTATTCTGGAGAATTTTTAGTCTGTATTTAATTTAATTTTATTTTATTTTATTTAATTTAATTTAATTTTATTTAATTTAATTTAATTTAATTTTATTTTATTTTATTTTATTTTATTTTATTTTATTTTATACATTGGGCCATCGTGATCATTTGGAAGAATTTTTTTTGAATTTTTAGTCTGCCTTTTATTTTATTTAACTTTTTTGCATGTTCTTTATTTTTAATTTAATTTAATTTAATTTAATTTAATTTAATTTAATTTAATTTAATTTAATTTAATTTAATTTAATTTAATTTAATTTTACTTTATTTTATTTTATTTTATTTTATTTTATTTTATTTTACATTTGGCCATGGTGCTCATTTGAGAGAAAACGGTTTGAATTTTTGGTCTACATCTTTATGTATGTATGTGTGTGCGTGTGTGCGTGTGTGCGTGTGTGCGTGTGTACGTATGTATTTATGTATGTATGTGTTTATTGATTTTTTTATTTTTAAGTGTCCACTTTCACTATCATTAAAATTGAAACTCGAAAAATCGAATGGCGGACTGGTGGAAAAAAGTGTAGGTGAGACTAACTGCTATATGAAAACTCATTATACTGACTGTTATTCTCACTCCAAATCATTATTGCATTTCAAGAGCTTACAAAACCATTGCAGAGTCTCTGAATCTGAAAGACATTATCCTGATGGGCAAGGCATGTGTGTTCAACACAGAAACAATTACTTTAATCTGTGTCGGTGTTTCTAAGCTCAAGCTCAATATGCTTGTCAAATGAGTTGTCTATAGCATTGAAGGGTCTTTCATTATTGACATCAATCTTCCACCGCAACTCTAATACACATTCTCCTGACTTTTAATTAAGACTTTAATTTCAGCAATAAACCCAATCATAAAATTCAAAATTGGTTTTATAGCCCTGGAGATGAATTGTAAAGCAGGGGAAGAATGAGCTCTTGGAGGCTTTTTATCATGACGAGAGTGCAGACAATCTTAGTTATTATTTGACAGGATAGTTGTGACGAGCATTCAAAATACTTACGGCCGTCCCGAAACACCATTAAAGCTGCAATAATCAGATACCGTGTGCCATGCAGTGTTTTGAATATTTTAGCATTTGAGGTTGCAGCAATTTTTGGAAATAATATGTATTCGTATTTTACACGGGACTACAATATATTCCATTCACATTTGCAAGGAAAAATAACTGAATATAAAAATGATTTGTGCACTGTAACAATTGACACCTGAACTATTAGACTATATACATATACATATATACAAATGCACACTGCAAGTTTGCAAAATTCCTCACTGGTCATGAACATTAATTAGGGTCATTAATATGAATTGCAGACTAACTTATTTATTAACTTAAATTGAGAGTCTAGACACATTGAGACTTGGATGTTACTATGGTGTGTTCTGAATGGTTGCTGAGTTGTTTGATGGTTGCTAGGGTGTTCTGGCTGGTTGCTAGGTGCTTGCTTATTAGCCCAAGTCTTATTGAAATAGCTCAGTTCCTACCTGAAAATTGTAAGTTTGATTGCTTATGAACTAAATAGCACACCTTTATCGATCTATACATCAAAATATATATTCTACCGGTCAAAAGTTTGGAATAATTACGATTTTTGTAAGAGTTTTTGACGGAAGTCTCTTATGCTCACTAAGGCTGTCTTTATTTGATGAAAAATACAGGGAAAACATTAAAGGGGTCATGACATGAGAAATCACATTTGCCTTGATATTTGACATATAAGAGGTCCAATAACACATCCTGCAAGTTTCTCCCTATTATAAACAAAGCATTTATTTAATCAAGTTCGAAAAACAGCTTGTTTTGATATTGGGTGAACTGTGACGTCACACGGGCAAATACATTTGCATATGACTGCCTCTAGAGAAAGACATCAACAAATAGTTGTACATCAACGCATCATAGGCCCCGCCCACTGGCATTCAGTTGCTCAACAGCTGACATTGGCCTATACATAGTTCCCACAGGCCAATTAATGTCACGTGACCTCCCCGGAGACGCCATCTTTGATGGCATAAGCTGCTGTGTTTACGAAGTTTTACAAGCAAATTTCGAATATTTCTTTCTGTTTATAATGTTACGAAAATCATGAAGAGACAAAGTGACAGAGACTATAAAGAGATTATAAAGAGACTCTATTAACAAGACAGAGAGATGTACAATGCGAAAATTTCAGTCATAAATGGTGTGGATCCGTATGCGCTAACGCTGTCTGTCTGTCTGTCTGTGTGTGTGTGTGTGTGTGTGTGTGTGAGTGTGAGAGAGAGAGGCGCGGGCGCGGGCGCGGGCGCGATCGAACAGTGGAAACAATGTTGTTTTTGTATGTTTTTAATACCTTGTCATTTTGTTCATACAGGACATCATTCAAACTGCAAAGTGTTAAAGCTACACTGTGTGATTTTTACCCCCATCTAGCGGTGAAATTGTATATGACTACCCAGTGAAAATTAGTTTCTGTTCCTCTCAATTCCGAGGGCGTTTAAACTCCTACGGTGGCCGTATTATTCCAAGATTAACATGGCTTCCAGTTATCACTTCGTCCATGACAATAATAAACAATACGTCTACAATGAATAAAACTACAGGACAGATGTCAGGACGTAAACGTCACCCTTGGAATCGGCTATCCCAGCATAATCAGATTAGGCTAACGTTACAATGTGTACAAAGTAAAAGCAATTAAAAATAACTAAAATTTACAGTGTCCTTTTTTTATATAGCTTAAAAAATTGCGCCTTTAAAACTATTCATCACCTGTGATCCGTCGCAGCACAGATTTATGTTACAAGGTAAACAATACTTTTTCACCATTGACGCGAGGATGAAGTTATACTAGAGGTCGTTCTGGCGTTATGCACAACCATGCTATGGTTAGACAAGCAACTATAAAACTTCGAATTTACACAAATTAATTACAACAGGCTGAATTACCTGTCGAGAAGAAAGCAGGCAACCTCGGCGTCCGTTTTAAAATCTTTTCTCCTCATGAGCTCTTTCCATCTGGGAAAAGTTACTCCAATATTGACTATGGTCTTGCTGATTTGTCTGTCGCGTTGACGTTTTAATTCTCTCTTTCAAATGTGAGTACGTACGCACGCACACACACACACACACACACACACACACACACACACACACACACACACACACACACACCACACTATCTTTCAAATCTGCCGGCACTCGCGAGCTCGCGAGTAATCTCCCCCTCGCATTCGTCTCTGTGTCACTGAGTGAAAAACGCAAAAGGCGAAGCTTGAATTTACAGGTATGTCCCTCTTTGGCTAATGTAGTTTCAAGATGGAGGGGCAACATGGCGACCGGCATTCGAACCCCTCACCCGTATGTACTTTCAATGGCAGATTATAAACTTGAGAGAATACTTTATTACTTGAAAGAAGTAAATATATATTAATGAGCACATATATTTTTGAAAGAACTAAGTGTTTTTTGCTAAGAATCAACTAAAAAAGTTACACAGTGTAGCTTTAACTTATATTTGTGTACACTCGCAATAAAACACAACATTGTGCACCTGACACAAAGTGCTCTGAGCAAATTCTTGCGTGTTTTGAGGAAGTTTCTTTCCTGTTTATCCTCGCCAGCCATAACCTCCGTCGTTGTTCTGACAAAAGCTTAGTTTTCTCACATTCATGAACTCTAATGACGGGTATACTGTAAAATCCAAATTTAACTGAACCTCCGGCACGATTTGAACATCCATTGACCCAGCAGGAGATGACCATTTTCACTTTTTATCACGAAATTAACTCGTTTCAGCTTCTTCTTCTAATGTTCTGCCCACAACATGCCCACAGAAATGGCGCCAGGTCGGCAGATGCCCGTATGTTGTGACGTCATGTAGGAACTATGTATAGACCCCTTTTGCACCGACGTCACGTCACGGCGTTAGCTGGAGGCAAAACAAAGCAGCACTGATTTGGCTACATAATAAGGAGCTTAAAATCTTATTATTATAATTAAATGTCATCTTGTTGTGTTGTTGGGAGCAAGAATCGACGAATTACAGGCTCCAATTTGAAATTTTATCGCATAATGTTTTCTAAATTATTGCGATTATTTGTGAATCGTCTATGATTGTATAGCCTACATTGTTGTGTTTGATTGTGACTAGACTTTTTGAAGAACCTGGTAAGAAAGAATAATCAAATACATAGTTAAAAAATAACTTTGCTGTATCTGGAATTTTTATTTCTAGAAAATATTCACATCATTAAAATTGCACTGTAATGTCACTCTTTACATGGTCGTCTTCTGGCCTTGGCGCTGGCTAGGCAGAGCTTCGGATCGTCTTGTACGTGACCATTCAGCACATAGTTATAGACATCTAAAGATTTATATGCCCTCAGTTTCTCTTTATGCTTGGTTTCTCTGTCAGGAAGGCCAGATCTCTGGCCACTCAACCGAGGTAGTGTTAACGTTAATCCTGTCAGATCGTCCATCCATTGAGTGTGCGTGTACGGGTCAGCCAATCTGGTTCCGTCCGTTAAATTGAACTTTTGCAAATAACAATCGTGGTCCTGGACAGTGAGTGACCTTACACATTAAGATAAAATCTGATTTTCTCATTGTTCATTGTTAAAAAACAAGCTAACAAAACTTGCAAACTAGCGTTAGTGAAGCGGCCAGGGGAATCGTTCTGCCTCCACCTAAGCTCCGCCCACAAAAAAAACGTCACAGTGTTTACTAACTGAAAAGGGGTCTATACACACTACCACATAAAAACACTGGGTTAAAACAACCCAATGGCTGGGTAGGACAGAACACATGTGGGGTTAATTTTACCCAGCATAATGGGTTGATTTAACCCAGCATACTGGATTGATTCATATTCATTTTACTATAGTACTAGCCTTCTTTCTTTTTTTTTTTTAAACTTCATACATGAATTAATGTTTACGGATTAACTGAAATCTTCTAAACTTAAAAAAAAAAAAACAATTCTCCACACTGCTACTGGTTTCCATGATAATTCCTTTATTTTGATCATATGATCATATTTAACAGTATAGCCTATTTTATATAGTTTTGAATGCATAATGCATACATTTAAGCTTGTTTAACAAATATTAGAAGTAAAAATGAAACATTTAGAAGTAATTCAAATGTAGTGACCAGTCTCTGTTGTCCCGTTTCCACCGTAACGGCGCTGGATCTCCTGCCGGAGCTTGTATCATGTTCAGCGGGGGAACTTCTAACTTCAGACCGCCGCCCTGCATTTCACTCGTAGCCGAAATATGCGGCGACAGGCTCCATAACCTGTCCATAAACAATCACTGTACAGTTCTGAGAACATACTTTAACTTTCTAATTATTTATATTCTGTATCTTTTTTTAATAAAATCCTAAAATTTTATGCAAGGCATCCATTTCCATTACGCGAAAATACCGACGTGACTCACATCGCGCCCCTTTATGTTGCTTTGCGTAAAATTGAGTGATATACAGAACAATAACGAATTTATAGATTAAAAAAAAATGTACACAAACCTGTATTTTACCGAAGACACGCATCAATTTGACGGAGCTGCACTGCTCTCTCCTGAAGAGGTCGCAAAAAGCCTACGATAAATAACTCAACCCCTGGGTTGTTATATCTGACCCAGGATCTGGGTAACACAAAAACTACCCAAACACTGGGTTGTTACATCTGACCCAGGATCTGGATTCCACAAAAACTACCCAAACGTCTGACCCAGGAGGTGGGTAGCACAAAAACTACCCAAACACTGAAAAAATAACCCAACAAATAAACCCAAAAAGGTTCAACCCAGGACTTTAGGGCAGGATTTGGTAGAGATTTGTTGACACTGTCTACATTGGATACAGTATACAGATGCGTGTTCAGATTCTGATACTGTATACTCCATGCTTTTGAGGACATCTAGATGTATCTTGGTGCTGCAGTGAATGTAAACGGCTGGTTTCCGACCACATCAAGCACCATATCATCACATCAAGCACAGTGTTACAGTGATGTGGAGAGATTCTCCAATCCGATCTGTGTGAGTCACATACTTCCATGTCTCCCAGACACTAATAAACCCATATCAAGAGGTAAATGGAGCATTTGGCCAGTTGCCCTCAGTCCAAATGTGTAATTTTGCTTCAGATTACAACTCATCAGCGACTGAGAATTACTCTCCCGACTAGTTTTACTGTGAACCCGGACCCGTAATTCCCATTTTAAAGTAACTACCTCAAGGCAAGAGATGAGAGGAGCGCTCAACATTGCCTCACAAAATGTTTTGTGATGTGATGCTGTATGGTCCAGGGACCATGTTGCATAAAACGAGTTCAAAGCAGCTCGAACGCTGTAGCCAGCAGCATGCTTTCGTTTCCTCTCGCCGACACGCATCAGATTTCTTCCCTAACAATTTCTTGTTAACAAAACCTTATCGTACATCCTATACATGGCGAATTTCAAAAGACCCTGCGGAGGGTGACAGGCAGCCACTGAAATTACTCACAGACATTTTCTGTGCCAGGCAAGCAACATCTTTTTTTCCCTCCCCCTGAGGGGAAGCATGAATACTTGTGCAAACCCCTGAATCTAAATCATAGATGCCCAGAAAGGTATTAAATATTAATCACACAAAGGTGGTCAGAGGACAGAGTGAATAGGGGTAAATATTAGATGAAGATGGATTACTTCATCTCTCCCTTAGCTAGAGGAAGGATTTTATTTATTTAAAAAAAATAAAAAAAGTTGTAGTTTGGTTAGGGCTGTGAAATAAATTGTATTTATCACATTCAGTTATTTACAAGGAAAGAAAACAAAAATGATGTAAGTCTCATTCATAATAAGATGACAAATTATACAAATTTACATAAAATGATAAATGCTGTAAAATATTACATTTCACTTGCAAATTCAATTATTCAATAATTTATTCTCTTATTTCTTTCTAATTCATAAAGTAAAAAAATATTAAATGTTGAATTTTAAATAAAAATATACAGATTATATTTTTTAAATATATTATAATATAATATATTATATTATATATATTTAAATATAGGAAATTATAATTAAAAAGTAAGTTATACCTATAATTTATGGACTTATTTATAAAATGATTTGATTCCTTTCTCATTCATAAAGTAAAAAAAAAGATAAAATATAGGATTTTAAATAAATACAGATTATATTTTAGAATATATTTTATTATAGATTAATATAATATAATATATAATAAAAAAAAAATCCTGCACTTTCTGGACTTCATTTGTAGCATCATGGTCTAATTTCATGGTATTTCTTGTTCATAAAGTAAAAATGATAACATTCAGAATTTAAATATCTAAATATAGAGAATATATATAAAAAAAATAAGTTTCCTGCACTTGCCCTTGTCCTTCATACCCTTCAATCATGTTTTAAGATGACATTGTATATTGCTCGTGGGTGATATTTTTTGTACTCTTTCAGCTTTGATGGTAATCAAAGGTCCTGGAAAAGTACAAAATGTTCCTACCTGACAGATACTAAAAGATGTCCAGAGAAATCACACTTGTCAGAGTTCTGAGCTCTTTAAAAACAGCAAAAAGAAAAAAAACTCTGATATTAAATAAAAAGTATGTGCCACTTTCCTTGTCAATCAGTGACCTGGTTTGAGAGAGTGGGAGTCCAACAATCAGAGACCACTAGAGAAAGCGGTAGCACATTATTTTGCATTCCTGTTCCCCATGTACATACTACAGTATATTATAATAATTACAATAACTGGGTAAAAACTAGGTACTAACCCTAACCTTAACCCATATAGTTACCTTATATTACCTAGTACTTTATAGGTAAGTGCATGTACTGTAAAATAAAGTGCAACCGTGAAAACGCTTTTATGGTGCATCTTTCTGAAATTTCCTTTAGTATTTCTTGGTGACACTTTATTTTAAGGTGACGTAGTAACATACTTACTCAAATAAGTTCTGAGTAATATTAATTAACTACTTATCTTACTTAACTACTTACTAATTATCTTACTAGAGAGTTGCGGCTAGGGTTTGGTTTAATTACTTATAATTATGCATAATTTACTGTTATTACTAAGTGCATGTAGTAACGTGTAACTACGTCACCTTAAAATAAAATTAAAATTTTTCTTTTCTTTTTTTTTGGACCCCACTCATCTCAAATATTTTCATTAAAACCGTCCGGTCTCAGAGTGTTCCCGTATGTTTGTGATTTCCTTTCATCTTCCTTTTCCATTTGTTTAGTCAACTTCAAAGAGTGGGAGACAGATAAGGAGAAGGCGGGGAAAAGAGAACATAGAAGAGGGGAAGAAAAAAAATCTCCCATTAATTTCTCAGCAGATTCATTGACAATGTGCCTGATGTGATGAAAAAGCAAGATGTTTCTCATAGTTTGATAATGCGTGCGGAGCTGGACTGAAATTGACTCTCTCAGCAATCGGCACCTCCCACGCCCGCGTGACGGATTAACTAGACTTGATAAGACTGAGGCAGCGCTGGGATTCCTGCTCCGATGTCGGCACACTGCAGCTATCAGATGCGATTCCGCATTGGTGCCAACAATGAGAGGACTCGGGAGCTTTTGTTTAAAATTATTTCTTCGTGTGATTTTTAGCCTTTCTATTTATAGGACAGAGGAAAGAGACAAAAAATGAGGGAGAAGAGGAGGAATTGGATGGGTACATATTGAGCCAACAGGTTTTTTTTATAGCATGTGCTCTAGTCAAGTCAAGTCACCTTTATTTATAGCGCTTTATACAATACAGCTTTACAGTGATAACAGGAAAATAATGCATTTCGGCTGTTGTTCAGATGAAGTCAGTTCGGTGTTGATTCAATTCTGTTGTAAAGATCATCAGTTATTAAATTAGTTAATTTCATCTATAAAGAAGCTCAGTTCAGTTCGCCTAGGGTCAGGACAGTCAAATCAATTATATTGTTGAATATTAAGTGTCCCCAATAAGCAAGCCAGAGGCGACAGTCAGGTGACAGAACGGAGAGAAAAAAACAAAAAACAGGCTCAGTCGAGGGCAGTTCTCAGCCAGTTCTCCTCTGGCCAACGAACGAACAAAAAACAGCCAGTTCTCCTCTGGCCAACGAACGAACACAGTGTCATTATGATTCAGGCTGCATTACAAGTCAGAACGGGATCAGTAGCATTCATATATTCATCCAGTAAGGTTCTCTTGAGGATCGGTTCATCATGCAGGTATGGAGCCGAAGCTGGCCATAGGGTCTGTGTGGAGGATCCCTATATGGCTCTGGTTGTTCTTAAAGGAATAGTTCACTTAAAAATGAAAATTATGTCATCATTTACTCATCCTCAAGTTATTCCAAACCTTTATGAGTTTCTTTCATCTGTTGAACACAAAGGAAGATATTTTGATGAATGTCGGTAACCAAACAGTTGATGTACCCCATTGACTTCCATAGTAGAAAAAAAAATGGAAGTCACTATGGAACTACTACTATGGAAGTCAATGGGGTCCAAACAACCTGTATTTGGTTCATTTTGTAGGCTTTACCTTCTTTAGAAGGCCAAGGTGACATGCAAAATCTGACATGCGAGATAATGGTCACAACTTTTGGACAAAAGCATCAGCTAAATGACAATTTAGTACTATTGATTTTCCAAATAGTAATTAGACATCTAAAAGTATCTTTATTTGTACATTTTCTCTGCTCTCTTCTTGACAACTGGCGCTTCCTCTCTGCACAGGTTTGGTATCATTGTAAAGCGCAGCCTTCCAACTTTGTGAATAATATTCATAGCAAATTCTCGATATCATGAGTCGGAGCCAATGAAATGTGCTTTCCAAACTCATGCTGATGTAAACAAAACGATTTTACTGGCGCTGACTGACACGAAGCATGCTCACATAGCATGTCTTATGTGAACGTTTGGTTAACTGTTGGGGAAAAACATCTGATGTGTAACATATACTATATTGATGTCAGTATTTGGTTTTTGGACTGGAATTGGTGAAATTTTCCCATATAACACAGTGATATCAAAGGCTAATGTCAAGCTTAAAGGTTAAGTGTGTAAATGTAACTAGAGTGACCAAAAGGAGTCGGAAAAAAAATATGGTTACATGTGGTATTCACAGGTGTCGCAGTAACAGAGAAGGGGCTTGACATCAGATATTGATTCATTAAAAATAGTTGAAATCTCATATGGAAGCTGTTAAATGAACACAGATGGAGAGTCACACCTGTTATTAAATACAGTTGTCAATCCTAAACACTGAATGTGTGAGTTGTCTCTTGGTTAGATAGGAAAAAGTGTTTTATTTAGTCAAGTCATGAAAGCCTGTAGTGACTGCCAGAACACTGACCTTGCTTCAATAAAGTGCTTTAAAATGCTCCAGTTGTTATGAGCAGCATTAAATCTTCACAATACTTTGCGAAAATATGCATGGAATTAATGTTAACAATTACGGGATTTTGCACCCTCTTAAACTTTTTTGAACAGTAGATATTATAGAGCCTTCGGGGGAATAGTCCACTATAAGTGCTTTTCTCTTCTTCTACCGGACTCCAAAGGTTTAATTGGGGACCGTTGCAATTTAATCCTCTTCTCTATGCTCTTCACTCTAAACCCCTGCATCCTGCTACGCCTTTTCATCCACAGCTTCTGCCATAAAGTTACCAGAAATAACTTTTTTATATTTTTATACTGCTGGCAAAATGGGATTTCAATAAAACGTGGCTGCCTATTTAGTAGAAAGGTGAACATACACTCACCTAAAGGATTATTAGGAACACCTGTTCAATTTCTCATTAATGCAATTATCTAATCAACCAATCACATGGCAGTTGCTTCAATGCATTTAGGGGTGTGGTCCTGGTCAAGACAATCTCCTGAACTCCAAACTGAATGTCAGAATGGGAAAGAAAGGTGATTTAAGCAATTTTGAGCGTGGCATGGTTGTTGGTGCCAGACGGGCCGGTCTGAGTATTTCACAATCTGCTCAGTTACTGGGATTTTCACGCACAACCATTTCTAGGGTTTACAAAGAATGGTGTGAAAAGGGAAAAACATCCAGTATGCGGCAGTCCTGTGGGCGAAAATGCCTTGTTGATGCTAGAGGTCAGAGGAGAATGGGCCGACTGATTAAAGCTGATAGAAGAGCAACTTTGACTGAAATAACCACTCGTTACAACCGAGATATGCAGCAAAGCATTTGTGAAGCCACAACACGCACAACCTTGAGGCGGATGGGCTACAACAGCAGAAGACCCCACCGGGTACCACTCATCTCCACTACAAATAGGAAAAGAGGCTACAATTTGCACGAGCTCACCAAAATTGGACAGTTGAAGACTGGAAAAATGTTGCCTGGTCTGATGATTCTCGATTTCTGTTGAGACATTCAGATGGTAGAGTCAGAATTTGGCGTAAACAGAATGAGAACATGGATCCATCATGCCTTGTTACCACTGTGCAGGCTGGTGGTGGTGGTGTAATGGTGTGGGGGATGTTTTCTTGGCCTGGATGTGCATCCCACAAATCTCCATCAACTGCAAGATGCTATCCTATCAATATGGGCCAACATTTCTAAAGAATGCTTTCAGCACCTTGTTGAATCAATACCACATAGAATTAAGGCAGTTCTGAAGGCGAAAGGGGGTCAAACACAGTATTAGTATGGTGTTCCTAATAATCCTTTAGGTGAGTGTATATATATATTTTTTGTTGTTGTTGTTGTTGTTTTTTTGTTGTCTTCCCATTTGCCAAATAGGTAGGACAAATTCAACTCCCATAATGCACTGGGCATGTCACCGTTCAAAGCTACTCCCAACAGTCAACAATAACCTCCCACAGTAATACATTTCCGTAATAAACCTACCCTTACAATACCTGTTTTGTTAATAACCCTCTGTTGATCCGACTGTCCTTGTGCGGGGTTACAAAAATGTGTATCTGTAGTTTGCATGACAGCTCTGGAGCTGCTGACAAATAAATGTGAATTTCTCAGTCCAGGTACAGTCTCAGAACAGGTAAACATTGTTAATTTACATTATCGACATTGTAACAAATCAAAGCTGGTTGAAAATTGGTAAAGTTACACTTTAAGTGAGAATTAGTGTTAGTGGCAAAGGTTATCTAAATGTAGGGGAAATAAGCATAAACAACTATATATCCAATATCTATCGATAAAATGTAATTAAATATCTTATAACGACCAATATAGTACTGATGTATCTTACATCTTTGTTTATTTATTTATTTAGTTGGTAGGAATGTTGTTCCAGGGCCAATAAAAGACAGTTGTATCCAATAACACATCCTGATTGATTCAGGGACACCTTGCACATCGTAACTGGCTGAATCACATTGTCCCGCTGTAAACATATCATGTAACGTTTGTCATCATAACCAGCATTGCTCTGTTATGGTTGCTATGGTTGACAGTTGAAGACGAATAATGGCCTATTTGATCTCATTAGGCTTGGATTGTTGATTGTCCAGAGGCACAAAGTATGTCAGATGAACGCTACTTTCATTCTATTGATTTTGAGAGAAAGTCCAATAAAAATGAGTGTTTTTCCACTTAACAACCGCAGTCGTTTTACCTCAGCAGAATGAAAAAGGGTTCAATATTTTTCTTTGCCACAACAGTTTTCACTTTCACAAACCCTTGTCTTTAAAGACTTGCATTTGCCTCTAATGAGGTTGGAAAGTGCTGATATGACTAGAATACAGTGACATTTCTCTGTTCCAGAATAGTTTAAGTTATCATGTCTCTGAGAAGCGATCAAATATTCATTTATATGTAATATATGCGGTAATGTCCTCTTAAGTGTGTGCTGAACTTGGTCCCTAATAAGGGTGAAAAGAGGAATTCAGTATGGTATAATAGACTTATCTAAAGGGCTACTCTGCAGGGCCTTTTATAATTAATAATCCATTTCAATAAAAAGAGATCAGTAGATATGTACAGTGTTCTGAACAATACAATCGGTTAACAGTGTGGATATAATATGGTTATCTGCTTTATATGTGAAATGGTCATTATAGTATTAAATTAGACTGTAGCTATTATTGAAATCCCTCATGTTATATATATTTCTGTCATGACAACTCTCAAAGAGATTGGCTTATTGGGTTATTTCAGAGATAACATGAAATAACCCCCATAGCAGATCTATACAGGTGGAGCTGGGGAAGGCAGAGGGTCTCTGAATCTATCTATCTATCTATCTATCTATCTATCTATCTATCTATCTATCTATCTATCTATCTATCTATCTATCTATCTATCTATCTATCTATCTATAATTAAGAAAATGTAAATAAAATCAAAAGCGCAATCAGTGATGAGCTAATTTACATAGAAAGGAGGTGTGGATGCACCAAAATTATTAATTTTAATATGCCACAGCTCTATTTAGTGCATTTAGGGACTGGTTAAACTGCGTGAATAAGACATTGGTTTTGGGGCTGAAATACCACATGTAAAACTGGCCCTATAGTTAGAACAACTTTAAATAGACCACTCTTTTTTTGTCGTGACTCGTGACCTCTATGAAACCAATTTCTCACATTGTGATACTAGGAGGAATGGTCTTCTTCTGTGAGTGTTTGCTGATTGTGTTGAATATTTCATAGTTGTAAATGTTGTTTGCCAGCCAGTTGAATAAATGTGTCCATAGACACATGCTCCAAAGTATCGCTCTGCCCTAATTGATCGCATTTGCATGCCTGCTTGGATGCCGTTCAAAAGGAATGCGACAAGCGATGGCAAATCTGGGGCATATTAACAGGCAAATACATCTTCACTCAAGACACCCCCTCAGTATTCTCCCACTCTCTGTAACCAATCCTTTTTTTATTCCAAAGATCTCTGATTCACAAAGGATTTGCAATGTTACTTTTGGTTTGATGATGTCTTTAATGTAGCATCCAAGGACGTTACGGTGATAAAAATAAAACGGCAACCGCCGTGTGGGGAAAACATAATAGACAATCAGGGCATTCAGTGTTCCAGTTGTTGATTTAATCTCATGCTGTTTTCACACTTAGCGTGTTTGCTGGAGTCTGAATCGGAATTTGATTGCCGTACGTCCCACCACCCCCGTTGATTTGCTTTCACTTATATTGTTTGCAAAATGCGGCGAGGACCACAGGAAGTTGTTTAGCACTGCTGTCAGGCCACAAAACTTGAAAAATAAAGTTTTGTTTTTTTGCTGTTACTTCCAATTACGTAAGTATACTTGTGGCCAGTAATTCTGTCCGAATACTCAATTCTGATTGGCTGGAACTTCGGTGTGCAATAAAATCGTTTAACACAGAAACAGAAACACACACGGAAACATTCAGGAGCACAGAAACTTCATCAAAGCTCCCCCCGTGACTTTTATTAATAAATTAACTTTGCTGCTACTGAATCGCTACATTATATTAATCAGCAAGGAGGTTGTAACGTCGCTGTTTTTGAAGTAAATCAACTCACAGCTTCATTGCTAGAGAGACGCTGAACAGACACAGGTAATTTACACACACAAATCTCTCTCTCTCTCTCTCTCTCTCTCTCTCTCTCTCTCTCTCTCTCTCTCTCTCTCTCTCTCTCTCTCTCTCTCTCTCTCGATTCATTAAGGCTAATTCTTTCAAATAAATGTAAATATAGGTAACCTTACCACACTACATGATCTCTTTGTCTGATTTAAAGCGGGCAGAATGCTAGATCTAAGTTGTAAAGTCGTAGCTGACAAAAATAACCACCATTTTAATCCTTCCAGTCAAATTTAGCACTGCAAACACCAATGACAGCTTTAACTTGCCAATACTGGAAAATGACCACGGAATAAACGGGATAATCCATGGCTAGCTGTGCAATAAACGATATTAAACGATTAAAATAGTTTAATGCACAGCTAGCCGTGGATTATCCCTTACTTCACCATTACAATTCATTTAAAAAAAGTATATTTTCAGCTGTTAAGATACAGATATACTGTGCATCTTTAATAAATCTTGCAGTCTTGGGCCACTTGGTGTCTAATGTAAAATCTGGGTTCTAAAGAAACTTGGTTAAGACCTAAACGAGTCTAAAAAGTAAATGCAGAAATGCCTTGAATAGGTTTAAATGTGATTGGATCGAAGGTATGCCTGGTCCACGAAAATAGCACATTTTAGCCCATTTCACTTTGGTTTTATTAAAAAAGATTCCAAAACTAAGCGTTGTTGGCTAGTATGAAACCTGTAATTTTATCATTTGTTCAGTTTATTGTTTGGTAACATTCTGTCTGCTCAGTCTAGCTAGCTAGCTAGTTTCTTAGTAGATTAATTATTAGCCTGTTTTCTTTGCTTCTGTCGGCAGCTTTTAAGTTTACAAGGATTGTTTAACTGGGCTTTATTATCTCCATTACCGGAGTCATGAAAGGTTGTCAATGTTCTCTTAAGGATGAAGTCGGAAATGAGCAGCTAATTTTCACAGTTTGACTTGTGTGTCTTTAATAAGGCAGGCTTAAAAACGCATCTGTTGTTCAATTAAAGGCAGAATTCAAAGGGCTTTTTGAAGGGAGAAAGCTTAGTAATTAATTTATGTTCCCTGTTATTAAGTATTTACTTTTTTGTGTTTAAATTGTGTATTACAGCATCATTCAGATTCCCTCAGACATCAAATCTTTGTTCATTTTAGAGTAGCTGGAAACGTCAAACTCAACTCTCAGAGCTGTTAAGCTGCGTTTAAGAACGTTTGAGATTTTTCTGACACCTCTCATCCTCACGTTCAGCCCTGGATCTTTCTGGATTGGTGTCCTGCTGAACTCAGAGGGGCTCTGATGATATTTGGCAGTCTGTAGTTCTTCAAGTTTGTGAGGGTAACAGCAAGACATTTTAAGAAAAATAATCTGCACAGATAGAAGATCAGGGCTTAATACAGGCATTAACCTAATGCCGAAAGCATCCAACTTGAGACCCAATGGATGTCTTATTTGTGTTCATGGAATCTGGGCAGATTTCCATATTGTTTTCATCCTGCTTTTTGTTTTTATGCCCAGCTCTGGGCATAAGAAAAGAAGGAGATACTGAGCTAATGAAGTGATTGAAAGGCTAGTGAATTGAAATGATCCCAGTCGTGTCAAATGTGCGCCGTACTCATGACTCACAGCAGGTGGTTTCCTGAGAAAGAGTTGAGATGTCTTTGATTAAGGGATCTTGGTGACAGAGTGAAGAAAATCATTGGCATTGCGACCCAATCTATCAAACGAGATCTTGAAGTCACATAATATCAAGGTAAGGTAAACTACCATTCAAAAGTTTGGTGTCGGTAATTTTTATCCTGAAATAAATGATCACGGTTTCCACAAACATATTAAGCAGCACAACTGTTTTCAACATTGATAATAATAAGAAATGTTTTAATGAGCTGCAAATCAGCCTATTAATATGATTTCTGAAGGATCATGTGACACTGAAGACTGGAGTAATGATGCTGAAAAATCAAATAACAGGAATAAATAACAATTTTAGTTTTTGAAGTTTTACTTTCCTGTGTTTATTTCCTGTTTCCTTGGTTTCGAAGTATGTTATCATTTGTTTCCATGGTTACTGATTTAGTCCACCTGTGTCTTGTTTAGTTCCTCATTTACCCTGTATATATCCAGGTGCGCTTCAGTTGTCAGTTTTTGCCAGAGCTGTTACGTTTGAATTTGCCTTACTCTGTTGGATTATCCTCTTTGTTTGTAAATAAACACCGGACACTAGAACTCAGATATAACCGGAAAGGAAAAACTTCAAAATAAGAGTCTCATAATCGGAAGGGCAAATTTAAATTGTAAAAATAATCCACAATATTACTGTTGTACTGTATTTTTGATCAAATAAATATAGAGTATATTTAGAGTATAGAGTATAATTAACTTTAATAATTATGTTATACCCAACAAAGTCTGTCTTCATATTTAAAGTAATATTCCCGAATTAATGAATCTTACTGTATGAGTTAGTTATTTTTAGTCAATAGAAAAACCATAAGCTTGACCAGTCCAGTTCCTGAATGAATGATTCGTATGACTCTATAGTGAATCAAACAATACGGCATAACTGCTGTAGTAAAACTGATCCCTGAACAAATGACTCTCATGAGCTTGTTGCTTAAAGGGATAGTTCACCCAAAAATGAAAATTCTGTCATCATTTACTCACCCTCATGTTGATCCAAACATGTTTGACTTTTCTGTGGAACATAAAAAAGGGAAATTTTGAGGAATGTCTAACCAACATATCTTGTGTTTAGCAGGTAAAAAAAAAAGAAAATAAGTCACCTAAATTATCTCATCATTTGTCAATGGATTTACCTTTTTCCTAAAATATTTCTTCCTCAGAATTACTGAAAGATTCTTCCCTAAGGAAGTGTAATCATTAAGAGAATTCAGATCTGCTAAATAACTTACAATTCTTATCCTTAGTGACCTGATATCTAAATAGCAGTACATTTCAAAGAATGAAAATAACTTTTATTCATTTCCAGTGAAGGTCAGATATCAGTTCTTACCCTCTCTTCCTGTCAAAAAGTAATTTAGAATTTTCAAAACTTGTATTTTCTTTTGTGGCTGACATTAATTATTTAGAGGAAAAGTTTCAATATTACTTTTAAAGGGAATGAATAGTTATTCACATCCTGCGGTGGAGATATGACAGTCTGTCTTACTCTCTCTCCTTCTGTTGGTGCGGTTTGTGTCAGTTTGACTGTGTACACAAGCATATGAGATTGTGCTGGATGTATCCATGTAATATTTAAAACCGTTTCCACAATATCCAACAAAAGATACATTATCACTCTGCTCTGGAAACAAACAGCTTCATCTCTCACTGCCACAAAACACATCTGATGAAATTTTGCACTATCCTCAGCTTGTCTCGCTGCAATAAAGCCCTTTGCTGAGACCTTCCATGAATACTGCATTCTTGTCATCTCTCAAGCATCCAAAACGAGATTGAGTCAATGATGAGATTCATCATTAGCATTTTCATAAGGAGTAAAAGGCTACGCTTCCCCCAGGGCCCTGTTGCACATGGAAAAGTACAACGCTGCCAACCTGACAGTGACAACAGCACCTATCACGCGATCGCTCTGATCAGAACATGCAAATAAACCTATTCTTTCATAATTAACTACTCCGAATAAGCTTTTCCAGATGTCCTATGAAATATTAAGTAGCTTGAGACGTTATAAGAGAATTCAGTACATTCCCAACCTGAGTGGAGATGTTCCTGTTGGCACAAACAGTTTTCCATGACCTGGATCGGTTTACGAGGTTAAATGGTGAATTGAGTGAATCTGTCTAATACGAAAATGAGCCTGACACACTTCCATTCTGCTTGTCGTTGCATACTAAATAAAATTTCAATGGAAAAATTAGACAAACTAAAATGACTAACTGGTGGTCCCAGGATACTTTTTTAGCAATAACTCTTTGTAGAAATGGCATGTTACATAAATGCATGATGTTACAGTGTAAATCTGTCTAAGTTTGTTCAATTATGGGTGTTTCTCTTTGTTTGGACCAGGAAGTTAACATAGAATTATTTATTTTTATAAATATTTATTTAATATTGCTCTTTTCTATTGTCTCTTTATTGAGTGTGTGTGGATATTTTTGGTCCCCATGAGGAAAATAAAGAAGATATTTTGAAGAATGTTCAGGTTGTTGGTAGCCATTGACTTGCATAGTCATTTAAGGCAAGTCATTTCCAAGGGGGTAATCTTTCAGAAAAAACTGAAGCTTCCCCGAGGGCCGCCATTGATTAGCATACCATCACCTGCTGTTAGCATTCCATTGACTCCCATTCATTTTGGCATCACTTTGACAGCGAATAACTTTACATCTGAGGCGTTTAAAGACTCCATTTGTCCATTATCTATTTCTAAAGAAACATGAAAATGTATAAAAGGCTCCATTGCCTTGTATCTTACGTTATGGCCCGTAGAAGCAGTTTTTGTAAAAATAGGCTAACGATTGCGTCATAACCACGCGACTCTCTGTCGCACAGTAGAGAAATTACCGTATGGACAGGAGGAGAAGCTTGCGGGCAATGGGGGGGACGTGGAGGCAAAATGACAAAATAATTCATCAGAATACTTAGCAAAAGTTTCACTCGGCGGCCATCTTTGAAACGCATCTTCGGCATGCTAGTGCAACTGCTATCTCTTTGAATGGGGAAACATCAAACTCTCCAAAACTGTTCGCCAAGGTTACGATTAAATTTCATATTTGAAATCACCAATGAAATCTGTCAACAGATCTGTCAACAACAACTGTCTCATAAATCTTGTTTTTAAATGCTTGAATCATGACAAATAACTGATTTTTTTTAAGGCTGAACCAAGCTAATGTGCATGCGCAGTCCTAAGCGTGCATCTCAGAAAACTGACTGTTTCTATAGGAACCGTAGCATCAGTGATACGATGGCTTTGCCAATCGGTGATTGGGTCTTTTCTTTAGAAGGCGGGACTTATTCCGCCATATTGCGCATTGCACTTTCTCCCATTCATAGTAATACGAGTGCACCGTCTTTCTGTATATAAAGTCTTTGATTTTGTTCCTACTATGGAAGTCAATGGCTACCATCAACTTCAACAGAAGAAAGAAACTTATACAGGTTTGGAACAACATGGGGTGAGTAAATGATGACAGAATTTTCATTTTTGGAAGTGTAAAATGTGTTAAAAAGAAAAATGTGCTTTTACCAAATATTAAACAAAATCTCATATTTATACGTTTTAGGAGTGTCCTTTATCTATCAATAAACATGTTGGTGGTTGAAAAAATTATATTATAGGTGAAATACTTTTTTGTTTGATACATTTTTGTCCTTGCTTAGTACCACTATCAAATAATTTGTCATTAATAGTTTCTCAATGCTTAATCTATATTTAATAGCAGCTCTTTGTATATAATATATCACTGCCTTGTGCATAATTGCAGGTATGACTGATGATTGGTGTTATGAAGCTGTTTTAGCAGTCACGGTTTGTTCACTATGATAGGTGGAGAATCGTTTCCTTGTGGCAAATGGTTGCTGCTTCCAATTTTTAGTTGAATTGAAGCCAGACTGAAGAATGAGACACAATAAAACACTGAGAACCGCAAAGCATAATGACATGCTAGATATCAGTTTAATAGCAGCATGCTACTTAATCAATATTTGTTGTTTCTTCAATTGTGCAGCCTCAGATGTTTACACAACTAATTGATTCTGGCAAAGGGTTGTCACACAATGGATGACCTTATTTTAAGTCTGTAGATTGTATTGCAAAAGTTGTACTACACAGATTACATGGTTGGGATATATGGATGTTTTTTATAATAACCCAAACTGTGGGGTCAATGGCATGACACACTCTGTTTTCTGTCCTATATATTTACACTTTCCCTGCCATAGAATCTTCCATCATTTATGACACAACGCTTCCCTGCCATTGACAGAATTTTCAGAATTTTATTTATTTATTTGTAATAATAAATATTGAATATACATTGAAACATTTACTTAAATACTTTTTTGAAAATAATAAAGATGTGTACACTCACATGTGTTAAAGCTTACTTTATGGTACTTTACAGCATCACATGACTTTTTAGATACATTAAATGTAACACTTTCTTAAAAATATTATTAACATTTTTTAAAACCATATGAAACCAATATGAATACAAAGAGTTCATATCTAACAAGTTAAAATAGATTTTTAAATTATTTTTTCCCCTTGAGCAAGTAAGCAACCGTTTTTATTGTAGTATTTTTTATATACTATTATAGTCAGTGTTAGGGGTAATGCATTACAAGTAGCATACATTATGTAATCAGATAACTTTAACACATTACTTTATACATTTACACATTAATATTTTAGTTACTATTTTTTAAAAGTAATGCACATTAATTAGTTTCATTAATTTGCTTAAACATTTTTTAAACGGCTGGATTAAAATTATCTCTCTTCTCCATAACATAGTCACTTTGACATTCGCGCTCATGCATTTGCGGGAACAGACAAAAGTACAAAAATAACAAAATGCATTACTTTCAACCTTTAATAAAAGAGTTGTACAGTAGGTAATATAACCAGTTAGCCTGGCAAACCAGACCTAACATCAAGATGTTAGGTCTGGCAACTCACCATAGACACGGCTCAATCCGAGGGGCGGGATAAACGGCTGTCTTTCAAATTCCCTCTGCTCGCAATAGGACAGTGCTTCAACCAACCAGAGCGTTTTCCCAACAGCGGAGCTAATGTTAGTTGATAGATTCAACTTTTGCCATATCTGGCCGGCAAAACTATGAACACATCTTCCTTTTTTAAGTATGACTTAAGTGCCGTTCTTTGTTCTTTTCTCAAAGAAAAGTTTAAGAAAATTCCTCTAGAGTCACGGCCAAAGCCAATTCGAAAGGCCGCTGTTCGTCATGTTTTCAAGTAGCAGGGAATTCAAACGGATCCGTCACAACTCTGTCGTCATTATGTTAAGCCCGCCCACCGACTCTATACACGATGTGATTGGCCTGACCAGAGTTTGGTTTTTCCAGCTTGAAAGTCAACGGAGAGTTGCTAGACTACCCTGGAAGCAAAATAAATTTTGCTGCCGCTAGGGTGCGTCTAGATTTCTAGGCTAATAACAGTAATGTTACAAGATCTTTTGCATGGCATACATAGCTGACGGGCTCAAGAAATATACATAAAAGTGCTCAGAATTTAACAATATTCTAAATGAAGGTGTACGTGATATAGGTTATGTTGTTGAATGCATTACTGAGTAAACACTTGCAAAAAAGAACTTCTCAGTAAAAAAAACACACACACACAAAAAAAGAAAACACCTGCAAGGCCTGGAAGAGAGCGAGTCTCAGCCAGCTGAGGAAAAGTAACGCATTACTTTCCATAAAAAGCAACTAAATAACGTAATTACTTAGGGAGTAACACAATAGTCTACTAATACATTACATGTAAAAGGAACTTTCCCCAACACTATTTATATTATTTATTAACATTTTGAATTAGCCTTTATTTTTAGTTTAAGTTTTAGTCATTTTGTTGTGCTTTTGTCATTTTTATTAGTTTGTGTTTTTCTAAACATTTCTACAGTATTAAGGCTAGCTTTAATTCACTTTCATTTCAGTTAAAAAGTTATGTTATAATCGTTTTAAGTCAAGTCAAGTCATCTTCATTTATATAGCGCTTTTAACAATGTAGATTGTTTCAAAGCAGCTTTACAGAGATAAGCGTATAATTTAAGGTAACAGAGATTGTTTTGGCTTTATAGCGGTTCTTTAATAAAGTTATTTTCCAGCTAAAGTTAGTTTTGATTGATTCGCTTCCGTCGCAACGATCATTTGTTATTAAATTAGGGGTTTTAGTTAACAATAACAACACTGATTACCAACCAGGAAACCCTAGCAACTACATAGCAAAAGAAACAATCGCTCTGAACTCTGTACACTTATACGTAGCAATATATAATGATTGATTGTTCAATACAGAATTGAATAG
Source organism: Squalius cephalus (assembly GCF_949319135.1). Taxonomy (NCBI): domain Eukaryota; kingdom Metazoa; phylum Chordata; class Actinopteri; order Cypriniformes; family Leuciscidae; genus Squalius; species Squalius cephalus. Next base: position 14,541,036 of record NC_137144.1, read on the forward strand.
GCCTCTGAAAGAAACACCGTTTCGTGTTTTCAACCAATGTTAACGATCAATCCTTCATGTTTATGTGTTACCTGAATATGCAATTAGAGAACTTGAAAGACGTGCGCAAGTTTTATCGTCAGGTTCAGAGCCGACAAACAAGACAAGCATTTCTGTCAGGCAACACATAAAATGCAGCCTCAGGTGACTGACATCTAGAGCTAATGTTCCCCGCCTGTATGAAATGTGCCTCCATTCAGCTACACAAACCCCCTCCAGCGGCATATAAGGCTCCAGTATGCATCATTGTTCTTAGATGACAGTTTTAATCAAGGTGACAAGTCTTTGTGTGGTTTCATTAATGGCTGACAGCCACAGTGCTGTGGCAGATGAGGGAAAATGCAATGTGCTTCACGGACTATTTCCTTTGCCCCAAAAGCAGAGCGCCATCTGAGGATTACAACCTGTCACACAAAGACAATTACACTTCAAAAACACTTTATGAGCTCAACCGCTAAAGACGAACGGAGGAGCGGCACTTAAGGTACCCGAAACCCACTGATACCGCCTGTGCGGTACACCAGAGTGTTTAAGTCTTAGTGTTAGAAGCGTCTGTAAGGGGTTTATGTCAAAATAGTATATTTTATGTCATGGCAGGGAGTAAAGATACAGCACAATCCCTCTGGGACGCGGTGTGAAACGGTGTGAAACAAAAGCACTATTGCAAATAGAATAGAAACATATATATATATATATATATATATACACATATATATATATTAGGGCTGTCAATCGATTAAATTTTTTAATCGCGATTAATCGCATATTGTCATGAGTTAACTCGCGATTAATCGCATTTAATCGCACATTTTTTTATTTGTTCTAAATGTACCTTAAATTAATACTTTTCAAGTTTGTAATACTCTAATCAACGTGGGCATGGATACATATAGATGCTTTATGCAAATGTAGCCTATGTTTATTATTGAAAACATAGTCAATATAGAGCATAAAGACGAGACATGTTTCAAAGGTCATAGATGTTTTTCAAAGAACTCGTTCATGTCTATTAGACACGTAGAAAGAACAAAAAAAATGCCAGGTTACCATTACTTCTCTTTCTTTGCACTGAGCAATTTACTAACACAAACATGTTTAGATTTTTGCATGACAGGGCAGCTCTTCTGAAAATGCTAAATGTACATTTGTTATTTATTAGCCTATTACATAGTTTGTCTCTCTCTGTGCCAATTTTGATGAAGCTAAATTCTCAATAAAACTGTTTTCATTGGTATATTTTTCTGTTGTCAAACAACGGAATGAATTTGAAATGGTGACTGAAACGCGAACCAATAAACATAACCAGCTCTCCCTTCCAAAATGTTAAGTTAATCTGCACAAAAATTCTGATAATCGAGCCGTCGTCTGGTGAAATCAAATTCACATAAGATAAAGACTATATCTGTGCTCTGATTTCGGCTATACTTGTAAAATTAGAGAAGCAACATAATATCTGTGCTTAACTGAATAAAGCGCTGCTCCTCTGCGCGAGACGCAGAGAGAGAGAGAGAGAGAGCGAGAGAGAGCGAGAGGTGCGCGCACGTGCTGGAAGAGCAGCCTACCGGCGATTCTCAGAAACTAAATAAGGTTTAGTTTTTTACTCAGAAACTAAACTAAATAAGCGTTCTAAATAACGCTTTGTTGAAGGGAAAAAATCGCTAAAGGGGTCTGCAATGTCGCTAAGTTGGCAACACTGTATCTCCATTTCTCCAACTGGGGTTGGGCCACGGGTCAAACAGAAAATACGCGCTGCGTTAATCGCGCGTTAAAAAAATTAGTGCCGTTAATATGATTTTGCGTTAACGCGTTATTAACGCGCTAACTTTGACAGCCCTAATATATATATATATATATATATATATATATATATATATATATATATATATATATATATATATACATAAATACACTTTCTCTGCTGTTTCTGACTCCCTTATTCCCTCTGAGGCCAGGGAATAAAATTATTGGGGGCTCGTCCGGTATCGTAATTTGAATTTTACTGTTTCATGATTTATAGGCACAATATGAAAGATTTTTGGATTAAAATACTTACATTATCCAAAATGTTTTCAACTATGTTTAAATCTAGAGTATTAACCAGTGTAACGTCCCGTGTCATTGCGTCACCTGTTAATGACGTCATATCCGCGTTACCCTCGAGTTCCGCTTTTACTGCCGTATAAACCATGGAAACTCCAAAGGCGCTTTAATATACTATGCGTTTTATGAGACAGATGAGCAAACGTTTGGATACCTTTATCAACAGAAGCTAATCATTGTTATACAGCTCAACACTGTCTTATTGTTTGAATCTCTCTTTTTCTTGATTTACCGCGAGTAACATATTTGTACCCAAAAAGTAAATCAGACAACACAATTTTGTCAAGTGGCTAGCATGGCATAATCAGAAAGAGCTTTATTTGTACTAATAGTAATATTTTCTCTGCCATATAAAATATTTTAAAATGAATTGCATGCCATTTAGCAACAGAAGTCACCCAGCTTTTATATGATATTCTAATATTGATCTAGCAATGTGCAACAAGTTGAGTAACGTTATAACAGAACTTTCAACACACTTAAATGTATTTTTAATCAGCACTTGCGGCTTTTTCATTAAAATGAAATAAAATAATGTGAATTTAAGTGATCAAATGTAACTGTAACAAAGTTCAAGTTCAGGGAAGGAGGAGGCAGGAACCAGAAAATAGTTAAACATACATTTTAAACATAAAATATACTTAAACAACAAAACTAAAGGAGTGAAATCGGCCGACTGTGGCATATGAGCATAATAAAAGCTCCTCCATGGGACTCTAGACCAGTGTGTCACGCAGGTGTCTCTCATTAGCATTCATTAGCAGTTCTCGGCCCCGCCCTGCTTCATATCACAGTACCGTTAATAAAACTTTAATACAGTAGGTCATTCATTAACATGATTTCTGCTGGAGTCCCGTCTGATTGCTTTCCATCGCCTGTGGAGGTGAAGACAACAACTCCTATGATCCCACGCTCACGGTGTCATCAAGCTACGCCTTGTTTTGAATAAGCGACGCCTACAGGTGAAACTTACATACTGTGCCTTTAATGATTTGCATAAATCTTTAAGCATGTAAACCTTTCATTTTTTGGCAAACAAAGTGCTGCATCCCAAATGTTTACTGTTTAAACATAGACATCCACAAAACATGGACAAAAAAGTTATATTTTGTTAAAAAAAAATATTGCTTAAAATGTGCTTGATTGAATATATTGTATTATTTTATTATACTCCATTATTTTGAGAAGTACATTCTACTGTACAATAGTACAATTTCTGTTGAGTTAAACCTAACTTTTATTTGGGCAGGTTGTGGTGAAAACCTTTGAGTTTCTGTTTGTATATAATATGACTAGTTTTTAATCAAATGAAATAGTGAATTGTTCATAAAGTGATTCTCAGAGCAGTTCAGGAGTTAGTTCATTTGGTCATGTCCTCGAATAGCGAGACAACAGACACTGAAAACCCCACGAGCAATTAGTTTTGCAATTTGCAATTAGATTTAATAGTAGTGTGATGAAACTGTGCCATTCATTCACACAGACACACACAGAATATGCAGAATTCATGTTTTGATAGCAGTCTTTTTGCCTTTTAATATTCACCGAAACTGGTCCATATTGCAGTTTGATTAAGTGAACGGCGCTACTTTTAATATATTTATCCAAATTCCATGATATTATACAGCGACTGGATTCCTCAGTTCTGTCCACTTGTTCTGCAAAATCATAAGGCCCTAATTGTGTAATAAATGTTAAGTTTTGCTGAGGAAGGTTGGTACTGAGTCACAGATGCTAGTGGTCATCATTTTAGTGGAGTCCTGGCTGTGCTACGCAACACCTGGACCTCAAGGACAAATGGTGCACAGGTTGCATCAAGGTACGAGCTCAGCAAAGGTGCTAGATTTATGGCTGGATAATGAAGATTATAAAAAAAAAAATTATAATAATGAATTGTGCACAATAAGGCCAGAACATAAAACATAATTAGGTCAACTTTTTTTTTTTACAGAATAGTTCATGTTAATTTCAACATTTACTAATACATTATTCAAATCAAAAGCTGTATTTTTTAAACATTAGTTAATGCAATGTGAAGGACTGTATTTTACAAACATTAACAAAGATTAATGAATACTGTAACAAATGTATTGCTCATTAGTTTATGTTAGTTAATACATTAACCAATGTTAACAAATGAGACCTTATTGTAGTGTCACCAAAATATTTAATATTGATATAGTAATTGATGTGATTGATTAATTAATCAGCACATCATGTCATTAAATGTATTACAATTTTTAACTGACTGACAGCCCTCAAAACATGATATATATGTGTATTAAGCATTGCTCACTGCTCCTCTCTTTGGTCCCTTTGAAATAAGAAATGACTTGATTACTAGTTGACGTGTCCTTGCCTTGGTTGAAATTACATTTTTTGCTTTTGGCATAAAAGATTTGCCACCAATTTTCATAGAGAACAGAATTTTTATCTTAACAACCCAATGCAATTATAACACAAATACCGCTCACAAGGTTGCTTTGGTCCGTCTTTTCAGCGTATAGAAAAATATTTTCAATTCAGCTAAAGGCAGCCGCTTCTGACCTTGTAGAAACTGATTTCCTTTTTGACACGTTTCTTGATGTTTCTGTTTCTCTACTACATATAAATGCTTTAGCAACAGGTTCGACAGCATTGCTTCTTTCAAATCACTATCTACAGCTCTTTTCCCATTTTTCCCCCTTCAAGTTAGGTAATCTAATTTGAATGCAAATGTGCCAGCAGTAGGCGAGAGGGAACGCGCCTTTAAAATATCAATATTTATTGCATCTATTTAAACCGCTGTATAACGTCGGATATTTAAAATGCGTCCATGGCATCTGTTTGAATTGTAACCGCGGATTATATTAAATGCACTAGTTACGTATTCAAACTCTCAAAGCCTTCAAAAAAGACATTAACACCACCAGTCAAGAGCAGATCGTTGTGTATTAACCACATGAAAGCATTTTCTGTCGTTCTAATGCTATGCAAACACCCTGTCCTGGGTGAAAATTGTCTCTGCACCCACTCGTGTCCTCCGGGGCGTGTAATGGGAACGAATTGTGTCCTCTTATTTTTCCCTAATGTAAAGAAAGCCATGCGCGGCTCTCAAAGGAGAACGCCAAACGTGGATCTCTGATCCTTCAGGCAATTCTGAACCTCAATCTCAGTGTTTGGCATCTGGAAGGTTTATGATTTAGCAGTACTTGTTTGTCAGAGGATACATGTACAGTAATAGCAATGACAACCATTAATGTATTATTCTCTGTGTTGAGTCGTGTATGCATTACTGTAATGGGGTATAATACATATTAAACATACGAATTCACATTTTATGCAGAATGCAAGGTAAGACATTAATGGTTGTCATTGCTATTACTGTACATGTATCCTCTGACATTTTGAATGGGAGTTCAAAATAATGTGCTTTATCAAAATTGATTGATTAACTTTTTACAATTTAGTGTGTAAGATTTGAAATCTCAATCAGTTGTTGCTAAAATGACAGAAATATTACTCTTGAACAACAATTGATTGTAAAGTGTCATGAATTTTTAATATTGAGCAACACATTTCTATTTACATACTTGTTTACTAGCATAGTGTCAGTTAACTTTAAGTATTTTTCACTGAAATGAAAAGTATAGAAATATTCAACTTTGTTGTAAAAGAAAGTGTGCTGTATAAATACTGATAAACAAGCATGTTGCTATTTCACCTGTAAGTTACTTTCTATATGAACAACATTTGACTATTTAATATGGTTATAGTTCATTTAAAATTTCAAGCATCCACTTTAAATAGTAGCTTGACGTAATGAGCTATATAAATATTACTGTACTATTTAGAGACTATTTTATTAGAAATCTCAATCAGTTGTTGCTCAAATGACAGAAACAACGTACAGTAAGTTAATTATAGTGTCCAAAAAGTGTACTTTATTATTTACTTTTTTTTTTTTTTTTTTTTTACTGAAATTAAAGTACAGAAATACTACTTTTACTTAGTAAATAAAAAATGTGCTATATGAATATTAATAAACAAACTTGTTACTATTTCACTTCAAAGTTACTTTTACATTTTTATTAATTGTCGCTGGAAGTACAATTGATAAACAGCATTTTACTCTTTATAAAGTAGAGAGCTCATTTACATTCCCATTCATTTGTTGTTGACAATTTTTTTTAGTCAGCAACATTTTACTATAATATTTACAATTCAATTTAAGATTCAAGTAAAATCTCTATGCATTGTTGCTGAAATTAAACTGGCAAAGATCCTTGAACCGTTATTTCACATGTCTTTGAACGGATCGCTGTGGCATTTTCAGGCCTGGCACAAATGAATACTGTCAGCATGCTCTGCTTAATGCAGTATGATGTGGCAGAGATTCATTTAGAGCACGGAAGCCTCTCTCCTCCGGTCCAAACGTGTCTTTCTACAGCAATTAACTGCGGAAAGGTTGATCTTAGACGTGAGCTGGCAGAGATATGTCTTTGTCTACGGTACAAACCCACTGCTCTTGTCTTCAAAGGAAGGAGGCATCCTCCCCCAGGCAACACTGCAAGTTATATACTGATAAACTTTGTAACTTCCTACCTGCAAAAGTGTTAAATGGAGTTTTAATGCAATTACTGCTCCAGTGATTTTGGTAGCTAGAAATGAGCTGTAGATTCATTGCCAGGCTCTGATTCCTATTAAAGAGGAAACTTTAACCTTTCATCGCTCATTTCTATAATTCATATTGACCTTTTATGTAACAAGAAGGGATTCAAACCATAAATGTAACTTATAAATGATTGGATGCACTCTACAATTGATTCATACAAGTAAAATGAGAAGAAAAGGCAAAACTTCATTATACTGTACAATGGATAGTTCCGGTCAGAGCTTGACATGAACTTTTTTTGCTCACCAGCCACTGTGGCCAGTGGTTTTCCAAAGTTACGAACCACTCAGCATTTTCACTGGCCACAATTTTGACACAGATACCATGGGGAAAAACTGCCGCAGGTTTATTAGGCTGCTGTCACTTTAAGATCTGATGCACTGATCCAATATTCTGTTACACCTGTGTTTTCTTTCTCAACTGTTTACATTCACTCAACATAACTGACTGTGTTTACGGGAATACTCACCAAGACCGACATTTTGACATTATTTTGTGTGCATTTGACTGTTCAAGTGCAATAAGCAACGGAAAACAACTAAATTTAGTACTGAGAGGCGGCTTTATGTTCGCACACTTTGGGTTCGCAATCCCACTTTGAAATTCAGGCCCTGTAACAGCAACAATATTCATCCGAAGCAAATGAAATGAGTAAGTGAGGAGAGGAGGGTTTGTGTTTAACTTGCTGTCGGAGAGATGAGAGAGCGAGAAAGCACAGCTGATATCGTGTATCTATTGTGCGGAAAATGAGTATTGGAAGCGTTGACCTTGATTATGATTGATTGAGCCTTGAAGCCGTTGTATATTACTCTACAAACATACACCTTATACACCTATATTTTTATGGACTAACCATTTTATAAAAGCAATAAGCCTGTTAAGCCGTGGTTTACAGTGAAATATGCATACATATAATATAAAATATAAATTTGCATTTACATTTACATCAATTTAATTAACAGTCATTAAATTTAAACTTGAATACAACATGCATGCAAACTGAATACCATCATGAATACAAAGAAGTGCATTAGTACGGAGCCCCTAAAGGGACATGGAGATAAAAAAAAAAATGAAATGGGTGGAAAAAATATATTTAAATGCTTTTACGTCCCAAGAAACTTTACCTTTGCTCGCAAAGAAAGTTTCTCTGGGGAATTTGCGAGAGAACGCAAAAGCGTTGACATATTTTTTTTCTTCTCATCTCATATTTTTTCCATAACCATGTTTCTTTTGTGGCTCTGTATATTTATAAGATCTGGACAAAATTTTTTCCCTTTTCTTTGATATTTTTCTTTGTCATTTGCACATGCATTACCATTAATCTACATTAATAAATGCTGCAAAAAATATTGTTTGTCAACTTCGCATTAACTAACATTTACGAATTAAACCTCATTGCCTACCTTTTAAAACAGTGTGTTTATGGCATTTACTGAGGCGGCTCACTGGATTTAGGAATTGAGCACAATGATAAAGCGGAAAACCTTGTTAACTGACTTTTATACGTATTAGCATAGAACTTTTTTGTGCTAATTATCTCGACTCTGACTGAAGTCGTTTGGTATAACATACACATACAGTGTTTTGTACAGATGTGAGTGTGTCTCTTCCCACAGATGCTTTTGTTCCGGTTTCAAACCTTTCATAGCATGCACAGTGTGGTATGCATTTGTGTCGGCTTATGCACGTCGCACCGCTAATGGCTGCCACGGTTTGCGTGTGAAGCACAAAAGCCCTCTTCTCCCACGCTCAGCACACTTTTTGTGCGACACTGGCTGTGCTCGTGTCTGAGGGAAAAGGTGAGATTGTTCTGCCGTGTGATAGCAAACCGAGGCTTACTTCTGCCAAAATATTGAAAGGCTGTATAAAATGAACAGTAAACAGTGGAAAAGAAAATTTGGCTTCAATATGGGATTTATTTTCAAAATGAACTTGGCACTGATTGCATTAATGTCTTTTAACTGCATTATGTGTGTCATGAAGGGAAACCTTTGCTCATTAAAAAAAGTTCTTTAGCAGATTTTTCAGTATAAAAATCTGAGCAGAATTAAACTTTGCATTTAGGAATTAATTATGCAAAACACCAAAAATAGATTTTCTGTATGAGATGCACTATATGGACACCATATCGGTTATCGGCCGAGTTTTTTTATTATTATTATTGTTTGATATTTGCCATTATATGGAATTTAGAAAAATGTCAAAAAGATATGAGACAGTGGATTTTTTGTGGTGTATGTCATAGTTTTGAAATTTAAATTCTAGAAAATATAAAGTTTATAGTAACTGTTATATCACTGTGCTCCAAAAAGTTTTTGTATGCGTCTTTAAATTCATATGTCGCATTTGCTTACCGAATTTTGTAAAGATCTGAGGTTTTGTTTAGGAATTATAAGCTTTTGGGTACTCAAGGACATATTTTTGAAATAATTATGATGAATGTCTTTATAAAACCCTGCTTACTTTTTTCACAGTATAAATAGGTCTTCTGTATATTGCTGCCTTTTTAGTTTAGGATGGGGCCATCATATCTGGGCTGTTTTCTGTATATGGGATGCACAATATTTCAATACCATATTTGGTTATCTGTCGATATTAGAGATTGTTTTTTAGAGAATTTGACATCAATTTGACATAAATTATGACAACATATGTTGTTTTTACATTGCTTTAACTCATCAAAATAAGTTGAGCCATTTTCATCTTTTTTTAAAGTTATGCAAGATTCAACTAATTTTTTAAGTCAGTTTGATTTGTCATGTAAGTTGAAAGGACTTAAATATCCATGTTGATTGTACTTAAGAAATGAAGGCAGCAACTTATTTTTACAGTGCACAGATTGTGGTTCATTCATTGAATGTCTGTCTGACTTTCTACTGAATCGAAATTGTTTTTGTAGTATGCAAACTACAGCTGCTGAATTAACTGTCAGCACTGAGCTCACAGCTGGCACAATCTGCTAATTTATGTAGCCTTTTAAGCTTGATGGGAAAATGATCAAAAATTGTAATATTAATCATCCAGAATGCTTCTCAGCTCCTGCCATCAAATGAAGCACAGCCATTTTCCTTTTTAATTACTATGAACCATGAAACATAAAATCTGTCATTTAGTTACTTCACAGTCTTATTTTGAATTTCGAAAACAGGCTTAAAGAAACACTTACATCTTAAACTCGATTTCATAAGCTGCTCCACTGTTGAGTAATATGAGATATGGATCGTGTTGTTGTCTGATTATTTTATCGAACAAGTGACATTCCTGCTGACAATAGACAAGACGCCACAGGCGCTGATAAATTGTTTAAGATTGTAATTGTTGTACTACCTCTGTCGCACACAACGGTGTGACTAATGCAACCGCAAACTCCTAATGCCTCGGGCAGATTTGACACAGGGAGCTTTAAATGAGCTTCCTTAACAGACGTGGCCGCTGACCTACAGAGTTGTATGATTCTGTGTCACGGCCTGTCTGAATATTTTATGAGAGGCAGGACGCCTGGAGAGTAGAAGATTCAGAGGTGAATTACATGGCGACGATAATGCGTGTTTGTTTGTGAACCTCAGATGAACTAGTTGACTCGTCACCTTCACAAAAATATAAGTGCTGTTACAAAACTTATTGCCCAAATAGTGAGCTGCCTTTTAACCTCACATCAAGAACGATAACTGTAATGAGAAGTATAATGATAACTATATTAGCGTCCACACCAATAGATGATAATATTCTGTTTATTATAAGTGCAGTTAAATCGTTTGCCACTTTAAATGCTTGAGCTCTTTACCGGTGGAATCTGATTCGCTGTCAATGTCTTGTTCATCAGCTGGAAAAAAAAGTGATTCCAACAATATCATTCTTCTGTGTCATTAGCGTTATAGGCTAGCTGTGGTGTGGATTTCGATATTCTCATAGAATTAGAATGATTATTTATAGTTTATACTTTATAGTTATCATTCTTGGTGTGAACAGGCTTTAAGTCAGCATCCTAAAGCTTGTGGGTTTCTCATAAGTGATTCGTGTAGAAAGTTTTAACCAGCAAAATATGATTTCACTGCTGAATCTAGTAAAGTTTGGTGTTAGCATGTTGCTAAGCTAATGATGCAATACTTATGCAAGAACAAAAATATATAGCACACACAAACATTGGATGGATTAAATAAAACTATTTTTATATGTACTTTTAAAGGCGTTTTGAAGATTTTTTTGAATGTTAAAAACACTATACTGAGAGTAAGCCATTCGTTGGTTGATTTTTATTGAAAAGTGTAAACATATGTCTCAGTGGCATTTTCAAAACATCGCCAGAGAATGTCTAATAAGGCGAGAAGTTTCACTCTCAGTACACTTCCGGCTTCTGAACTGGTTGCAGTTCCACTCTGATTCCATATGAGGGCGCTCACAGGACGAGTGCAGAATGAATGGAGGTCTATGGCGCTATACCCATCAAAATCCACTTTTCTCAGGATATAATTTTTTGTCTAGTAATTTGAATGTTGTATTCGAAAGGAGATGCATAGAAATTACACATTGCTGGGTGTTAGATTTTTTAGAGTCACTTATTTGCTTTAAAAAGTCTTTTAAAGTGTCAATGACGTCATACACATCGTACGACCAGAGATACTGCTTTACGGCAATCCTTCAGTCACTTTGGTGCTTTCGCGCTCTGCACTTTCTTTTCTCTCGAGGCATCGACAACACAGCTGACACAGGTAAATACACGTGCTAGAAGAGGTTTTTTTTGTTTGTTTCTGGTCCCGCTTCGGATGCCACGATGCCATCAAGCGGTTTCTCTGGTCGTAATCAGTCCTTCACTGACCAATCAGCGTTCATTAGCAGAATGCTAGCGTGTTATGGGCAACAACAACTCAACCTGTAAGAAATCGAAAGGACATAAGTACTCGTTCATTCAACTTTCGACCTATAACCCATGTTGAACTTGCAAAACCTACAATCAAATCTGAGATTTCTCAACGGCAATCGGGTGAAAGAGACACATTTAGCCGTCTAGCCCCATAGACTCCCATTCATTTTGCACTCATGGGCGATCGCCCCCAGTGGAACTCTGGTGGAACTACAACCAAAATTCGGTACAATAGGACTTAATAGGGAGTGGGCAGGCTCTCCGTAGACGGGCTCTGACATCGCTGTGTTTGTTTGAGTAGCCTGACCAGGCCAGCATAGCAACATTAACTCAACCAATGGTGTGAGATTGGGGCGGAGCTATCTGTTTGCTGACCAATGGCAGTTAGGGGGAGTGTTTTGAGAAGTCTTAAGGAGGTGCTATTGAGTCTATTGTAGAATTTGAAGAAAATAATATAATAAAATAACTATAAAAAATTGCAAATGATTATTATTAATAGTAATTATGATGATAGAGAGTTGAATCACTTTAAGACTTTTAAGTGCATAAATATATTGCGTAGTATTTAGCAAACCTGTAAATCAACCTAAATCAGGGATGAAAAGACCATTTTCAGCAGTTTCAGGTCATTTATTATAGAAATATAGCATTTAGAGTCTTTTTGATTGAACTTCCAAAAAGTTTGCATGCTTCTTTAGATTCACGTCACTTGTGTTTGCCTAATTTTTGAATTTCTGAGGTTTTCTTAAGGAATTATAGACACTTGGTCACGCCCATTTTTTATGAAAATGATAAATTGGCATTGTTATATTTAGAAAATCCTGCCTATTTTTTTCCACTCAATACAGATAGGCTTTTTATATATCATATTATATTTGGCCTAGTGCCCGGTAGTGTTCTTGTAAACCCCTTTTCCATTGTTTTGGGAACAGTGTCACAAATTTGCAGTTTGCAGCAATTTCGCCGGTGGCTCAGTGGTTAGCATTGTCGCCTCAAAGCCAGAATGTCCCTGGTTCGAGTCTAGACTGAGCTTCACATTTACTCCTTATTTACCTTTTAAAGGGTGCATATTAAAAGTGATATTGTGAGGTTGCATCTCAAGTCAGACCTGCCATCTTGAAGTGTGCCCCATGGAGACGCCCCACCAGCAGACATTATCGCTGCACAGCATCTCAATTACATGATGTTGACGGAATTGATAACAAAGGAGAACAGCCACCATGAAGGAAAGCATGATTATCCTTGAAAGGTGAAATAGTTCGGAGACATTAAAATAATGAGACAGGCGTCATCTCTGCTTTGCTGGAAACTTAACTGAACAATCATTTTTGATGATAAACAAAACAACGTTGAAAGCATAACAAAACAAGCATAGAGCACTTGGTACAGACTGACGCTCTAGCTCCACCTCGCGCCACTGCTCATGGGTAATGTAGTTTGTTTGTATATATTGTAAAGGTTAACAACAAAACGATCACAAACATTAAAGCAATCATAATCATTTAACCTTATATTTATAATTATTCAACGTCAATTGCGACAAAAGGACACCCGTTCGGCATAATAACTGGGTGTCTTCCGGTGAATTGGGCATCATGAAGGCTTCCACAGCTGCTCTCGGGATGAGGCCACCATAGCTGTTCATTAAATGGACTGTAGTGGTGAGAGCACGTTTTTGGAGGGGTACTGGAGTGTTTAACTCGGGCTGTGAAGTGCTTATGCTGTAATTGAGGGCTTAGAGGCAAGATGGAGGGTTATTATAGCCACACTTTACGCCAAGCAGTGGCCCGTTTCCATATCAAATGCTCCTTGCTGCAAATTCCCTGACAACATGATACTGCCTGCGAGGATTTAAATTGACCTGGAGAGCAGATGGTTTGTTTTGGAGTCAGAGACAGCGAGCACGAATCCTCCATTAGTGTGACTGTTAGAGTGTCTGAGATGTATTAAGGACCTGATCAGATCTTGACGGCATGGCTTGTCACAATTTTTCTTGCCGCATCTCTGAATACAGAAACCGAATTGCTGTTGTGTACATTTCGGTGGATATGACACCGTGGCCGCAGGTTTTCAAGTGCACGGTGTGAATTGCATTAGACCGAGTAAATAAGCCGGGACGTGTTTGACATCACCTCGTGTTCCCGCAGGCACCTTGGGCAAGGTGACACTATCAGATATCATTTGAATCTAAACACGCTTTCCTCACTCCGCTGAGAGAAACACTGAATCTGTTTGTTGTTCTCTGGTCCCTCTGTATCTAATCTATGTGCGTCCCTGTCCATCTTATAATGGAATAAGTTTCCGTTGCCGCTCCGGTGTTTTCATCCTTCCTTCCGTGCTTCTGACCTTCTGATGTCCTTTCTCTCTTTTTCTCTCTTTGTCACTCTCTTCTGCTTTCATACTCAATTTCATTTGCAATATCCCTTTATCGTCTTTTCTGTCATCTTCCTTTTCCCTATTTATCTTTCTTTTGTCTCCATTGTCATGTTTTATTTCATCCCATCCCTTCCTTTCATTTGTTTTCCTCATATCCAATTCCTCTTATCCTTTCCTTTTCCCTTTTCCCTGTTTTCTTTCCTTTCATTCAATTCACTTCCTCTTATCCAATTTCCTTTTTCCAATTCTTATCCAATTATACTTTCCTTTACTATTCATTTTATTTCCTTTACACTTCCTCTTTCATTTCCTTTCCCTTTTATCCCTTCCCTCCCTTTCATTTCCTTGCCTCTTATCCAATGAATTTTTTTCTTTACATTTTATATTCCTCTTATCCCTTCCCTCCTTCCATTTTTATTTCCTCTTATCCAATTTTTTATCCCCAAATCTTATCCAATCATCTTTTCCCCTTTCTTTTCCTTTCTTTCCCCATTCTCCTTTCTTTTACTTTATCTTTCCTTTCATTCCATCCATTCCTTTCATTTCTTTTACTCTCATTCAATTATCCTTCCCTTTTCCTTTCCTTTTATCCCCCCTTCTTTCCATTTAATTTGTTCTTATCCTTTCATTTTCTTTTAATTTTTTCCTTTTAACCAATTCCTTTCTTTTTCATCCCATCCCATCCCATCGCTTTCTTCCATTCCATTTCCTTATACAATTTTTTTCTCATTTCTAACTTTACTTTTTCTCCAATTCCTTCCCTTCCCTTCCCTTCCCTTCCCTTCCCTTCCCTTCCCTTCCCTTCCCTTCCCTTCCCTTCCCTTCCCTTCCCTTCCCTTCCCTTCCCTTCCCTTCCCTTCCCTTCCCTTCCCTTCCCTTCCCTTCCCTTCCCCTACCTGCCCAATCAATTCCAATCTTTCCTCTTATTCAATTCCTTTCATTTAAATTTCAATCTTTCCTCTTATCCAATTCCTTTCCATTCCTTTTCCTTTCCTCACTCTCTATCTCTCCATCATTCATTCTCCATCCCCATATTCTCTCTCTCTCTCTCTCTCTCTCTCTCTCTCTCTCTCTCTCTCTCTCTGCCACTTCCTCATCTTCTTTCTCTCAGGCGGTGTGTGTATTGCTCAGTCTCTGAAGATCCCCAGAGAGCCCAGACCGGGAGAGTTCGACAAGATCATCCTGCGGCTACTGGAGACACCCAATGCTCGTGCTATCGTCATGTTTGCGAATGAAGATGACATAAGGTGTCTTTATCTATAGCAATTTTCATTCCGTCATATTCATTGATGTGTAGATAGTAATGTATTTGGTTGGGCTAAAATTTGTAGGGCAGGATGAATCCTCAATATGCAATCATTCAAAAGTTTGGGGTCAGTAAGGTATTTAAAATTTTAATAATGTTTCATAATATGACTGGTTTTACTGCAATTTTTAAAAGACTTTTTCAAAAATGTATATTTTTAAAAACTTATACCAACCTTAATATTTTGAAGGCTAGTTGTATTTGGTCCTTTTACCGAGAATATTTTGAAGTTGTGGTAACTTCTAGAAGTCTGGTAACTTTCAGAGGTAGACTTGCATTTAGGTGTTTTAGTTAATAAATTTAAGTTAATAAATGCATTGGAAATGCACTAAAAGCCATAAGAAGTCAAATGTTGAGTTCATAGGGTCTTTAAGTCAAATCAGTTGAAAAGCTACCAATTTTGGACGAACCACAGATACTTAACTCTGACTTTCATAGAGTTAAATTGAAGATGATGCAGTCGAGCCGTAAGTATTGCTCTTAGGTGAAAACCTCAAGAACAGGTGAAGTCAGCTATTTCCTATAATGTGCCATCTAAGTCCTGGAGAACTCATTTTCACATAACCCACTTTTCAGTCATTTATGCCATGAAATTTCATGTACCTGTAGCACAGGACCAAATCACGTCCCCATATTCCGGAGAGCCACTGGCCTTCTAAGCCTATTATATGATGTCCTTTGGAATCTTGCCCATTACGCTGATGACTTTATTCTAAGTGGTCTAACAGAACACTGTTGACCTCAGAAAATCAGAACGAATCAGGTCTGTTTGAAGGAAATTTTCAAGGTTTCTAGGTTTTAGGATAATTCACTGCCTCACATGAATGAATGTGTATTTTGTTTGCTCATCTTTCAGACGTGTATTGGATGCTGCAATGCGCAATAACCAAACAGGTCACTTCCTGTGGGTGGGATCAGACAGCTGGGGCTCAAAGATATCTCCTGTCGTCCAGCAGGAAAGTGTGGCAGAAGGTGCTATTACCATCCTCCCAAAAAGAGCATCCATAGAAGGTAAAATGGTAATTGTCTAGTGGACGAATTCTGATTTAATATTTCTCTTGCAATTCCAGTCCAATTCCAATGCTTTCATACTTATTTTCAGCCTTTGACAGATACTTCAAAAGCCGCTCCTTGTCCAACAACCGACGGAACGTTTGGTTTGCAGAGTTCTGGGAGGAGAATTTTGGATGCAAGTTAGGGATGCATGGGAAGCGTCCAGGCAGCCCGAAGAAATGCACTGGTATGAGAAGGTTTTGCAATACTGTCTTTTAACCTGGATTAGAAATGACACTGTTACTGTTAGAGTTCTCTTCTGCCTGGGAGGCAAAACAGTCCATCACGCTGACATCGGATTGGATCTCTTTGAGGATTCAGTGTTTCTAGTGGTTGAGAATATCAATGGGGACATCAGGAACAAGAGATTCTGTTTAGACAGGAACTGGTATAGCCTTAAACAAACAGCAGAGTCTTACTGATGTCCATTTGCGCACAATGGAGGTCAAAATTGTTCCATCTTTACAATCTGACAGTCCTTCTAAACTCTGATTGATTTACTCAAAGGCTAGCTTGAATTATTTAAGCAGAAGCTTAGTCTTTATGGAATCAGCTCTACATTTATGGCGGCTTTTCCATGCCATTTAGCAAAAAAACTAAAAAACTTTAGTTTGGTGACCTAACGTTTAGCACTTGTACTCCAAAATAAGTCAAAGTGAAAGCATTCACAACCCATTTTGCTTCTGTTATGTGATCTATTTCGAATAGAACCAAATTTGGAAGTGGAAACGGCTTGGTAATGTCATTTCAGAGGCGGAACAAGTTCTACATTTGATGAAAGATTACGCTAACACTTTCTTTGGAATGCGCACTAAAAAATTGTTAGCAGTAAGACCAGGAACATTAAGAAATTAAATAATAGAATAGTGACATTCATGTCATAGCATATAACTTTACACAGAAAATGCTATTTTCATGCTAAAATCATGTTAATCATATTTTAATATTTTAATGTTTACAGATTGGCCCCATTCACTTCCATTGTAACTGCCAGTAATAGAAACCTAGATGTTTTCCTTTTGAAATAAAAATCTTAACTGAGCCTGAAATATTCAATTAAAGTAGGGAGACTTGGCTAAAATAAAATTTACATTTTTTATTTGATCTTAATTTAAGCAATTGACTGCCCCAGGTTCACCATGGCGACAGTTGTCTCATGTTGTTGCTCTTGTCTCCTCTTGTCACTTAATTCTCCTTCTCTCCTGTATGAAACTCATGTGTACAGCTACATAGAGCAGATGGACATTTGGGGTCCTTTTATGAAAGCACAGTTATTGTTCTGGCACGGTGATTTGACATAATGAGAATAATTACATAGCTGTGGATGCGGCACATCGCTCTCTCTCTCTCTTGCTCTCTCGCTCTTGCTCTCTCGCTCTCTCTTTCTGAATGATCTGTAAAGAGATGCTCAGACTACGCTTCACTGCAAATGGATGCCTCTGTCAACAGCACGCTGGCAGAAATGCTGATTACGATCATCTATTCCTTAAAGAAGTGCGAAGAGGGAGAGCTATTAAGCCATGACAAAAAGATGCTCTTTTTGTCAAATAACAAAAACAGATGCTGAGAGATCCCAGCTGTCAGGGGCCGTGCAGCGCTTGGGCCTAGAAAATTTGAATAGAAGCACCGAAGATGCCTGAAGACACATGCACATAAGGACGCAAATACACCATTACATCAAGTATTCAAATACTGCAAAGCAACATTAAGTGGCATAAGCAATGCATTTAACTTCTCAAATGTAACATTTGTGAGTGGAACAAAATATTTGGTGAGAAATAATGTTGGATGGAACTTTATTTTATCCATCAGCATGTAACTCACACTGCACTTTTTTTTTTTACATGAATAATACCTCACATAATGGTTTTTTTTAATATCCAGAGACTTGGGATGGGCTAGAACACAACAACCCAGAACAACCTAGTAACTATCTAGCAACTTTCTAGAAATCAAACAGGACACCCTAACAACCACATAGAAATGTTGTTTGAGGCTCTTGACTTTGACTAGTAAGCAACAACCCACTATAGTAACCATCTAGCAACTCACTAGAGATCACACAGAACACCCTAGCAACTCCTTAACATCCACTCAGAACACCCTAGCTACCACATAGCAACTCCCTAGCAACTACCCAGAACACCCTAGCAACTATCTAGCAACCACCAAGAACAGCCTTGCAATCACATAGAAATGTAATTTTAGGCTCTGACTTGGACTAGTAAGCAACAACCCAGAATGCTAGTAATCATCTAGAAACCCAGAAAATCTCATACTGTAGCAACCACATAGCAATTTTGTTTGAGCCTTTTGACTTGGACTAGTAAGCAACAACACAGAACACTATAGTTACTGTCTTGCAACTCCGTAGAAACCACTCAGAGTATCCTAGCAACTCCTTAACAACCAGCAACTACATAGCAGCTTCCTAGCAAGCACTCAGAATACCAAAGCAACCATATAGAAATGTGGTTTCAAAGGCTTCTTTTACTTGAGCTAGTAAAAACCCATAAAAACATAGCAGCTTTCTAGAAACTACCCAGAACTCTCTAAAAACCATATACAAACATTATTTGTGGTTCTTTTTACTTGGGCTAGTAAGCAACAATCCAGAAAACTCTAGAAACCATTTAGCAAATGACTAGCTATAGCTACCACATAGAACACCCTATCATCTTTTTAGTAGCCACCTAGAATAACAACCTAGTTACCACTGAGCAGCTACCCAGAAACCACCCAGAACACCATAGAAACTCCTTAGTAACCACTTACAAAAAACATCCTGTTTCAGAATCTAAAAAAATCTTTATAATAATGTGCACTAAAGTCACCTGGTCCGTTTTTATTGCATGTTGCCTTAGAGACATATATCTGTATCAGAAGCTCTAGCTTTTTGTGTGTGTGTGTCTGCAAGGGGGTCAAAGGGGCCAATTGAAGTCACATGATTGGTGATGCACTGCTGATTTTTTTGTTTCAGCACATCTCCAGGCAGCCTTATAGACAAGCAATTGTGAATCAGAGCACTCAACGCCATAGTGTTATATTTAGTAGAGCAGTGATGCTTTCCTGTCTGGGCTGTTAGCGGAGGTAGCAAGCCGTGAGAATGCATCAGTTCACTTTAGGGGATCTCTGTCATGGCATTCACTTACGCTATAGCCCGATTTAGACTTCATAAACTCTCCATGCATTCAGATCAGAAAGAAAATAGGCTGTACTGGAATAAAAAATCAAAGTGGACAAACTAGCATCTCTTTTCTAGAAGTGCAAGCATTTGATGCTCGACCAGAGTGCAAATAAAGACTTGTTCAGCGTAACAGTTAAATATGATGTTTGAAGGGAAGATGGCTGTTTGGTGTAGTCTGATTGCATTTGTGCTGGCTGTATAAATAATTGCCTTGTGGTTAGAGTCAGACCATCGAGCCAAAAGTAGGGACCAGATTATAGGCTACTTTCACAACGGCTGTATCCGAAATCACATACTTCCCTACTATATAGTAGGCGAAAAACAGTATGTGACAAAATATGTCTGAATTCACAGTACTCATGAAAGAGTAGGCAGATGACTTACTTCTTCCAGGGAGATTCTGAAGTGTGCATATGATGGACCCTTTACTATACCATGAGTCCACGGGAGAGGATTTGTGTATGGCAGTGAAGTGACGTAAGGTCACATGATAATTACAACATAGTACATCCAGATTACATTCATACTATACACATTAATACTATATAGAACGTCCTTTTTTAGCGGTTGTGAAGTAATTACTTATTCAAAATAAGTACCTATTTAAGAGAGTATGCGATTTCGTACGCAGCCAATGTCAGTTTTTAGGATTGATGTCTCAAAATGTCCCATTCACACAGAAACTGATAGTAGCGTCTTGCAACCACCCATAACCTACCATTGCATCAGTGACTTTTGCATGGGCAAGCAAAGCACTACTTAACACTTCAGTGAGAAAATGTAAAAATCTACTTTTCAAGGCACATTTATAGTCACTGAATCCTGTTCCAATTGAATCAGACACTCTAATTAGCATTACACATCCAGAATTCTTTGCTCTGAGATGTACACTATGCTGACTACAACATCTTCCAGACAGAAATTGTCAAGAAGAGAGCGATCTTTCGTTTATTCTGACTGTTCTTAAGACAAGCACTTTGGGCTGAATCCCATGGAAAGATGTCAGGCAAATGAAACTGGATTTACAAAATGTGCCGCGATGGGTTTTGCTGGAGGAAAGCGGGAATGAGGGAAATCTCCAGACTCAGCTTGCCTGCTGAAGAAGGCGTATTTTGACTAGTAAGGAATTGAGTTTGAAAGCGGCCTATGTGTGTAAGACTTATCTGTGGGATTGAGGCAGGCAGTAGCGGTCTGAATTGATTTTGTGATCACCCAGAGATTGAGGTTTGGTGAAGCTTTTATCAGAGTGGCTCTGTGGAGTAATCATACACTGACAAACAGCTGACTCTGCAACACGTGTGGTCAGCATTCACCTGTGTGTATGAAGAGCAAAGAGAGGTCTATGAATATAAGATTAACCCTCTGGCACAGTCTGCAAAAGTGCTGATATCACAGGGTTTGCTTTC
The DNA here is from genome assembly GCF_949319135.1 of Squalius cephalus. Lineage (NCBI taxonomy): Eukaryota > Metazoa > Chordata > Actinopteri > Cypriniformes > Leuciscidae > Squalius > Squalius cephalus. Next base: position 14,562,021 of record NC_137144.1, read on the forward strand.
ACGTGTTGCAGAATGTCTGTGAGGCAGGCGCGTCTCCATGTATTGACGTCCTCGGTTGTGGGATACATCTTATGTGTCCTACATGTTGCATCAGACCTGACTGGGAAGCTAATGGAGTTTGATTTTGTATTCTGTTACATTTGCTTCTTACGTGATGTGTGTGCAGTAAAGTGTGTGTGTGTGAATATTTATGACTAGGATTCTTGTGTAAGGATCGATCGAATGGGATTTGCCTTTTTAAAGAAATATTCTTGTTTTTTTTTGTGACAAATTTACCCCATTTACTTTCTTAAAGGGATAGTTCACCCAAAAATAACAACTCTTTACTCACCCTCATGTCACAAACACAAAGAAAGATATTTTGAAAAATGATATCACTGAATGATGACAGATTTTTAATTTTGGCGGTAAATCCTTTAAAGGGATACTCCACCGTTTTTTCATATTAAACTATGTTATTCCCTTAACTAAGACGAGTTGATACATACCTCTCTCGTCTCAGTGCGTGCACTAAATCGCTCTGTCTTGCGGCGAAACTTTGTTAGCCCAGTTCATTCAATATGTGCCAAGCAGAGAAGCTACCAAACACCTCCACGTTTTCCCTATTTAAATACAGTTACTCGCGTAGTGTAACTCGACCTAGGACGGTGACACAAAACAAAACATTGCGCTTTTCTAAGCGTGTAAAATGGATAACTATATTGTATGGCGGAATACCATAGCAAGTGCTTGGAAGCACTTCGACTTCGGCGCAGTAATATCTTCACTAGAGGGAGCGGGGGCCGGTGAGAGGATTTTTCACGAGTGAAGATATTACTGCGCCGAAGTCGAAGTGCTTCCAAGCACTTGCTATGGTATTCCGGTCGAGTTACACTACGCGAGTAACTGTATTTAAATAGGGAAAACGTGGAGGTGTTTGGTAGCTTCTCTGCTTGGCACATATTGAATGAACTGGGCTAACAAAGTTTCGCCGCAAGACAGAGCGATTTAGTGCACGCACTGAGACGAGAGAGGTATGTATCAACTCGTCTTAGTTAAGGGAATAACATAGTTTAATATGAAAAAACGGTGGAGTATCCCTTTAATAAATGTTCCTAGTGTTCTTGCACATGATTTATCAGTGCTTGTTATTCTAAAAAATGTTGCTAAATGGCTCCGAAACAAATACAAAGTTATGTCATGGAATTCTACATGGCACAGACTCATATGTCCTTAACTCAATCTGCTTGCAGCCACATTGTTCTCTATAGGGCACAGCTGATTGGTCCCTGCTGTATCAGTAGCCAATGAGCTCGCTGCTTAACCCTCAAATACTTAGTCAGCATTTGCTGTAGCAGTTGCAGCATGATTTCAGAAACCCTCCACCTTCCCCAGCTCCACATTTATGGATCTGCTTATAGACCAGGGGCCGTATTCACAAAGCATTTTATCTTACCACTAGGAGTACTCCTAAATCGCACTAAAAGATTTTAGCTAGGAGTTTTCTCTTAAAAGTTATTCACAATGCCTTTCAGACCTACTCTTAGTAAAGAAAAATGACAACTCCTAAACTAAGAGTGAGTCTTCGTTGCTATGGATGACGTCATTACTCATGCACGAGCTTGACTGAAGTGACCACCTTGATTGGCTAATGATTGTAACGCGGGAATGATTCCTAACACCTCCCCTACGATGATGAGTGACAGGTGACAGGTCTGAGAATGCGTGCGCTACACAAGTAGTGCGAAGGACGGAAGATGATGAATAACTGAATAAATAGCCTAAATGAATAAAGAGTAAGGCAAAACAAATAGCCTAGTAGCCTAATGAAACATATGGATCTGTCACTATATGCCTCTGCCTACGTTTGCAAAGAGAAGAACATTTTAATTTGATTCACAGTGAAACGTTACAATTAGTTTACATGCAATGAGTAGCCTAGTTTTGGTTGTTGTTGGTGGCGTTATTGCATTATGCCTACAATGCAAAATTGTTCCCTCGTGATTGGAAGCTCCTGTAGCCGCCGCATACGCATTTCAAAACATCGCAACGTGAAATGCCACAAAAAGCGGTTTGTGAATAGGTCTTAGTGAGTTAGGAGTCCTCTCGACTTCTTTTAAGCTGTCCCAGGCTTAGGTGCTACTTTTAGGGCTAAAATGCTTCGTGAATTACTCTTAGTGAAAAAAATTAGGAGTCCTAAAGTTAGGAGTGACACGCCCATTATTTTAAGGAGTTGCTCCTAAATTCGCCAGTTAGGAGCTACTTTTAGCCTTAAAATTCTTTGTGAATACGGCCCCAGATCATTTCTGTCAAGAACACTTTATGATGCTTTCTAGAGTCTCTTAATAGATTTGTAGGGGCACAAATGGTAAGGGATACTACTTGATTTGGTTGTGAACAACTTGATTAATGAATCGTTTGAGTAAATGACTCAACACAAAATCATACTCGGGGATATCCTTTGGCATAAGATGCATCTTGCAGAAATAGTCTTGAAATAAATCTTTAGTTAATTGATTCAGAAGATTAAAGATTCAAAAGAATCACTGGGATTCATCAAAGGTGCTTATATACGGGTGTCTTTTGCAGTTTAACTTATTGGTATAGAAACACAATCCTGTCAATTCAAGATGAAAAGTTACATTTTGTCCTACATTTTAAAAAAAAATTAATTCCTGACACACGTACGTACATCACATTACAGAAGTGAAATGAGTTGCGAATGTCATTTCATGTTGACTCTACCTGGATTCGATATTTCTGATGAAGATTACATAAGAACAAGACATATAGAATAGGTTCTAGGTTGTTAAAAACTTTTTGTGTAAGGTCTATTGCCAATTGTGTAGAGATATATGAAGCACACAAGCATTTTTCTGCATTGAGAAATCTTTCACCCTCACATGAAATTCCCAATTGAAACGACTGGATTTTGTCACGTGATACATAGCTAGTCCGTTGAAATTAACCCAGAATATTCCTTTAATGGATGCTAAGCCACATGGAATTTCACTAGCGCTCACATAAGTAAAGTCTGATGAACTTCTCAAAATTCTCTTTTGTAGATCGCGGCTCTCTCCACAGAGAGGAGTTCGGTCTCCTCTCTGGTGCAGCTATTGATTTATTGTAAATGGCAGGTGAGACTCCAGAGGGCATGTAGGTACAAAGAGTTTGGATTGTAGGAGCAGGAACACCCACATCCTTTCTTTTTCAGGTGCTCTGATGCTAATAACACAACAGTGGTACAAGTAGCCTGAGGTGATCAGCTGCATGGACCCTCACTGGGCCCTGAGTAGGCGCACACTTACATATGCAGGGCTGGATCTCAAAGTTAATAGCACTCACATCCCCTCACCAATACCCCAGCCATGAAACGGGCGACTTTTTACAACTAACTTATGCGCTAAGGTAGGAGTGATTATACAGGAGTGTCAACAAAACATTCACAGTATGTTCCTTTTCATATGAAGTGGGAAATCTGCTCGGATTAAAGTTGTGAAAATGGATTCAGAGGTCAGTCAAAGTCACAAACTTTCGGTCCGAATGCTAATGTAAGAACTCCACGGGCGAAAACTACAGCGTCTGATGTTTGAATGTGTCTGATGGTTGGGCACAAGGTGGGCAGAGGGTGGACGTCCTTGATGCTAACATTGTTCTCCTGTTCGGAATACCATGTAATTTGCTCGCACTGTCATTTAGGTCCATTCGCGAGCGTTTTTGTGCGCGTGTGTTCGTGCGTCGCGAATGCTTCACTGAGTTAAGAATCTCTGTGTGATAATTAGTGTTTAGTGCAAACTTCCACTCAAGCGAGGATAAGAGGACACCATGATCATTGTCAGACAATTTATTGGAGAGAACACTTTTGATAATGACTTTGAATTACCTGTGTGCTCTCGCTGTGAGTGGACGCCGTGACTTTCGGAAAACGAGGCCACGTGGAGATCCGTGTTAAAACACTCTTTTGTATATCAGTGTCTTACACGTCCATATCAATTGTTTCTCATTTCATGTCCCGTGAAGAAAATAAGAAAAAAAGGGATTATCTCTTGACTTGGATTATCCCTTGTTTTTATTATTCATAAAAAGTTATTTAAAAACAATTTTAATATATTTAGTATATTTTATTCATAGAAAAAATAATAATAATAATTATTATTATCATTATTAATGAGGGTTTACATATATTACCAATTTTCTCCTTCTCATCACTCCTGTGGCTTGATATTATTGATATTTATACATACAGTATAACACAGTTATAACACAGTTGCTCGTGTGAGCGAACACACACTGGAACGTTAGGCCATATCGCAACGAGTGAATAGTGGCCGAGTGGTTGAACTTACGTTACGATCATTTAGATGACACGGGTTCGAATCCCGAACTAACTTGGACTACTGGTGTTTTTATATTAGCCTATTAATGCATTTTATAGTCTATTGTTGATGCAGAGAGATTTGTCTTCTAAAACATTTTTTTTGCCTATTTACAAAATAAAATCGCCATGCATTTCCATTTTACACTAAGGAACAAATATTATACAATGACTTTACTTCTGTAGCCTATAATAATTCATATATATGACGTTTAAACGACAAACAATAAAATCAGAACCAGTATTCTGTTGCGTTCATGGTTCCAGTGGCAGTAATGCATCCACGGCTTTTCAAAATGTCACAAAGCGTTTTGAGATTGTTTTGAATTAAATATTGAAGTTTATAATTTGTTTGGCACGACGAGTGGCAAACTCTTTGTTTTGTTTTGCAAACTCAGCTAGCCTGTGGGGGGTTTGGAGAAGGCAATACTTTGCCTTATCGTGGGGGTGCAGGACAGAGGTGTTAATGTTCCGTCTTTCATGGTGTCGGAGCCAGCCTGATGAGCAGGCAAAGGCAAAATTCTTTTAAGGATTAATCTCAAAATCTCCAAAAGTCCATAGCCTATGTACAGTAGGCCCTATATCTTATTAAATTATATATTGTAGTTTTATTGATTGTATAGGTTTTCCACAAACAATTTAAATTTAGCAGATACAGAGCTCTTTTATTGGCGACCCACCTCGTTTTATTGTAAGGTGAATTCAGCAAGGCATGTTGTATCTTTGAAGGAACAAAAGCTATTTGTTACAGTTTTTTCTTTCGTGATTTGTGTGGATGACACACAGCGACATATACAGTATTATCAGCTGTATGGTGTTTTTTTACGCTGAAATGCTTAATTTCGAGAAAGACCCACCGCGCGCAGTGAGGGAGACCAAACTTACTAAAAAAATATCCAGCGCGAGAGAGGCAAAGAAAAACGCCTGTTCTTAATTTATGTTGCTTTGAACTTTTTCCGTTTTGTACCGTTTTAATTTTTTAATTTAGCTGCAATTTCTTTGACAATAGAAATTTAAAATGTTGCAAGAATAGGCCTAAGATTCTGTGTTTCTTATTTTGCATCACAAAGGGAATAAACTCTATCGATGCAACCCTGTTTAAATAAATAAACTGTCCCGACACTTTATTCATATCTTAAAATGTGCGATGGGTTTTCAAACTTAATTAATTTTATTTTTCTTTTACATTTTCATTGTTTATTTTTTAATTGAAAGCAATACTGTATTGAAAGTATTGTTCTGATTTGTTCAATCTGTTTTGAAAAATGTCTTCCGTTGATATGGCCGGGTATACTGTCAGTCATCTCAATCTCGTGAATGATTCACACACACACACAAAAATAATTTAGCAGATTAAAGACGAGCTTCATCATCTTCATTTTCTGGTGCGATCGACTGACAGTCTTCCTTCATCAGATGTGTCGTCTTTGCAGCGGGAATGTAGCAAATTTATGTTGTAATGTACAATTGATAATTAAACAAGATGATTGACTTTAATAAACAGATACATATTTAAGCATCAACAACACTGTCGGCTACACTGAGATTCGATCTCAGATCGTTTGAAGCTCCGAGAGGCTCTTGTTAATGCTTTGACCACAGAGCTACCGTCTGAATCGCCAACGTCTACTATTTTCTCTGTTTTAAAAGTTTGTAACATGTAAGGCTATATTTAGTTCTGAATATAACAAAGAATGCTTAAACCGACTACATCGGTTAGGAGCTGCAAGTCCTGAAAATGTTTTAATTTCACGGTAAATTATTTTAATTTATTTCACTGTTATGTTTCAGTTAATAAATCTACAAACACATTAAAATAACACGAAGAAAATGACAAGTAACCTATTGACATAGCCTTTCTAAATTATAGAAAAACTGGGCTCACAATGTTAACGTGTGTCTACTTTGTTTGAATTTAATGAATTTGAATTCGTTTAACCACAATATTTATCTTGAATTTATCTGTGACCTCAGCTCAAATTACTGAGAATAAACTGACACTTTTCAAAGTCTGTGATTACAGCGCCACTCAGCGGTAAAAGGCAGCAAATACACATCCCAATTTTGCCGCCGCGGGAACGGCGGCGGTAAAAGTCTCATTCTGGTTGACCACCATCTGTAGCTTGAAATGTATATATATATATATATATATATATATATATATATATACTGTATATATATTAGGGCTTCACAATATTTAAAAAAAAACGATAACTCTTTAAATAATGCAGTATTTAATAGGCGATGCGATACAATAAAGTGTGTAAAATAAATGTAAATTATATTTATATATTTTAAAAACTGAAAATGATATAACCAATATATATGTTTCTATTTTTTAAGAGAAGAAAGTAGGCTATCCCAACAAATTCTAAAAGTGAACTGTGTTTTACTGTAGCATAGAGATATATAGCTGCATAAACAGTAAATGTCATTTTAACGTCAGTGTATAGGGTTTCAGGTAGGCCTACATCAAGTTTATTTAACAAAAGTTAAATATAAAAATAATTAAATAATTAAATATACACTGATTCTTATTAAAGCTACAAAATATCTTCTGTCAAGAGCCGTGAGTGATTTTCTCTTTCTCTATTGTTGTTCGGTTAACTTTAAGCACACAGATGGTGCTTAGGTTTATTAGGCTGCAGTCACTTTAAGAGCTGCACAGATCCAATATACTGTTACACGCACACTCTCTTTCTCAACTGTTTACTCTACTTATAAGATGTAACTGACTGTGTTTACACTTTGGTATAAAAACAACAGTAATATTGTGAAATACTTTTCTATTTTAATATATTTTAAATAGTGCTGTCAAGCATTTCAAATTTTGATTCTCATTGATTACGTGATGTGCCGATTAATTAATCTAATTAGCGAATTAATTAGCTGAGAAATTACCCACAAAAGTCATTATTGTGATATGAATTTAAAGTATCAAATAGACATTACAAAAAGTTGCTTTAGAAAGAAATATTTGACTGCATTTAACATATAATTACACATAAACTTTTAGGCTACAACGGCCATGTTTTTTTTTTCAGAAGCTGCATCTTAATTGGTATTTAGATGGTATGAATGCATTTACACTGCAATTTCAATTGCATAAACATGCCATGAGATTTATGGGGTATTAAATAGGTAAATGGGTGTTAAAGGGATAGTTAACCTTAAAAATGAAAATTCTGTCATCATTTACTCGCACTCGTGTCGTTTTTAATCCTGTATGACTTTCTTATGTGGAACATAAAAGAAGATATGAGACAAAAACTCACACAGGGGCATCTTTGCCCCAATATTGAACATTTTAGGGGCATCTAACTGCATTCTATAGCCTTTATCACACAGTAAGTTGTCGCTCTGCTTCATGTTCATCACCAATCCACTGTATGAAATGTAAGATGACCTACATAGGTCTGGGGCGGGGTGAGTGCGTTAAAATAATTAACACATTTTTTTCCATAACTAATTAATTAAATTAATCCATTAAATCGACAGCCCTAATTTTAAATTTAATTTATTCCTCTGATGCGAAGCTGAATTTTCCGCATCATTACCCCAGTCTTCAGTGTCACATGATCTCTCAGAAATCATTCTAATATGCTGGTTTGCTGTTCTGTAACAGGGGCTGTTTCAGAGGATCGAGAGTAGGATCCAGATGCAGCAAACACTTTATATACAAGATAACAAGGGGCTGATGAGGGACAGGTTAAGGTGATTTGTAGTCAACGAAACAAGGCTAACTATGAAGACAATCAAGGGTGGCTATGGGAACAAACATGGGTTAAATCCAAAATCGCTATTTGAGGGGACAGCCATTTGTAGTGGTTGACGCATTGACGCTCAACGGCTGTCCGAATTCGCTCACTCGTTTTCATTCACTCCTTCAAGTGAACCGTATTAGCGGACTAATGTAGGGAATAGTGAATGAGGGTTTAGGGGGCGATTTCAGATTCAGCCATGGTGACAAGCCAAACAGGAACCGAACACAGGAACAATGGTAACAGAAAACGATTCAACATAAAAGTCCTAACACAAAAAAAGGAAACCTAAGCTGGGGTTGTGACATGCTCAAGAAACATTTCTTATTATATCAATGTTTGTGCAAACTTTTTTTTTCAGGATGCCTTGATAGAAAGTTCAAAATAACAACATTTATTTGTAATATTTTATAAATGTCTTTACTGTCACTTTTCATCAGTTGAATGCAACTTTGCCGAGCAATTCATTTCTTTTAAAAAAATGTGGTAAGTGTATGTATGTGGGGATTTGAAAATGTACTGCATAATAGGAATGACCCATTAACATTCTCTTGTCTCAATGCTGAGAAAAAGCCTCTAAAATAAATTCCCTGAAATGTTTGGAATTCACATGACAGCGTCTGGTGTGGGCAGTGTGTTTAATGGCGCATTTTTCAGCCCTCTCGTGCACCTGCTTCCCAGCCTTTCATATGAAAGGGAATGTAAACGCAAAGTGTCTGTGTTGGGTCTGAGCTTCACTCACGGTGCTCGTCACTTGCCTCGACTCTAATAGCTCTGAGCCCTTTATGCTAGCGTAAATGGGTGTCCACGAGAAGAATGAAAGCAAGCCAAAGATGCCTGTTAAGTGGAGGGCACTTGAAGACATTTCATAAGTACACCTTTGTCCGTGTTTTTTTGGAAGTATCAAAATTGCATGCTTTTTGCCAAATGTCTCCTGTGAGTCACGACAGAATTGAATGGCTAACTCATTCTCTTCTTTTTTGCCCGTTGTACGATGAGGCGAATGTGAACCGCATTGTTGAAGTGTGCTATCAAATCAAGTACTTTTGATTCTGAACGATGTAACCTGTGGAACACATCCATATATGGAGATAATCTTTTTGAACCACTCTTGAGAGCTTGTTACCTTGACTATATAGCGTTTATGCTAATCCTGGCACTACTTGTGTACCGCATGAACGCTTTCATTATTTTGCCAGACAAGATACAGTATGTGATTGCAAAAAATGTCCTTTACTATGTTATTAGTGTTTTTCAGCTATATGAAAAATATAATTATTATAATCTGTTATACGTAAGGCAGCCAAGTATGTAGATTTTGTATAATAACTTCAAATTGGCAGAATAGAATGTTATATATGTGACAAAATCCATATTATTTTGCTCAAAGTTTGCTCTTTTATCAACTTTAAAATTAATTTGGAGAACACAATGAGACACACACATGAGACTACAGTTTGCATAAAGTAGAAGTACAGGGTGTAAAATGAATCATAGCTCATGAATCATAGCTCATAGACATCATAGCTCAAATAATTTGGAGATAAATCTTCATATAGAAATCTTTGACTTTTGTTTCAGAAGAAAACATATGAAAAGCAGGAGACTTGGGCAAAAGTCTCCATTTGATCTCTATATAATCTCATTCCTGTCTAGGAGAAACAAATGAGACATCTTGTGTAATTTATTTAAAAGGTGTCTAGCAGTAGCTTGAAGCACTGTAAAAAGATATATGATCAATAAGTTATGACTACATATGTTTTACATTGCTGTAAATTGAATGTAATTTAAGTTGAAATGACTTACATTTTTAAGTACAATCAATTTGGATGTTTAAGGCATCAACTTTTTTTACAGTGAGATTTAAATAACTGAGTTGGAGTTCACTTATGTTCTCGTTTGAGTATCACCTTTTTCTCCAATGTTTTTCATGAAATTCCTTTAAAGAAATGTAATAGACACGACAAGACAGTAAGAGTACCAGAATGTGAATAAAACTGTTAGGCTCATATTGAGATTTCTGACTTTAGATTGCAGATTTTGGTGTCTTGGCAAATCCAAGAACAGTTAGAGATATAGATGTTGTTGAGATCTCTTCTGAAATTCTGAGATTACAGATAAATATTTGAGAAGCTAGGAGAAACAAATGAGAAATCTCATTTGAAATTAGTTTTAAGGCTGTGTAGCAGTAATGGTTTACTTTATATCATTCAGTTGGAGTTCTCAGTTATATATCATTTGAGTATCACCTTTGTCTCAGATGTTTCTCCTAAAATTAGAAATAATGTGTACAAGAATCAAGTTTAACATAAGCCTATACTATTTAAATTCTAATAAAGTGGGTCTATATTTTTGGGGTTTATTTTGATAAAAAAGACACAATATAACATTAAGTTTTTACTGTTATAAAAACATGAATTTGTGAGCATCAGTTGAGCTGAATGTGTTAGAATAAACTCGCAACACACATGATCGTTGTCTTTGGTGAATTTGGCCAATCGTGAAACAGCTGTATCGTCATCTGAGCGTGTGCAGGCGATTTTGGGAAACTGCAGTGCCTGACCCAGGCGACTAGTCTCGTCTTGCTCTTGTAATACTTTGATAGATTAGGTCTCGTGGTACTTTGATAGGTGAGCTTCAGCTGGCCTCTGCAAACTGTTTTTATGATGAATTGGAAGAGAATGTTTTCCTTATTCTCCTGTCCCCGCTGGTCTCCCCCAGCTCCAAGTCTCCTGTGTCCCCGTTGGTCCCGCCCAGCTCCAAGTCTCCTGTGTCTCCAGAGATCCCACCAGGCCTCCCTCTCCCGCCTCCTATTCCAAAGCCAGCCAGTTCCTCGGCCCCACCTCCTTGACTCCTCTGAAACTATTCTCTTGTGTGGATTTGCCTCGGGTCTTCCAGTCTCCAACTCCACTTAGTAAAGAGGATCCCCATGCTCTGCCTCCAGCCGCTGATCCCGACACTCCAACTCGGTCCGTCGACCTGCCGGCTCTACCTTGGCTCCTCCATCCCTTGGCACCACCAGAGACCATCATCCCTACGGCTCCACTGGGCTTCCTTGTCCCTCCAGCTCCGCCTTGGTCAGATGTCACCCTGCCTGAGCCGCGGACTTACGGGGTGTCCGCTGAACTCCGTCTCCACCCCTTTTGCATCATCTGACAATGCCTTCCCTCCGGCTCCACCTCAGTCCTCAGTCCCTCCGGCTCCACCTCGGTCCTCAGTCCCACCGGCTCAACCTCAGATGCTCATTACTGCGGCTTCGTCTCGGCCTCCAGGACCATCAGTGTCACCTGGTCCCATCTGAGTGTACTGGCCTCCTCTTCGTCAGTAATCCCCCTAGTGTCATCAGCCAAATCTCCACCATGGCTCCTCCCTCCCTCGATTCCACCTTCATCCTGGCTGCGCTCTGGAGCTCTGCATGGCTTCTTCTGCTCCTTGATCATACCTGACTCCTCCCACCATCATTGCCACCCTGGTTTCTCCCGCCACAATCTCCTCTTAATTTCTGGCCTTCACCCCAGCCCCTCGTCCTCCTCCAGAGCCCCCAACCTTAAAGACCTTAAAGTTCCTGAAAAGTGTTATTTATTTGAAGGTTATTTTGTAAGTCTAAATGATTGAGTTGGGGTGGTAACATTTTGGGAGTACATCAGGACCTCCGTATCCCATCATGCCCTCAAGGAAGGCACAAGAAAGTACAGTTGCTTCAGAGGGCTGCGCCTGCAATAATGGAACTGTGGATAAGAAGTTGTCGCTTAACGACTGGTAAATATATAAAATTCTCATTATGCAGCACAATAATTTCACCAAAGGTTCTCATTTTAATGATTAATGTTTAAGATTATCAAAAAATTGTGTGCCTGTGCAGAACTTTACCTCACTAGCTATTTCATAAAAATCGGCAAAGGGTTTTCAGATGCAGTTGAAGGCAATATCACAGCTTCAGATGGCGGCATTCCTCACGCTAAAGCTTTATTGAGATGATCATTAAAATGTAGCTGCTGCAAATTATAAGTGCCATTTGTATAGAGCGAGGTCTGATGATTTAATCTAGTCAGGTAGCCATCACTGCTGTCTTCAAAAAAATGTCTTCAAGCAAGATTTTCATTAAAACTCCAAAGATTTAGAATACAATTTTTTTGCCTTCCCTCATACCTTCTCGATCCTGTCAAAAAACAGGGCAATATTACCATCATATGCAAATGCGTGGCCTGATTTACATTCCTTTTTAATTGGAGAAGAAAAAAAGGAACATACTGTATGTGGAAAAAGATATGGTGCATCTGACTCCACTTCGGTAGAAACCGCAGTTATTCTGTCATTGAGACAACAACATTAGCACCGGCTCATATAACACATGCCCATTTGTTGATGTTCACTTCAAATTGTCATTTTTAATAAGGGAAACAAGCACATAATGAATGAAAGTGCTCTGGCCACGTGAAGCTTTAGTTCCACTTCCTCATTACTGTGAAATGTTCTATAGATTGACATTGACAGGATTCCCAAAAAGTATATTGGATTGTTAATTAGGGGATATCTGTCACACTTCGGCCCCAGTGCAGTTACTTCTTCATAATGTCTTTGTCAGTTGTACTGAAGCTGTGTTGTCTAATGACTTTTTTTTTTCTCCTTCCCATCACTCCTGCGGCTTAGGATTGATTGAAAGGAATGAGCCAGAATGACACTGTGGAATTTTTAGAAGCTTCATTGTTTAGTTTAAATATCATTTATTCCTGTGATGCAAAGCTGAATTTTCAGCATCATTACTCCAGTCTTCAGTGTAATCCTTCAGAAATCATTCTAATGCTGGTCTGCTGCTTTCATTGTATTTTCAATGTTAAAAACTTTTTTTCTGGATTCTTGGAAATCAAGGAAACTGGTTCTTTATCGACACTTGCAAGGTCAAATTAAGTGAAAAGCATTGTGAGATATCTCTCACACAAAATTAGCCCAGCAGATGTCAGTCAAATTCTGGACTTTTTATCTTGAAGCTTTCTATCATGAAGCTTAAGAACAGTGAATCATAATGTCACTGTAATGGAAATGTATTTGAGGCTGTCTGAAGCAAAAATGGCCTTTTTTTTTTTTCTTTTTTTTTCTTTATTAATCTCATGATTAAAGAAAATCTCTGTAATTAATTTGTCATTAATCTAATTTTCTCATCTAACCACAGCAGAGGGGTGTTCATCTGCCGCGAAACTGTGATATGTGTTGGTCTTGTTCGGGGCAAATTGAATTAGCCCACATAAATGAAGTTTAATTAAGATGCTGGTTTTAATGATTGGGCTCTGTGTCCTCTGTATTGCCACTCATCACTCATTTAGACAAAAGAACCTTCCCTCTAATGCCTCCAGACTTTCTCAGCTTTCGGATCTATGACTGATTAGGAGATCATATTGGACTGTGTTTTCTCCACAGAATGGCTTGTCTTAACTGGATGCATCAATACACACCACTTTGCCTTCCAAGAGCCCACTTTTAAAAATTGTATGGTTTCACAGTGGATTTTTATGGTGTTGCTTGCCTGTACAAAAATCGCAGATTCTATGGGTGGTTATATTATATTATATTATATTATATTATATTATATTATATTATATTATATTATATTATATTATAAACTCCTCTGTGTCAGTCTGTGAATTAGTGGTGAGGATTTTTTCACTGACTCTTTCTGCAAGTTACATTGTTACACCAGCAAGTCCCATGTCTTTATGAGTGAATGATTAACTTATTCTTTCAACCAATTCATTCAAGTACATTGATTCATTCTGAAACAAAACAAAGCCTCTATCAGTGAATCATTCACTCAACAGATTTGTTCAAAAACACATTTCTTCAGGAACTAAACAAGTGACTGTCGTTATGAGTGTATCATTGAAACATTGACTCAGCTGAGTAGTTCAAAAACACAGATTCAGTCGAGAAAGAAAACAAGTCAGTTATTATAAATGAGTCACTTAATAATTCACTCAACTGATATGTTCAAAAAGGGGATTATTTCACGAAAGGCACTACTGTGTTGACTGTGTTCGTTGACAGAGCAAAAATAGACAAAGTAACTGCAATAGTGTATTTAAGGAAGTTGCTTAATATTAACATTGTTTATTGAACTGTTGAATAAAAGCAGTCTCACTCACGATCATGTGACTGGTTACACGATTAATCACAATTAGTGTTTTAATCTATTTAATATTAATCATTGATTGATTGGTTGATTGGTTGGTTGGTTGGTTGGTTGATTGATTGATTGATTGATTGATTGATTGATTGATTGATTGGTTAGTTGGTTGAACTGAACAAGGCAAAATCTTTCAAGTGCCACCATTGATTGATTGATTGATTAACTGATTGGTTGGTTGGTTGATTGATTAATTGACTGACTGATTGATTGATTGGTTGGTTGGTTGGTTGGTTGGTTGGTTGAATTGAACAAGGCAAAATCTTTCAAGTGCCACCATTGATTGATTAATTGATTGATTAACTGATTGGTTGGTTGGTTGGTTGATTGATTAATTGACTGACTGATTGATTGATTTGAACAAGGCAAAATCGTTCAAGGACCACCTGGAATCCCCTGGGGTTACATGACCTGTTTAGAAGCCAAAGTTGGCTTCATTTCTGCAGTGTAGTAGAGCCTTATTTCAAGTTCATGGTCCAGTCTTTGCTTGAGATTAAGTGGTTTAGTTTGCGGCATTCTCCTAAGATACTGTGTCCAAGATCTCTTTAATGTGGCTGAACCCGAGTGATTCATTAAACCAACAAGACGAGTAAGTGCTCCCTCTGGTGAGGTAAAAGCTTCCCATTCAGTTGAGTTGTAGATCTCGGTCCACTACAGAGACGCATTGTATTTCATTCTCTCTAAACGAGTCCCTGTAAATTCTAGCCTGACAAGTTCAATGATTGAGTGCTCCATTTAGACCTGTTAATTTGCTCTTTGCTACTGACCATTTTTAAAGCTCTCCTTTGTTGCTTTACGCCGTATTTAACATATATGGGGAAATGCAAGTATCAACACTCCACAATTAACCTCAGGTATTACAGAGAGTCACGGCAGGTGTGCGTATGGGTAATAGGTTTGGATTGTGTTGGAGGTGTGTTGTGATTGATCAACTGCTTTAAGTGTGTTTGGGAAATTGACAGGCCCTTTACCCTAACTGCGAGTTTTAACACACTACTAATGCAACTCACCCCTTATGACTTGGGCGGGAATTGAGGGATATTGTGACGTGTACATCCCCAGAAAAAAAAAATCAGGGAGTTTCAGGGAGTTCAGAAACCTTAGTTAATGTTACAAATGTAATCCTATTGTAAAATGTTTTCCTATTGTAAAGTCCTCTCAGCCTCGACTGCAAAAATACTGCTGTTCTCCACTAATAATGCTGCATCTAGTCAACAAATGTATTACTTTATAATGATATGAAAACACGTACGGTAGTTTACTGTATATACCGTTTTGTCTGTTTTAAATCCGCTTCGCTTTGTGCAGCACACAGCTTCAGGTGTCAAAACAAACTCCACGAGGCATCAGTGATAGTTTTATTTCACCTCTAGAGGCCGCTCTTGTACTGCATAATGACAGCGCAAACTTCTCAGCTGATCCAGCAACGGATGCAACCCGGAAAAACTCTCTTTTTTTTTAGCGATCGATTTGACCTCTACTGCTACAGAGAATAACTCCCTTTGGAGTGAATTTGTGCTTTGTAGCTTTGCAGAACTTTTCCATGCTCAAACAGCAATGTGGCACAAAATGTAAAAAAAGAAAAATAGGTCCTATTTAAAGCTTTAAAAAAAACGATGAAAAATTACCATGTTCAATCTTAGGCTTTAGCTAATGGAGTCTTTGCAGTGGATTCACACTCATATTGTTGTTGGTGTTGTTTGTTTTTTTGTTATTTTCTCTTGCTAACCTCATTGGAGAGGTCACTCCCGCTGGCGCTAATAAACTAATTATCGCAGAGCATGGCATGAATTCATCATTAGGCATTGAGGCATTGTGTGAATTAGTTTGGCATGCTTTGGAAAGAAGAAATTACATTGGAAATCCTTTGAAAATAAATTAAACTTGCATATAAATGAATGCTTTTCCCCATAGCTGGCCAGGAACTCAGGAGTTGCACCAAGCATGTCACTTGGGCATGTTGAGAAAGAAATTATAAATGGGCCAGATTTTAACATTTGAAAGTTTTGCACTGGACTCATGTCTTGTTTTATTGCAGGCTTGGAGAAGGTTGGCAGGGACTCCACTTACGAGCAAGAGGGGAAGGTGCAGTTTGTGATGGACGCGGTGTACGCCATGGCCCACGCGCTGCACCGCATGCATAGGGACCTCTGTTTGGGATATCCAGGCCTTTGCCCCCGCATGAGCAGCATAGATGGCAAGGAGCTGCTGGGATACATCAGAAACGTCAGCTTTAATGGTGAGAAACATCCGCTATTCTAACAAATTATTCTCCTCCTCAGTTTAATTGGATCGTTAGAAAGCACACTTGACCTTCAACCCCGATTGAAGTTCGAATTAATTTGCATCATTTTTTCATTATCAAAAATGTTTGTACTTTGAAAATGCTTAGCTCTTGTGCATTTAGAAAAAGTACATTTTTACAAGTTCTTAATCAATTATTTTTCTACATTGATATCGTGTAGGCCTCATTGTGTATTAAAAATTATGTTTTTCTTTAATTTGACAATAATTGATATATTAACTTGTATAAATTATGTTTAATGAATTGATGTTTATGTAATTTCTGACTAACTTTAAGAACTCTAGGACTCTATATTAAAAAAAAAAGTACTTTTTTTATTTAAATTTTTTGTTGTTGTTGTTGTTTCCATTAAGTTCTGGAATGTCTGCGGTTTATCCGCCAGTGCATAAAAATGTACTTATTTTTTCAATAATCCAATTTATTTCTGATTTCTGTTGATATCTGAAATGAAGTCAAATTTGACAATGGCTTCTGAGGATAGCAAGTGCAATTGGAACTCTTTTTAAGTTGTGCTCATTCTTTCTTTCTCAAAATGACTAAGAAAATGCACATAATCTTTAAGGAACCAGAATCATTCAGTTCATTACTGTACAATTCCCTTCCCTACTGTCTGTCCACGCTCCTCTTCCTCAGTTCTGCATTCTGCAACTTCGTGTCCCTCCCTACATGAACTACTCACCTCATCTACGCACTCGCATCTCTTTATAGAAAGCGTTTATGCTGCTATATTTTTGCATTAAAAATGCAGTGCATTAAAAATTCCTCGGTAAAGGGTTCCATTTTCTTGCTACATCATTTGAATGATTTTCTCCAGAAACCACATCTCACTCATTTTAAGGTGATTTTTTCTCTGTTTAAAAGTAGGGACACACCAAAGAACTAGCGCTAATGAAAGCCGACTGTGTTGTTGCCTGCTTCGGGAAAAAAGCTGTGCTTGAACACACCGAAAGGACAGCCGACTGTCAGCTAGCATGTGCGTTCTGTGCCTGCGTATAAAGGAGATAACTGTCAATTTAAGCAGATATGTTAGTCTATATTAGTCATTCAAAAAGGGATAGCGAAACTAAGACTGCAGGTATACAAACCATAAACAAAGCAGCGTCCGACTAGAGCCAACAGTGTGGAACACACCGAAGTCGGCGACGCCCAAAAACGTCCCGACGTTGGCCAAACGTCGGCTTGGTGTTTCTCTGGCTTAACAAATCTTTTTAGCTTTTTTTTTCGTTTTAAGTTGGGGTTTATGGAGTAATGCAGATGGTCACATGTCCACTTCCTCTTCTTTCTCATACAGTCTTGCTCCTCTAACTTTTCAAAGCATTTGAGTCAATCTGATATATGTGAATAACACATACTACTTTAAACTTTAACAACATGTAACGGCATTCACAGCTCATTTTTCTTCTGCAACGTGACACACTTCTATGTGATAAAGCATATTTGAGGGGAAAATGTTGGACGGGACTATTGTTGTATGGGACTTATGTGAAAAGAGGTCTCTAAATGAATGTTTGACTTCTTCCAGGCATGAAAGAATGAATGATTCCCACCATAGGCTACATGTGGTTTTTTTTTTATGTGGTTGAGTCATTTGGTCAAACATTTATGGATGCTACTCCATTCTGCATTATGTACATTTCAGTGGCTAAAAATGAATAAATTAATAGCTTGGTCTGGCCAGTTTCATATTTGCTTTTGGTACTGGATTTATTTGTACATTTGATGACGCCATAAGATCTTTGAAACGAGATCCACAGATATTTAACAAACTGGTTAGATATAATTTCAACAAAACGAAAATTAATAAAATTAACCAATTAATTCAATAAAATCTACAAAATTACCTTAGTTATTTTTGTATCCTTGATAATACTGTGTGTGACTATAATTTTTGTTAAAGGGGTCATGACATATACGCATATATACTTTACTTAGCAAGTTTCATAGCTTAAAACGCCCTCCTTGTTATAAACAAAGCATTTATTATGATATTTGCGGATCTATGACATCACATGGACAAATAAATTTGCATATGACTGCCTCCAGAGCAAGACATTGACGAATAGTTATATATCATCGCACCATAAGCCCCGCCCTCAGGCATTTAGTTGCTTAACGGCTTACATTTACCTATACTGGATGTGAGAGTCGCGTCAAAAGCAACTATAACATTATAATCACTGACGCTGTCTACACTGGATAT
This sequence comes from Squalius cephalus, assembly GCF_949319135.1. Classification (NCBI taxonomy): domain Eukaryota; kingdom Metazoa; phylum Chordata; class Actinopteri; order Cypriniformes; family Leuciscidae; genus Squalius; species Squalius cephalus. Next base: position 14,580,819 of record NC_137144.1, read on the forward strand.
ACAGATGCGTGTCTGTTCTGAGTGTGTCGACAACAGGACAGATGTAAGAGTGAAAGACCGTTCGCCAGTTTAAACTGTTCGTTTGCATCTTTGTACAGACTTCAGAAGGATCCCAGCATCGGAAAACAAGCGTCGGTTTATTTTAATGATCGCATCGGAGAATTCTATGTTTGTTCTGAGCATTTTGTTTGTTAGTTTATAAAAAAAAAACTTTTGTTGACAGATGAAGCACTCATCTGTATTGGATCCGACAGCAGCTGCATCACAAACCGTGAGTAAATGATTTCATAATGCTTTGACTGTAAATTAGGGTTTTATATGGATAATGTTAGCCAATCATAACTGTGGCCGTTTACTGACACGCTTTAAAGGAGCCGACCCTTAAAAACGGATCATTTCAGAATGAGGGTTGAAAATAATTGTTTTTCCGCATTTATATTTCGGTTGTGAGCAAAAAAAAAAAAAAAAAAACTTATAAGGGATCCTCAAGGAACATGTTAAAAATATCCATGTCATGACCCCTTTTAATATTTTGAATTCGATTTTATTTTATTTTTCATTGTAGCTAAAGTTTTAGTAATTTTTGTATGTTTTTGTATTTCTATTTAAATAAATCCATAGTTTTTTATTAAGTTTTTATTTTATTTTAATATTTAACTTCAACTAAAGGAAAATGTGTAATTTTGCCATTCCATGTAGCTGAAATAAAATGTTTCTATTTTTTTTTTTTTTTCAGTTAATGTTTTTTATTTCAAGCAATGAAAATGTTTTAATGGTTTTAATTATAGTTTTATTTAAAGATAATAACCCTGCAAATTGCTTTATCTAATTAGATCACATTTATGATTATAATTATGAATAATCAATCAAACTAATCATAATAAATACTAAATCAACATTTGCTAAGATATGAGATAATATAAAGGTTCAGGAGGTATGGTATGTTTAAATGAGTTGTTTTTAAGAAGTTTTGAAGATTTGGAGGATGTAGAAGATTGCAGGAAGGATTTCAAGACTTTTAGGTTGAAACATGGCCAGTTCGCTCCTCAGCGTAATGAATGCAAAAGTGTGGCTTGAAAGGTTTACGCCTTTGCACAAACAACGGCGTTAGGGATGGATGTGACCGGAAGCGCACGCTAGTTTGGCTGTGCTCAATCATGTGACCATAAATTGTTGATGTTTACGTTCAGTCGGATTCATGAGTCAAATGCAATTTGTAATGTTTAATTCGTTTGACAAATTCATTTGTTTTTGTGTTTTGCATTCATTAACATTCAAAACGGTGTGTGTGTGTGTGTTCATCTTGCGTGCATGTAGTGCATGCTCATCTTGAGTGTGTGTATTTGTGCATATATGAGCCATCATATGTCTTTAGGATCACATGATGCACAACTGACATTTCATTTTAACTGTGTTTTCTTACATGGAACGCTTGATTGAGTCAGTAAGGGATGCTTTTTATTTTTTGATTTTTTTGTGGCAAACAGCAAGGGGACCATTTTAATCAAGTCAATGATGGAGGAGTCGAGCATCAAACCCACAACCTTTATCCCAGAGCTATGACAGCTACTATCGCCAGCAGGCAATTGCCAAGTCAACTGCAATCAGATGCACTTCAGTGGCTTCATACATATGCTTATTTTTAGATGTGTGTTAGACCTCTGAAGGGAGAGCAGAGCAAAGAAATGAACATGTCTGTCATCATGATCACACCAAATGTCTTGTAGTTGTTTTTTGTACACGTGCTTGCACACTTGTGGTGTAGTGGCCAACATATATCCAAGCATAAACCTCAGTACTATTTTATTTTATTAATTAATTAATTCATTCATTCATTCATTCATTCATTCATTCATTCGCAATGCAATTCATACTAAAGGGAACACAGGTCACACCTTTGAAAAATATTCAATATCTGTCAATGTTTTATTTTAGTTTAGTTTAGTTTAGTTTAGTTTAGTTTAGTTTAGTTTAGTTTAGTTTAGTTTAGTTTATACTGAATGGAACTCAAGTCCTGCCTTTGTGATATTTTCTCATGTATTTGTTTTATTATTATTATTTTTTATTTTATTTTTATTTATGCCATGCAGTGCAATGCATATTAAAGGGAACACAAGACAAACCTTTGTAATATATTACATAACTACCCATGTGTATTTTATTTTATTTTATTATATTTTACTTTAAATTATTTTATTTTATTATATTTTATTTTATTTTATTTTATTTTATTTTACTTTAAATTATTTTATTTTATTTTACTTTAAATTATTTTATTTTATTTTATTTTATTTTATTTTATTTCTTAATTGTCCATTGTTTTGTTTCCCATCCTGAAGTGAACTCAAGTTCCACCCTACAACACAGTTTTGCCAATGGATGCTCTTTTTAAAGTATACAGTTAATGGTTGTACAGTAGTAGTAGAGCATTCAACATTTAAGAAGAAGAACTCTCACAAGCCAGTCAGAGTGTCTTAATAGTGAGAGATTGATTACAGTGCTGACCTGGAATGTTTTCATTGTGTTTTCATCTCTATTATCGATTTTCTCTTAGTTTCTCTTAGTGAAAACAGATTATTAATTATCTGTATAATGGCTGAATTAATGGAGGACAGGTAAAGGACGTTGAATGCTTCTGCTGTGAGCATGACGGCAGCTAATTGTCTTTATAAACAGCGGGAGAATCAATACAGAGAGATGGGTTCAATAAACAGGGGATTTTAGGCATCTTATGTTTCATTAATATGTGATGCGTTATCTCAGTCTTGGAAAAGGGCATCACCACTTCACATCGGACAGCTGAATTAATTGACGAATTAACCTTTTGACACGCTCATTTGTTTCTGACATGTAGGTGCTTTGCCATCAAACTCTGGCATGAGATTACGAGTATAATCTTTGGCCTGATTCATAAGGCCAAACAGCGAGCAGTCATGTGCTGTTCTGCGTATGAAGTGATTAACCTAGATGTAAGGTTGCATGGATTTGTAGTTTAAGACTTGAGAATTCATAAGCCTCGTCTTATAGCCTCGTTGGTTGTCTTCCATATAGCGGCTGTATGAGACTAGATTTGATTGTGTTGTAAGATTATATATTTGATACTGTATCAGGTCACTGTAAGGGCAGTGGTCTGGAAATTAGTTTCTACATTCGGTTCTATTTCTTGGTTCAAGCTTGAGTTCGATCATAACCTGCTTCTTCTGCTCCTGCATGCAGGTCTCTTTTTACATTGTACTTTTAGGATTAGTCCACGTTATATTTTTATTTTCATTTTGTTTAATTTTATTTTCTGTTGTTAACTTTTTAGTTTTAGATTTGTTAACTTTTGTTCTATTTTATATTATTTTATTTTCCATCTTCTAATAACTTTAATTTTATTTTACATAAGTGATTCTGTTTTATTTTTTATTTATTTTTTATTTTATTTTTTTTTGCTATTTTTTTTATTTTTGCATTGTTAAATTTTCTTTTCTGTTGTTAACTTTTATTTAGTTTTCCATTGTTAACTTCTATTTTTGTTTCAATTTTTATATTATTTTATTTTCCATGTTAGTTCTTTTGTTGTATTTATATATGTATGTATTTATTCATTTATTTATTTTCTTTCTTTCTTTCTTTCTTTCTTTCTTTCTTTCTTTCTTTGCTCTCTAACTTCATCAATTAAATGCCCATGATTTGATTTCCGCAAGACTGCATAAACTTTGACTGCGGGATGACTTGATGCATAAAACTCCTTAAAAAACGTGACCTCAGGGAAGCAAGCCTTCCTCAACACTTCTTTCTTTGGGCAACTTATGTGTCCAAATGTCAAGCCTCAGGTAGTCCTTCTGCATTTCACTTTGGCATAAAGCTCTCAGAAGATGCATAAAACATTCTAATCCAATAGAATGAACCAGCGTAGAGCTCGCAACTCTTCAACTTTGCCAAAAATGCAATGTGATGTGATGTGGTTACACAGCTGGCTGTGTTTCAAGCCTGGTGGATGGGATTGTAGAGACGCACCCTACAGAGATGATCTTTCATGCTCTCTACATGACTGAACGCCCTCCTTAAAGCAAAAACTGTCTTATTTATCATTTACTCGGGCTGTGTTTCAAGGGCGTGAGCGTCTCGAGCATTCAACTTCTGTTGATTAGGTTAGCACTTCCCGTTAGAGAGCTGGCAAACACACCACTTGAGCATGAGCTCCATCAAATAGCTATTAGTATGAATCTCCCTCGAGTTCGCAAGGTTGTTGAAGGCATTTCACTCTTAGGAAATTAAGTAAGATGAAGCGGTTCAAAAGTAGCCCATAACATAAGGGAATTGAATATCTGGCCGTATAATAATCAAAGCTGAGACCATGTTTATTTTATTTTATTTTATTTTATTTATTTACTTATTTATTGACTTATTTATTTATTTATTTATTCCATTGTTAACATTTGATTTCCATGTTATTTATTTTTCTATTTTCTAATACTTTTATTTTATATATTTTTTTATTTGTTTTATTTTCAATGTTTTTATTTATTTATTTTGTTTTGTTTTGTTTTATTTTCTTTGATCTGAAAAATCTTTTAACTAAGTCTCCTCAAAGTATCTTCTTTGCTCTCTCTCTCAGCTCACTTCATCAATTAAATGCCCATGATTTGGTTTCCTCAACAAAACATGGAATAGCTAGTAGTATGAATCTCTCTCATGTCTGTTTCCCTCACAGCAAATTAACTAAGATAGCGGTTCAGAAGTATCCCTTTTACTCAGAAATCATCCTTTTTTTAACATTTGAGAATTGTGTATTCAGCCCTAATAATTGAGACTTGAGTTTCTAGGATTTTTTGGAGCTGTTGCACACTCATAAACTCGTTTTGTTCGCCTTTGTTCTTTTTAAATACAGCACACTTGAGCTGATTCATTGTTGATGCTGAATATTAGCCATAGAGTGTTATAATGAGATACATCTTCAGGCAGTGCACAAGAGTGATTCACTCCACTGCGGATGATATCTGCAGTGCATATACTGTGAAAAGTAATGCCGAGATCAAGCCGAAACTTGTGCCTACACGCCACGCATAAATTACAGAAGGATGGCTTGCTGGTTTTAGGCACTCTCCCTCTCCATGTTGTTCTTTCAACACACCACTTTGAATTACCTCTGTCTAATTGCAAGTCTTGAAAATGAGGTCTAACCTATGATTAAACCAAGACTTGGCTTAATCAAAACATCTCATCCACCCTCTAATCATTCCCTCTGTATTGTCACAGTCTTCGCGCGAGGCGTTTGGATTGCACTAGCAAAAGGCCACAATCAAGTCGTTGATTAGAGAACGGTCAGTGTCCTGCATCAAGATCAAGAGGCTTATACCAAATTTGTGCTGAAAACAGATGCATTGCGCTAGACAATTTATGTGAGGGACAGTGCGTGATCCATCTTCTGTCTGTGGCTTGTTATAACTGTTATTGACTCCTTTTGTCATATTTTTTATTGTTACCTTCTTTTAATAATTATGTTAATTATCTACCTAATGTTAATTATCTGTTCCTTGCTTTGTTATATTTCATTTTATATTCTGTTTTGATGCAGTTTGTTTTGTTGGGTTGTGTTTTTTTGTGATGGGTTTTTATGATTACCTTTCAAGGGATCTCAACACTGCGTCAGTTGCTAACGCTATGGAAATGTCTTCGGCGTGCGCCGGTGTCTGACCGCATGTAAAAACACCCCAATCATTGGCTAAGGCAGCGATGTGATGTCACTCATCGGGCCTGCATGACTATAAAGACGCACCAGGCATTTTTCAGTATTGCGTAGTGGGTATTAACGTTCCCATAGCGTTAGCAGCTGACGCAGCGTCAAGTTCCTTCGAAAGGGAACGTCTTAGGGTTACGTGTGTAACCCGGGTTCCCTGAGAAGGGAACAAGACGCTGCGTCATGTTGTCATACTTCAGGCATGCATGGCTTCCTTTAGAAAAATCGAAGTTGATGACGTCTATCTCAGGGTATAGGGTATTATATATATATATATATATATATATATATATATATACATAATGTATACATATGTATTATGTATATGTATATGTATATGTATATTATAGGGTATATAGGGTATCTCAGGGTATTCTTTAGTCATGCCAGCAGGCTGAGTGATGTCACATGACGGCCTCGGCCAATGATTAGTGTGTTTTTACACATGCTTCAGACACCGGCACAAACAAAAGGCAATATCATAGCGTCAAGAACTAAAGCAGCGTCTCGTTCCCTTTTCAGGGAACTGGGTTATATATGTAACCCTAAGACTTTTTTTTGTGCGTTTTTTTGTTGCGTTTTGTTTTTTGTTTTGCTTTTATTTTATTTTATTTTGGTTTAGTGTTTTTTTTTTGTGTGTTGTATTTTGCTTTGTTGCTGTGTTTGTTTTGTTTTGTGTTGTATTGTGTTGTTTTTTGTTTAGTTTTGTAAACAGGATGCAGGTTTTTGTTTTGCTGTGTTGTTTGATTTTTTTTATGGTCTTTGTTTCTTTTTTGTTTTTTTTGTGTAAAAAATGGTTGTGATTTTAACAGACTGTAAAAATGCGACAATAAAAACCTGTTAATCGGTTCATTGAATAACTATATTAGATCTAACCTTGCATTACTTTAGTGTCATCTCTGTTACCATCATGGTGTTTAGTATTTGCACCAGGTTTTTTTTTTTTTTTCGTAAATTTCACTGAATTTTTTACAGTATTGTTTTGCTTTGATTTGTTTTGGTTAGTTGTGTTTTGTAAACAGGATGCAGGTTTTTGTGTTGAAAAACAAAAATACACATACCCATATACATTTATTCAGTTTACACAATTTTTCTCTTTGGCAATACAAATGTACAGTTTTTGTCACACCAATACAGCGAACTAGATTATCAAAGTTGACCGTCATCATGCCACAGTCCCCAATAAGGTCACCTACAGTAATTAGGGATAACTTTATTTTATTAGTCATATCACTTTATTAGTAAGCTCTAACCTTGTCAATTAATCGGCTCGTTTGGCACGCAGTTCTCCTGCATCTTAAAAGATCATGTGTGAGCAGTGCGTGAGACTCTGGGTAATCTGATTATTTTGTTGCTCGAGGTGTGTGATACAGTAGCAGCAAACAGCATTTCCTGGTGAATCCTCCAGGCCCACTCCACAGCTGACTGTATGCAGGTGTTTTAATAATGCATGATTCCCCATCTCGAGAGATGCTCATTTGATACAGACTCTCCCTCCTCACGAGCTGCTCTGTATACTGCTGAAATCGCTCATCTGAGACGACTCCTGTAGGCCCGAGAAACCTCACCAGGGCTTTATAATGATGGAACGATTTTGTATAATAACAGACAACAAACGACGAAGATCCACTCATGCTTTGTTAGCAGTTTAGTAAATTGTTTTGTTCAGAATATGACCCTGATTTCATTTTTTAGCTTATTATTGATTGTAATTTATTCACTTTGTTGGTTGAATAGAGCTGGAGCATTATGCGTACTTTGTTCATGCAGAAACCCTGATGTTTTTATGTCTCAAGTAATGTCTAATGTGTTTACTGATTCATCTTGGCCACGGGAGATGAGAGCGTCTGATTCAGCATTGCACATGATAGAGAAGTGTTATGACAATCATAATTTTGTTTTATCTTTTTGGACAGGAAGTGCCAAGACCCTTGTTGTGTTTAATGAAAATGGAGATGCCCCTGGACGCTATGACATCTATCAGTATCAGATAACAAACAAGTCGGCTGAGTACAGAATCATTGGCCACTGGACGGATCAGCTGCATTTAAATGTAAGAAGTTCATCTGCATTCATTTTAAAGTGTGCTTACATTTTAAAGGCCGCCGATAGTTATTTACTTTGATAATGATGATTATGGTGCAGATGACTGTCATTATGATTATGGCAATTACACTGTACAATTAGTGGTGTTGAATTAACACCCGTTATTCAGAAGTCATTTATGTTGCATAGATGTAAAGTTAACTGTTAATGTGTTGATACATAGATGCTGATTTACACTACCGTTCTAAAGGTTGTGGTCAGTATGATTTTTTTCTAAAAAGAAAGAAATTATTAATTGTATTCAGCAAATATGTATTAAATTGATCAAAAGTGACAGTGAAGACAAAAGATGTTACAAAAATCGCTGTTCTTTTGAACTTTCTATTCATCAAAGAATCCTGAAAAAAGTTTGTCATGGTTAACTGAAGGATCATGTGACACTGAATGGAGTAATGGCTGTTGAAAATTCAGTTTTGCCATCACAAAAATAAATTACATTTTAAAATACATTAGAATTTAAAACAGTTATCTTTAAATTGTAATATTATTTCACAATATTACTGTATTTTTGATCAAAGAAATGCATACTTCTTTCAAAAACATTTATGCGTACCGAATTAATTATATTATATTATATTGTAAATATTTGAATTTTATAGATGTAAAATGAACTGTAGGTGTCGACTTATGTTCTGATTTTGTTTTATTTTAACAGGCCATTATAGCTATTGTTGATTAATTTAGTCTAATTTTCCATCTTTATCTTTTTAGTATCTCTAATGTTAATTTAATAATATATTCCTTTGTTAAATATGTATTTTATTTATTTGTTTATTTTTATTTCCCATACAAGTTATTAACCTTTAAACAGCAAAAATGCACCACAAGATGCCAACTCTTTAGTCTCTTGTAGTAGTGGAGCGGCTAAGTGACATAATCGATAAGTGATATAATCGTTTCAAGATGGCCACCACCTTAGTGGAGCAATTAGGTTCATGGCAATTTTCATGCTTGTATCACCAACTAAATGATTTCTTAAGCCTAATTGCTCCACTAAGGTGGTGGCCATCTTGAAAAATGGCCGCCATCTTGAAATTTCAAGTAGCTGTAGGTGGCTTATTGTCAAGTGACCCACAGAGACTGCTCATGCCAATTTTCATGCTTGTATCACCAAATAAACCACTATATCACTTAACTGCTCCACTAAGGTATCGGCCATCTTGAAAAATTGCCGCCATCTTGAAATTTCAAGTGGCTCGGACAATTTTCTTGTCAAGTGACCCATGGAGACTGCTCATGCCAATTTTCACGCTTGTATCATAAACTGAACGATTCTGCCAAACATAAGCACTTAGTCGCTCCACTATAGGAGACCCAATACTGTTATCATTATCATAGTTGAGTCTGTTTTGAGTTTGTGAGTCATATGTCTTGGTTCTAATTTTCTGTGCTCATTTATGTCAGTCTGACCTAAAACCAATACGTACACCCATGGGGCTGAGCATTCTGACCTTTTGCAGGAAGCAGTTATATATTAATCTTACTTTTTTTAGTAAAAAAAAAGAAAAGAAAAGCAATACAGCTGCTAATATTAATTGTGAACATCTTCGTAAGATGCTGAAAAAGAAAATTAAGTGCATGTTGTTCATGCAAAACCCCCAAAAAAACAAAGTTCAAACCAGGATTACTTGAAAATTAAAAGTTTTGTCATAAATTACATTATATACTTGATTAGGGATTATATGGATTATATGCATTATATAGATTATATGGACATTGGAGCTCAATGGCTAGATTTGCCCACCCCTGAGGTTGAGTCTCAAGATGCACATCAGTAACGGTTTTGTTTTCTAAGGCATATTTATAAAAGCTACTTAAATGTTCTAATTAAGGACTAAGACCAAATCCTGGCTTAACCTAAACCCTGTCTGTGAAACCAGGCCTGAATGTTTTATTTGCTGATCATTTTCCACTCTTGCCTGTTTAAGGGTTAATAACAAAATAATGAGGACCTATTTTAACGTTTTACATTTTCAACTTTCTTGAGTGTGTAATGTTGCTGTTTTAGCATGAAAAAGGTCTGCAAAGTCACAAAGCATGAAGTCACTCTCTACATCACTGTTTCTGAACTCCCTGAAACGCCTGGATTGTAGTCTAGAGTTTTCTTCCATGAATTTCCATGATTTTTTTGAACATTCGAGCTTCAAAACCAATTCTAGTAGACCCTAAAAACAAAATCCAGACTTTGTAAAAGGGCATAATAGTTCCTGTTTAAATGCTTTTTGAAAGTTACGGGAATAACTGTGATGTTTCTCTTCAGATGAACGCCATGCAATGGGCGAGCGGGGATGCAGTGGTGCCCGTGTCCGTGTGCAGCCTGCCCTGCCAGACCGGCGAGCGGAAGAAAGTTGTGAAGGGGGTTCCCTGCTGCTGGCACTGCGAGCGCTGCGAGGGCTACCATTTCCAGGCTAGCGAGTTCACGTGCCAGCTTTGCCCCTACGAGCAACGGCCAGATCAGAACCGCACCGGCTGCCAGCCCATCCCCATCATTAAGCTGGAGTGGCACTCGCCGTGGGCCGTGGTGCCCGTCTTCATCGCCATCTTGGGAATCCTCGCCACCACCTTTGTCGTGGTGACCTTCGTACGCTACAACGACACGCCGATCGTGCGTGCCTCTGGCAGGGAAATGAGTTACGTGCTGCTAACGGGAATTTTCCTTTGCTACGTCATCACGTTCCCCATGATAGCTGCGCCCGGAGTGGCCGTCTGCTCCTTCCGCAGGATCTTCCTGGGTCTCGGCATGTGTTTCAGCTACGCCGCCTTGCTCACCAAGACCAACCGCATCCATCGGATCTTCGAGCAGGGGAAATGCTCGGTCGCGGCGCCGCGGTTCATAAGCCCCGCTTCCCAGCTAGTCATCACCTTCAGCCTCATCTCGGTTCAGTTAATGGGGGTGTTTGTGTGGTTCGTGGCGGACCCGCCGCACACCGTTGTGGATTACGGCGAGCAACGCACGCAGAACCCTGAAAACTCCCGAGGCGTGCTCAAGTGTGACATCTCGGACCTGTCACTCATCTGCTCGCTGGGCTATAGCATCCTTTTGATGGTCACGTGCACTGTTTACGCTATCAAAACCAGGGGAGTGCCGGAGACCTTCAATGAGGCCAAGCCCATTGGATTTACCATGTACACCACCTGCATCATCTGGCTGGCCTTCATACCCATCTTCTTTGGGACTGCACAATCTGCTGAGAGGGTGAGTCTATGATGAAGTGCTAATTAAGTGCGGGTTTATAAATATATTACAAATGATGTACAATTATGAGGTGAAGACTAGAAAAAGGAGGCCCCTGGAGGCTGCCATGGTGAGATCGTCTGCATCCTGTCGTGTGATGTGACACCTTTACAGGCGAAATGTTTCTAATTTCCCCATTGCATTGCTGCTGACTTGCGTTTTAGTTTTGGATACTGGTTACCAGAATACTGTATATAACGTTGTTCAAAAGTTTAGGGTCGGTAAGATTTTTTTTATGTTTTTGAAAGAAGCACCTATCTTACGCTCACCAATGCTGCACTTATTTGGTCATAAATACAATAAAAACAGTAAGATTGTGATATTACAATTTAAAATGTTCCATTATATTATATTTTAAAATGTAATTTATTCCTGTGATTTTGTGTCACATGATCCTTCAGAAATCATTCTGATATGATGATTTGCTGCTCAAGAAACATTTCTTATTATTGTTGAAAATGGTTGGGCTGCTTAATATTTTTGTTTTGACCAATATTCTTTGGTGAATCCAATTTTCAAAAGAACAGCTTTTATTTGAAAAAGAAATAATTTGCAACATTATAAATGTCTTTCCTGTCACTTTTGATCAATTGAATTCATCCTTGCTGAATCAAAGTATTTTTTAAAGTATTAAAATAAAACATAATGATGCAAACTTTCCTACATTTTTCATTAGTTTGAAAGAAGCAGTGACGAAATGCTACATCATTGTTTTTTAAGTTGCAATGTTTGTGCATGCAGTACAAATTATATTATTTATATTAAACAAAAAAAAATTTAAATAATATAATATGAATGACATTAATAATAATATAATATATTTGTACTATATTTTATATTAGACTGAAAAATATATATATATTATAAAATATGTTATCAATTCAAATAATTTATATTATTGATATATTATTATATTATAAATAATTATATTATATATTTTATTTATGTATATTATTGTTCAAATAATTTAATAATACAATGATATATTATATCATATTTTATTTGTTATTAGACTAAAAAAAGATATATTATAAAATATTATCAATTCAAATAATTTATATTATTGATATATTATATTATAAATAACATATATATATATATTATTTATTTATATTATTGTTCAAATTTAATAATACATATATATTATATCATATTTTATTTTTTTATTAGACTGAACAAAATAATTATAAAATGTTATATTATATTATATTATATTATATATTATATTATAATGAACTGTCCTCATATATACAGTTTTAAAAGTCAAATTCTCTCTAATAAATATTTTATTATTATTATTATTTTACAGATTTAAAAGGCGATTCACTAATTTGAGTCTCTGTGTGGCCTTTTAAATCATCTTTTTTGATATCATCACCCTAATTGTGATCAATTATGTTTACATAATGTGTGTATGGAATTATTATATGCTTTAGTGTTAGGTAATAATATTTTGTTGTTTTCAGCCATATTTTCAGTTCTGTTAATTACAGTAGGTTATATTACAACTTAACATGAATCATCCCTCAATCGTTGCACAAACATCTATATACATATATATTATTAGGGGCCAAGCCCCGAAGGGGCTATGGCACCTATTGTATCTGTTAGTTTTCTTATTATTATTATTATTATTATTCTTCTTCCTCCTCTTGAAGTCTATGGCAGCCCTATGAACCATACATAGGAAAATGATGAAATTTGGCACACTTGTAGTGATGGTAATGAAAAGTAATTGTAGCAATTTTTGAGTCTCTAGGTCCAACTCTATAGCGCCACCAGCAGTTCAAAAATTCAACATTGAAATGGTTATAACTTTTGAACCCTTTGATCTAGAAAAATGAAACTTAGTACACCTGATTCATCTCATCATGCTGATTAGAACCAATATCTTACATTAAGACTCCGCCCATTACAGTAGTGGCCATTTTGAAAAGTACAGTATGCAGTTTTTTTGCTACTCCTCCTTCAAAATTGGTCTAATTTTGTCCAAACATGTACTCAAATGATCTTCGGACTGAGCCGCATAAAAGTACTGTCCCCGATTTTTTTTATTCTTCTCTGATCAAAAGTTATGACGTCGCAAACTTAACGAGGTCGACCCAAAATTGGTTCAGAAGCTATAGCTCGGCCAAACTTTGATCAATCGAAACGAAAATTGGTACACTTCATCGGAAGCATGATCTGAGGTTCCATGCCAAAGTTGGGAACAGCGCCACCTACGGGTCATGAGATATGGAAAATGCATATTTTGGCCAATAACTTATGAACAGTTTGTCAGAAAATTATAAACTTGGTGTCTATCGATTCCTTGGGTCATGACAAATCCGTAGATATCGATTTTGCCATGATGGGATGTACCACGTGTCCGCCATTTTGAATGATGTCATAATTTGCAATATCTTTTAAACTATTTGAAATTTCTTCACCAAATTTGGTATGGATCATCATTAGCATGGCCCGAAGGTACCTGAGAAATTTGATCACAGCGCCACCTAGTGTTCCAGAGATATCATTGTTTTTTGAAAAAACGCTTATAACTTTTGCTAACATTGCTTGAAATTTGATTTCTTTATGTCAATATATTCCTTGGCTTATGCCGATTTCAACGATATCTCATATGTTATTTATCAACAATGTGACTGGCCGCCATATTGGAGTGAATGTAAAACAGTTTTTTCGCTACTCCTCCTTCAAAATTGGTCTAATTTTGTCCAAACATGTACTCAAATGATCTTCGGACTGAGCCGCATAAAAGTACTGTCCCCGATTTTTTTGCTATACTGGAAAAAAAAAGTTATGATGTCGCAAACTTAATGAGGTCAACCCATAATTGGTTCAGAGGCTGTAACTTGTGAACAGTTTGTCACAAAATCATAAAATTGGTGTCTATCGATTCCTTGCGTCATGTCGAATCTGAGGATATCTATTTTGCCAGCATTGGATGTACCACATCATAAGCTATATTAGCATTAAGTTAGCTTAGCATGCTAATCTCGTTAACATGATTTTGTGTGCTCATTCACACACTGAAGCCTCTCCTCTGCAGCTTTGTAAAACATGTCCTCTGGGTGGCGCAAGTGGTTCAACCATGCGTCATGAATCCCGAACCATTGTGGTCGTGGGTTCGAGACCAGTGTGGGGCGACTTTGAAATTGTGTATAAAATAATAATTTAAATTCCTTCCGGCTCTGCACTGCTGTTGGTGCTTAAATGCTAGCTGTGCTGCTGTAATTGATGTGCTTACTGTGCTTGATGTACATTAAATTTCTGATGTTTTGCTCTTCTGGCTCCGCATTGCGCTACAGCGGCTGTTGCTTGCTCTGCCTTGCAGGGCTTGGCCCCGTATTGCTGCTTGCAGCTATATTTATTATTATTATTCTTCTTCCTCCTCTTGAAGTCTATGGCAGCCCTATGAACCATACATAGGAAAATGATGAAATTTGGCACACTTGTAGTGATGGTAATGAAAAGTAATTGTAGCAATTTTTGAGTCTCTAGGTCCAACTCTATAGCGCCACCAGCAGTTCAAAAATTCAACATTGAAATGGTTATAACTTTTGAACCCTTTGATCTAGAAAAATGAAACTTAGTACACCTGATTCATCTCATCATGCTGATTAGAACCAATATCTTACATTAAGACTCCGCCCATTACAGTAGTGGCCATTTTGAAAAGTACAGTATGCAGTTTTTTTGCTACTCCTCCTTCAAAATTGGTCTAATTTTGTCCAAACATGTACTCAAATGATCTTCGGACTGAGCCGCATAAAAGTACTGTCCCCGATTTTTTTTATTCTTCTCTGATCAAAAGTTATGACGTCGCAAACTTAACGAGGTCGACCCAAAATTGGTTCAGAAGCTATAGCTCGGCCAAACTTTGATCAATCGAAACGAAAATTGGTACACTTCATCGGAAGCATGATCTGAGGTTCCATGCCAAAGTTGGGAACAGCGCCACCTACGGGTCATGAGATATGGAAAATGCATATTTTGGCCAATAACTTATGAACAGTTTGTCAGAAAATTATAAACTTGGTGTCTATCGATTCCTTGGGTCATGACAAATCCGTGGATATCGATTTTGCCATGATGGGATGTACCACGTGTCCGCCATTTTGAATGATGTCATAATTTGCAATATCTTTTAAACTATTTGAAATTTCTTCACCAAATTTGGTATGGATCATCATTAGCATGGCCCGAAGGTACATGAGAAGTTTGATCACAGCGCCACCTAGTGTTCCAGAGATATCATTGTTTTTTGAAAAAACACTTATAACTTTTGCCAACATTGCTTGAAATTTGATTTCTTTATGTCAATATATTCCTTGGCTTATGCCGATTTCAACGATATCTCATATGTTATTTTTCAACAATGTGACTGGCCGCCATATTGGAGCGAATGTAAAACAGTTTTTTCGCTACTCCTCCTTCAAAATTGGTCTAATTTTGTCCAAATATGTACTCAAATGATCTTCGGACTGAGCCGCATAAAAGTACTGTCCCCGATTTTTTTGCTCTACTGGAAAAAAAAAGTTATGATGTCGCAAACTTAACGAGGTCGACCCATAATTGGTTCAGAGGCTGTAACTTGTGAACAGTTTGTCACAAAATCATAAAATTGGTCTCTATCGATTCCTTGCGTCATGTCGAATCCGAGGATATCTTTTTTGCCAGGATTGGATGTACCACGTCATCATAAGCCATAAGCTACATCAGCATTAAGATAGCTTAGCATGCTAATCTGGTTAACTTGCTTTTGTGTGCTCATTCTTACACTGAAGCCTCTCATCTGAAGTTTGTGATTGTACATCCTCTGAGTGGTGCAGTCTGCTAAACCATGTGCTTCTAATCCTGAGCCGTTCTGGTTGTAGGTTCGAACCCTGTGTTGGATGAGTATAAAAATTGTGTTGATTCCTGTTTTGTTCAGGCATTTTTCTAATCTATTGCGCTAATGCTGCTTGTTTTGATTTCATCCATAAGTACTTCTGAACCTATCTGTTCTTCATGTACATTCTATTTCTGCTCTTTTTGCTCTTCTGGCTCCACATTGGCTAACCATAAGTTACATTAGCATTAAGATATCTTAGCATGCTTAACTGGTTGAGATGCTAAGTAATTCTTTTGTGTGCTTATTGTGTGCTCATTCTTAATCTGAAGCCTCTCCTCTGCAGCTTAAGCGTAAAATGCTAAACCATGTGCCATGAGCCCAAACCATTGTGTTACAGACATAGTGTCTTTCTGAAAAGTAACTCATTAGAATATGATATGTGGCACATTCATATAAAGATTAACGCTTGACTTGATTTATTGAACTTTGGCATCTTGGTAAAAATGTAAAAAAAAAACAGTTTTCCCAATGGTACTACTAGATGAGTAACAGTCACATCACCCAGAGGTTGTGAGTTCGAGTCCTGTCCAACTTCATAAAATGGTTTCTGTATTTTCCAGTTAAGTATTTTTTTAATCTTTCTTCTGGGATTAGAAACATTGTTTATTCTATGTTGAGTCTCACCTGAAGTCTTGAGTATTCAGAAAGTTTTGTGATCAAAAATGATTTCTATAGCAGTCCTTGACAATCTACTATTCTTGCAATGTAAGCATTTTCTTCATATTAATACTTTTTGCCTTTATGTGTTCATTCTCATGTCAATTTCCTTTTATGCATTGTGTGTAGTGAGCTAGAGAGTAGAAGGGTGTGATTTGATGTTGTCATGGTCTAAGTAAACCTATTTTTTTTTAATTAAGCTGGCTTTTATAAATTAAGTTAACTACATAAACTATTATACATGCATTTGTTTGGTTTAAAGCTTTAAGTATTGTTAAAGTTAAAATTAACATTCAGGTTGGACAACGTTTTAACTATTGTCCTGAAGACACTTACTAATTTTAGTATTTCAAAACAATAAAAATTCTTATTATTAGGGGCCAAGCCCCGAAGGGGCTATGGCACCTATTGTATCTGTTAGTTTTCTTATTATTATTAGGGGCCAAGCCCCGAAGGGGCTATGGCACCTATTGTATCTGTTAGTTTTCTTATTATTATTATTAGGGGCCAAGCCCCGAAGGGGCTATGGCACCTATTGTATCTGTTAGTTTTCTTATTATTATTAGGGGCCAAGCCCCGAAGGGGCTATGGCACCTATTGTATCTGTTAGTTTTCTTATTATTATTAGGGGCCAAGCCCCGAAGGGGCTATGGCACCTATTGTATCTGTTAGTTTTCTTATTATTATTATTATTATTATTCTTCTTCCTCCTCTTGAAGTCTATGGCAGCCCTATGAACCATACATAGGAAAATGATGAAATTTGGCACACTTGTAGTGATGGTAATGAAAAGTAATTGTAGCAATTTTTGAGTCTCTAGGTCCAACTCTATAGCGCCACCAGCAGTTCAAAAATTCAACATTGAAATGGTTATAACTTTTGAACCCTTTGATCTAGAAAAATGAAACTTAGTACACCTGATTCATCTCATCATGCTGATTAGAACCAATATCTTACATTAAGACTCCGCCCATTACAGTAGTGGCCATTTTGAAAAGTACAGTATGCAGTTTTTTTGCTACTCCTCCTTCAAAATTGGTCTAATTTTGTCCAAACATGTACTCAAATGATCTTCGGACTGAGCCGCATAAAAGTACTGTCCCCGATTTTTTTTATTCTTCTCTGATCAAAAGTTATGACGTCGCAAACTTAACGAGGTCGACCCAAAATTGGTTCAGAAGCTATAGCTCGGCCAAACTTTGATCAATCGAAACGAAAATTGGTACACTTCATCGGAAGCATGATCTGAGGTTCCATGCCAAAGTTGGGAACAGCGCCACCTACGGGTCATGAGATATGGAAAATGCATATTTTGGCCAATAACTTATGAACAGTTTGTCAGAAAATTATAAACTTGGTGTCTATCGATTCCTTGGGTCATGACAAATCCGTGGATATCGATTTTGCCATGATGGGATGTACCACGTGTCCGCCATTTTGAATGATGTCATAATTTGCAATATCTTTTAAACTATTTGAAATTTCTTCACCAAATTTGGTATGGATCATCATTAGCATGGCCCGAAGGTACCTGAGAAATTTGATCACAGCGCCACCTAGTGTTCCAGAGATATCATTGTTTTTTGAAAAAACGCTTATAACTTTTGCTAACATTGCTTGAAATTTGATTTCTTTATGTCAATATATTCCTTGGCTTATGCCGATTTCAACGATATCTCATATGTTATTTATCAACAATGTGACTGGCCGCCATATTGGAGTGAATGTAAAACAGTTTTTTCGCTACTCCTCCTTCAAAATTGGTCTAATTTTGTCCAAACATGTACTCAAATGATCTTCGGACTGAGCCGCATAAAAGTACTGTCCCCGATTTTTTTGCTATACTGGAAAAAAAAAGTTATGATGTCGCAAACTTAATGAGGTCAACCCATAATTGGTTCAGAGGCTGTAACTTGTGAACAGTTTGTCACAAAATCATAAAATTGGTGTCTATCGATTCCTTGCGTCATGTCGAATCTGAGGATATCTATTTTGCCAGCATTGGATGTACCACATCATAAGCTATATTAGCATTAAGTTAGCTTAGCATGCTAATCTCGTTAACATGATTTTGTGTGCTCATTCACACACTGAAGCCTCTCCTCTGCAGCTTTGTAAAACATGTCCTCTGGGTGGCGCAAGTGGTTCAACCATGCGTCATGAATCCCGAACCATTGTGGTCGTGGGTTCGAGACCAGTGTGGGGCGACTTTGAAATTGTGTATAAAATAATAATTTAAATTCCTTCCGGCTCTGCACTGCTGTTGGTGCTTAAATGCTAGCTGTGCTGCTGTAATTGATGTGCTTACTGTGCTTGATGTACATTAAATTTCTGATGTTTTGCTCTTCTGGCTCCGCATTGCGCTACAGCGGCTGTTGCTTGCTCTGCCTTGCAGGGCTTGGCCCCGTATTGCTGCTTGCAGCTATATTTATAGTTATTACTGTCATTATCTACCTTTACATAAATCTCTCGTTATTGTGGCAACATGATGAAGTGAACAGCTGAGGATCATCTATATGTCATCTCCTCATCGGCAGCTCCATCAGTATACAGTCCTTGTTAGTCTTTTAGGTTTTTGCATCAAAAACAATTTCTCATCTAAGAGATGCTCATTATCAGATATATGGAGATGATCAAACATGACCTGGAGGAATAGTGCTGCTGTTAATGGGCCATAAATAGAGCGTGCAGCCTCTGTCGGTCCGGGCCAATGTGGGTCTCGTAATGTTGATGACTTCAGTGGTGGACTGCAGACTGTAGGCTGTACCCTCTGTTCTTTCATGCACCGGGGTGTATTTCTGTCCAGTGCTCATTAGCGCTGCCGAGAGAAGCCAGGATTAAAAACACAGCGTCTTCTCTGCACGTCTAAAGTCTGTGGCATGTGTTGCTGAGATTTGCTGTCAGACATTGATGTCAAGTGTTACGTTAAAGCACAATTTGTGCAAAAACTGAAAATTGAAAGCAATGCTCATTAAGAATTCATCTCCAAGAGCTTGACAACATGATTTTCTCAAGATATAACAGTTATAGATGGAGTTGAACTTGATGACCTAACTGCTTTCTGTTAGCATAGATGGTTTCTCTATGTATTTATATATTTTTGCACTGGCGACAGGCACTCTGGAATACTTGATTCTGGTTGTTTTTTTTATAGATATTGTAAGAAAAAAGGATGTGGACGTCAAACATCTCGAAAATGAAGTTTATTCCAGCATAGCCGTGGCAAAGTACACAAAGCACCTTGGGTTCACCGGCGTCAGAACGAACCCAGAACATCCAAATCTTAAACCTTTTATCCTGTTACAGTTTACCACTTGTAATGTAAATGAAGCTCTGTCTTAAATGTAAATTGAGGATAACAATGAAAGGGATAAACTTTTGTTCCCACATCTTCGATATTCTTTCAAATAAGAACAGCCAAATGTAAAGGTGATAAGATTGTTCTGTATTCAGGATGAGATCGGAAGGAATTGTCTCTATGATAAATAAGCTCTTTTTAGGGAAGGAGCATATTTAAATGTATATGGCATGGAAGATGGATCGGAGCAGACTATAATAACCCAAACTATAATAAAAGACTAACCCTAACCCTTACCCTAACAATATATAGAATAGTAAGTGTTAGTATTAATTGGCCAAGTGTTGACTAAAAAGATAGCTCGGGTTGAGTTTGGCAGCTAATTCCACCAGCGGGGAACAGTCAAGGTAAAGTCCCGTGATAGGGATGTTCTGCCTCTGTGATGGCACCACAAGACGCCGTTCACTTGCAGAATGCAAGCTTCTGGAGGGCTCATAGGTCTGAAGTATTGAGTTTTGGTATAGGGGTGCAGAGCCAGTGGTTGTTCTGTAGGCAAACATCAGTGCCTTGAATGTGATGCAAGTGCCAATTAGCAACCAGTGCAAATTAATGAGGAGAGGCTTGTTAAAGACCAATCTTGTTTCAACATTCTGGATCAGTTGCAGAGATTTGACAGTACCTGCCAATAGAGCATTACAACAGTCCAGTCTGGATAGAACAAGAGGTTGGACAAGGAGTTGTGTAGGATGCTCTGATAGCAAGGGCCTGATTCTCCTAACCCAACGGGCACCCTGATATCAGTTTGACGTCAAAAGTTAGTCAAGACTTGATCAAGATGCTGCATGTCATTTTTAGGTCAGTTTGGAAGGCAATGTCTTCCAGTGGTAATTAGGTGAAAAGAGGAAGTTTTCAGTCCCACATTGATTACATCAAATTGGTGTCATGGTTTAGACTTCAAATTGATATCATATGGACATCACATTGACATCAATGATTTGTGTGTTTGATTGATATTAATTGCATATGAATTCTTTGTCAGCCTGATTAGTTTAAATAGCATTTTTTCATAACTGAGGCCTCGAAACTCATCCGTTTGGCACATCTTCTTTTGAACTGTGTGTAGCCGTTGGATTTGTGCATGTGCCCAACTAAAATTGCTGTGGGTGGACTTTAACTTAATAAAGAAATAACAATTCCGGACTGGTTTCTAATTTTATTTACATACCCATGCCGAAATGGAAGCAGTGGATAGGGCTGTCGCGGTGAAGGATTTTCCCTTGCGGTAATTATGAGTGGCTCATAGCGCGATATGCGGTTTTACCGCATTTATTAATTGATTTATTTGATTTGATTTATTTGTTGATATAAATAAGTGTTACGATGTGGTCAGCATGGACAAAAACGAGTACATTTTCAGTAACCAATAAACCGAAACTAAACAGCGTATCTGCGCATTGAAAGCCTGTCACTCAGCGCGCAGTTGTTACGGCAACGGACTGTCTTTGAGTGAGTCATTAAACCATTCATTCAACAACACGTTCAAAAACGCTGATTGATTCATTAAAAGATAGTAATGAAACAAGGTTATTTTTTTTTAACTTTGAGCTCCACTTTTCAAGGCTCAGCTGACCAGCAATGCGTTGCATAGGTAACACTGAGTTTTGTTTCCCGCGACCGCGAGTTCCTCGCGCTGTGGATGCTGACCAGCGCTGTCGCTGATGCCATTCATGGTAAATACCCTTTATTTTAAACGTTAAAAGGATGACAGGACAAATATTACAATTTTCTTCGGACACGGCAACCTTTTCACAAATAGGCTATGACTTGACCTCAAAGACAGACGCAGGTAATCGCACGCGCTCAGTTGATCTCTCTCATTCACTGTCTGTTTAGGCTTAAGTGCGAATCCACGAAGCCTCTGTACAAATCACCATGATAAAACCATGATCACCACGTCTTATTGTCATTATTAACTTATTTAACATTCAATACACATGCACAAAGTTCAAAACAAGAAGGGTATAGCCTTATGAAAAAAGAAAACGCGAATATCGCGGTTGCTGCGGTTATTTGAATTCCTCTGCGGTTGGCTTGTCAGTAGCGCGGTACTGCGATATTGCGGTTATCGCGACAGCCCTAGCAGTGGAGTGATTATTACATTTACCAAATTCATTACAATTTCATAAATTATAAACAGCATTTTTGCTGAAACCCCACATAAAGTATTGTGTAGTATCCAGATTTTTTTATTTATAGTGATACCATTATAATTACAATACATTTGATGTAATTACAATATAATTGTAATACCACATTTACAGGATTACCAGTTAGTTGTTATAAAATTGACACGTTGGGGTCGATTGCTCATATGGCTGAAATAGCTCAGTTGGGAGAGAGTTAGACTGGTTTCGCTTCAATCCCAGGTTTCGGCAAATGACGAATGTGTGAGTGTTTGTGTATGTGAGAATAGCTGAGCTATTTAAGGCGGCAGACTCAAGAAGTTTCAATCTTTTCAGCATTTTATTACTTTTGTGTCGTTATTTTGGTCGAGAATAGGACATCAGTGTGTGGATGTCAAGTTTTTGACGTCAATTTGATTTGCATATTTGATCGTCAATGTTTGATGTCAATTTGATGTCTTGTACAACAATCCCATTGGGCAATTGATGTTGAAAAGGCAAATCTGCAGGACATAGCAGTTCTAGAAATATGGTCTCTGAAGTTTAACTGGTTTTGGTACTTGTGCTGCTACCGTAGTGTCATGTCAGAAGACCTGTCTGGTCGCTATGTGTCAGTCATGTCCCATTTTGGCACCATTGGCACCCGAATTGTGTGGGTGTTTTTTTATACCAAGGACCCTCAAATATGACGATCCCCTTTGCAATGGGACCCCCTCTTAAAATTTAAAGGCAGCTATATGTGCATAGTATATAAAGTCCCATTAATACTGTGAGAAAGTGTTATATTATTCACAATGAAATAATTGACTTTTTATGTTGTTACTGTACTAAAGCCAAAAATAATTCAATTAAGTCAAGTCACATTTATTTATATAGCACTTCAAGTTCATACATTACAGATTATTAATGAATGTGATGATGTTGAAAATGTATCAATTATGAAACTAATTCAATTTAAGATCTACAGAAGACAATAGTGTCATTATTTAGGTCAATTAAGTTCGGTGTTGTATTATTTCAGTTCAAGAACAGTGTCAATGTTGCAAATTTGAAAATGTAAAAACGCAGAACGTTTTCTGTGATGGGTAGTTTTAGGGGTAGGGTTAGTGTAAGGGGATAGAATATACAGTTTGTACAGTATAAAAATCATTATGTCTATGGAAAGTCCCCATAAAACATGAAAACACAATTTTTACAAATTGTTTTTCTATGATTATTGCTAGATTATTTAATAGGTTTGTGTGCGTGCGTGTGTGTGTGTGTGTGTGTGTGTGTGTGTGTGTGTGTGTGTGTACAAATAAATACCCCAGTTTGAAACCTCTGCCCTAAACGAGAATCCTTCTTATCTCACCATCTGAACTTTCTCATAAAAGTGAGTAAATTTGCGATTTTTGCGATAATGACTGCTAACTGTTTGTTATCCATTGCATATTTTAATAATTTCCTTGCATTCCTTCATTTTGTGATTGTGTGTGTACAACATTTCACTTTTAGTAACCTGTATTTTTAAGACCAATGGTGTGCTACACTCTTCTACTGCTGAGCAGTGACATTTTGAAGGCAACACACCTGTGAAAAGCCTGACATGGTGTCGAATCCAGTTGTGCATGCAACACAGAATTAGCTCATGGAGCGAACCAACATAGTAATTAGCAAAGGGGATTTTAAGCACATTGACATTGATCGAGTTTTCCCACTTACAATGTTCCCGGCATGTGACGTGCCTGAGGCTCATTATGATAGATTATCCCTTGGAATGTTTCCCTTGCAGACAAAATACCTGCCAATCAGCTAAATGGTTTGTAATCCATTGTGCCAACCTATTGAAAATGCTGGGGGAAGCAGCTCCATATTCACCTCAGCATGTGTTTTAGAAAATTCTGGCCCTCGAGATTAAAGCTTGAAAATATGATACCGTCACATGCCTACACCGCATCCCACCATCAACATTTAGATGGTTTCTTTAAGAGACTTAAGGTGTTCTCATGCTTACCATTGTTCAGCGCATTTATATGGGCGAAATCCGGTCATTTCAATAGAAATCCATGCAATTAGGAAAGATTGCTCCATGCAGATTTCACAAGTTCAGGTTGATTCAAGTTCACTTTGATTTGCCACGTTGACCAACAGAAAACTGCTTGGTTTAAAAGTGAATTCTGTGCGAGTAATGCTTCATAAATAAATGGACTTGGGCTTTGAAAATTTCGCTGACATTTTGCTAATGTGGTCAAAAGTCCCAAAAATCTTACATTAGATCTGTTAGCAATACAAGCTCAACTTCACAAGTTCAGAAATATGTCGGAACGTAGTTCATTATCCAAGATGTAACACTACATTTTCAGCTTAGCCACAAGGGGTGCTAAAATGCAACTTGTCTTCTTCAACAGTCAGGTTTGTTTCAGGTTTGCTAGCGTCACATCTATCCAATGCGTTGGTCAAGCATTTGTGTCTCTGATTGCATACAGTATGTTACTGGCTAGAAAATTAATTCTATAGTTTTTTCATTGAGCCTGCAAACTATCATGCTTTTTAGCCTATATATAGTGCAAAATGTAAAAATCTTCCTCTCAGCTTTTCTAACGTTTAATTATCATCTGTTAGATAGCATATCTCATTTAGATTAGCATAAGTGAGTTATAGGCTATTTTTCCTCAGTGATGTGGCTCCACATACACGAGGGATTAGCGAAACCGCAAATTTTAACATAAAAGCACTCTAGCATTCATTTTGAGAAACAAACACTATGAAAACAAACGTGGTAAACAGCCGCCCCTCGGGGTGGAATTAAATGAAAAGTTACGTAAAAGAGGAAATTGTTTCCCTCAAATCAGACCGTTTTTTCATTCCTCCGCATGACAAAAGACTGAGTCCAAATGGAAAGAAATCTGCCGAGCGTATTTCCCGTTTCCCTTATCTCTCACAGGCTTATTTCTTTCGCCCTCAATGATGTTAAAAAGATTATTGCAATAAGCCACTGCAATATGAGGACACAGATATGAGTATTTTATTGAGGCGTGTCTCTCTCACATCTCCTCACTCTGTGCTCATTAAAACTTTCAAGTTTCTATACATCTATGCATGGCTTGTAATCTGAACCTTGTACGCGTCTCCACGTTTCTGCATTAACGGTCTCATTTCTTCTGCATGCTTGTGCATTTGCTCATTGATGGGGACCGATTGTACATTTAGTATTGGGAGTGCTTGTGTAAGAATGAACTATATCCGTTGGTTTCTGTCGGTTCCCTCACTTTGCACTGCGGTACATTTGAATTGAGGGGAACAGATGAAAAGATGAGGAAAGGATGCCTGCCGGGGGTAATCAGAGTTAGATGAGTCATCCGGAGTTTTACAGACAAATTGAATGAGTTCCAGTTTATATATAGTTGGTTGTGTTTATCCGTTCACCAGTCGCATGCTGTGGCATTGATTTTTAAACCACTTAAGCTCCCCAAAGATCTTTAGGTAAATGGAGTTTACTTCTTCGTATGGCTTTTTAAGAGTGTGTTTTCTTTTTTTACCCCTGCTGTTTTGGTGCTACTGACTGGCGCTGTGAATTACAATAGGCACATAAAAATATACACATACACAAGTGATTTTCAGGATACACTATAGGGATATGTGATGCATTCTTGACGTATTTGAGCTAATTTTGCTGAAGATATAAATTTAAAGCGACATTCATTGGATTTTAATGTTTGTCTGTGGAGATTGCATGGCTCTGTGCTTGAATTTCTGCACCTGTTAATAATAGATATATCTGAAATACATTAAAAAAATTCACTTAGCAGACGCTTTTATCCACAGCGACATACACATGAGGAATGCTATCACAAAAGCGTTTCATCCTAGTGGTACAAGACACTGGGAAATACTGCAAAGAAAACTTTTAGATTTCACATTCCACATTGACAAGCTCTATGTGAGGGGGTTAAGAGTTACCTCGCACATAACTTCTGGAGAAAATTTTTGTTTTTTTACTGTAGCATACACTAAGTAAAGAATAAACTAATATCAAGTGCTTTTTTAAGCAGCTAGTGCTATTCTAATGTAACAGGTCCTACACAAACCGCACCGAGTGGGATTTGATCCGTGGTCTCCGGTGTGGGAAGCGGGCTCGCTAAAAAGAATGCTAAAGCACCTCTTGAGGCCAGAGGAGGTTTACACGCAGAGCTCTTACTGGCCTAAGTCCCTTACACTCACCCCTCTAAACCTCACTCCCATCCGGGTCACGGCACCAAATGTAACGTCCTACTCGACCCGCTCTGAGCGGGATTCGAACCGCTGTCTCTGGCGTGGTAGGCGGGTGCGCTAACAAGGACGCTAGAGACCGCAGCCTTTTGAGGCCATGTACGTGAGGTTTACACACACAGCTCTTACTAGCCTACGTCCATTACACACACCCCCCTAAACCTCACTCCCATCCAGGTCACAGCCCAAAAAGTAACCCACTCCAAGCGGGATTCAAACCACGGTCTCCAGCATGGGAGGCGGGTGCATTAACAAGGACACTAAAGACCGCAGTCGCTAACATCAGTCGCTAGCGCACCTCTTGAGGCCAGGGGAGTGAGGTTTACAACTACATGTAAGATTATTAGTAGACTGTTGGGTTAGGGTTAGTACTAGTAGAATACATTTTGTACACATACATTTATTCTACTCACCCTAACCTAACAGTCTACTAATAATCTGACTAGAGTTAGTTGACATGTAGTTGCAAAGTTATTTATAGCCAGTAGAAGTGGACCATCAAAATAAAGTGTTCCCAATTTTTCCTCTCCTCTAATCTTTTTCCCCTCTCCAAAGATATATGACATTTGACATGGCACGAAAAAATATCCTTTTTAAAGCAAGTAATTCGGCGGCCATTTAGATAACATCTTCAGGCATCTATGTTATTTTTTAAAAAATCCACATTGACAAATGCTTATGTGAGGGGGTTAAGAGTTACCTCACACATAACTTCTGGAGAAAAATTGTGTTTATGCAAATTGAGTACACTTTTCTTTTTTTCTTTTTTTTACTGTAGCATACGCTAAATAAAGAGTAAACTAATATCAAGTGCTTTTTTAAGCAGCTAGAGCTATTCTAAGTTGCAAAGTTATTTATAGTCAGTAGAATGTCTAAAGTGGACCATCAAAATAAAGTGTTCCCAATTTTTCCTCTCCTCTAATTTTCTCCCCTCTCCATAGATATGACATTTGACATGGCATGAATATCCTTTTTAAAGCAAGTCATTCGGCGGCCATTTAGAAAACATCTTCAGGCATCTATGTTATTTTTTTAAAATCTGACAACAATGATAATAAAATTGTCTTCTTTTGTTTAAATCACTTTGCTGGTGTTAGCTGTTTTAGGATAGTCTTGGCTAATCTGGTCTAGCTGTTGTTCAGCCAATTTAGCTCGCAAAACCCCTTTAAAACCAGCAGCTATCAGACTAGCTTAACCAGGGGTGTGTTTCCCATACGCGCTGATTAACTATCATAGTACGATGCATTGTTGGAGAAACTAACCAACTCTCCTGTATCCATTCGGTTCATTCACTCAGCAGCTTTTTCCACAACGTTATTTCTCTGAGATGCTGCTGTATAGCGAACATGGCACCTGAAGACTACTTCACTGTTTTTAGTTTCCATGTCTTTTTGTTTTATTTGATTGATTAATCCTGGGTTCCCTCTTATATCTTTCTCCAGAGTCCCTTATGCACTTATGCACATTCTCTCTCTTCAAAAACAGCGCTAATTGTTGACACCCTAAAAGATATGGATTTAAATTTGTATGTATATATATATATAATATTATGGGCCCTATCTTGCACCAAGCGCATTTGACTTTGTACACTGACGCATGTATCATTCCTATTTTGCACCCGCGCACAGCGGACTTTGCCCTCCACAGACGTACGTCGGTAAATTAGGAAATTAACTTCCGCTCCCGGGGGCGGTTCAGCGAAAAGAGGAGGCGTGTTCCAGCTCAAACGTTCCCTGGTGCTATTTTGCAGGTTTAGAAAACAATTCCGCCACTGACCAGGAAAAACCTAGTCTAAAGTCAGTGGCGCGTTGCGCATGTTATTCATATGCTATTTTAAGGGCGCATGCTTGGCCATAATCAATGTAGCGTGTGCACAACGCGCATACACTTTGCTTATCTCATCTACACACAGACGCAGCAGTTCTCATTTTTAGAAAACCATACATTATTACAAGGAAAACTATTACCACACGAGGGAAATCATTGTCGTGTCCATGAAGATGTGAAAAAATAGGCATAAATCTAGCTTACACATTTACACAAATTATCATACGCCTGTTTAACCGAAGCTAATTTGGGTGGGTTTCTCCCATCCCCAATGTCACTTCTCTGTCTTTTACGGCCCTGACGAGAACGTCGGTCTCCTCGGCTTTGAACCGCTCCTGGCGTGCGCCTGGCAAATCCGCCGTTATAATAGCAATCCGCCATGGAACAAGCGTGCCTGCTTTTAAAGGGAATGTGAGATGACGCTCTGATTGGTTTATTTCACGTTACGCCCAAACCACACCTATGAGTAATGAAGCTACTTCAGACCAACCCATTTGACCCACAACCCGCAAGAGTCATTTATCCCGCCGGTATAATAGCAACAGTGCCCAAGACACGCCCACAAAGTTACTTGCGTTTCGCGCTTGATACTTGCGTTTAAGATCGTTAAAATATGGCCCTATATGTCATCTTGCTTCTTTTGCCCAAGAGCAAGATCTACAGTATATGTCCATGTAATTTTAACAAGAAACTATGCTTCTAATTACAGGTCGAGAGCTGTAGAACCACCCACACAAGTTTGCAAATGTTCATTTGAACTATGGTTTCAGGAAATGCTGAATTATTGAACTATGTTGCAAACGACTGAACTTGCAAACATATTTGCCTAACAATGCTTTTTGAAAACACACCCCCAGGCTGAGTGACCAGCAAGCAATTTAGCCCATTTTTCCCAGCTGGGGGTCCAGCTAAAATACATTACCATTCTAGAAGAAATGCTGAATTGCTTCTTTGATTTAAAATGCAGTACTTCCATTGTCACAGAACAGCCGCTACATTATGTTGGTAGTTTCTCCCATTTATTTTTCAGCGAGAGGCCTTCCTTATACTGTCCGGCAGTATGGAGACTTACACAAAAGAGTGGTACTGGGGTCACAAGGTTAGACTTGAATAAAATTACAATTCAAAAGGAGATTCAGTGAATATTGTGCACAGTCACATTTCCTTGACAGGATGGCAGTGCTCTGTTGTCTTGGAGAGACAGTACATGAAATCCTCTGCTGATGTGTTTACCTCTTTGCCCACGTCAGTACTTAGTAATACAGTTAATTTGATTTCAGTCTCAACTAAGGAGTAGTATGGAATTACACCTTCGTGCGGTGTTCTAGATTCTCCACTCCTGACCTAAAAACCTCAGCTCATTCATTCTCAGCACCTTAATATAAACGTTAGGAGCTTTATCATCTGCTTCACCCACAGCAGGCATATGTTATCATTTACTGCTCGTTAGCTTACTGATCACTCGCACCCAAGGTAAGGAAAGTAGTAATATATTTGTTAGCGAAGTTAGCCATTTATCAAACTCTTAGAAATGGCCAAGGATAAATCAACATTTTAAATTGTCTTGCTCTGGGCGTATGGTTGCATCTGAGGTTTGTGAATTTGTTAACATTAGCATTATTGAAATTGCTTAGATATTTAAAAAAAATGTTGGATGGGATTTGACTGGATTGTGAAAGTGTGCCAAAATGGAGTCATACCTGATCCTGAGGTTACATTAACTAAATAATCCATTAATATAACAATATTAGCAATAATTCGCCGCTTTCTGCATTAGCTACCTAGCTACATTAGCATCTGAACAAATCCCTAACCCAAATTTGGTTCGCAACTCATCCCGCACAAGTGCTACGGAATGATACATCAAATTGTGTGGTTTGTTGAGGAGAGGTGTGCCATTTGAAATATAATTTTAATCTGATGGACAATAAAACAAAAGACAAAAAGTCTTATAGACTTACATTGAAGGAGGGCTAAATTAACGAAAACATTTACGGAATTTAATAAATGTCTTAAGATAAACTCAAAGAAGTAAATAAGAGTGTTCCTAAGTGATTAGGATTTTTTTTTTTGTTACATTAAAATGAGAAAATATGGTTTTGTGTTTCATTAGACATTGTCGCCTATAGGGCGGCGCACTTTTGTTGCCGTACTGTAACCGTTGAAATAACTCTCTTCTTTTCTCACTCTAGATGTACATTCAGACAGCCACACTGACCGTCTCTCTGAGCCTGAGTGCGTCCGTGTCTCTGGGGATGCTTTACATGCCCAAAGTCTACATCATTATCCTGCACCCGGAGCAGAACGTGCCCAAACGCAAGCGCAGCTTCAAGGCCATCGTCACCGCTGCCACCATGACAAACAAGCTCAGCCAGCTGGCCAGTGAACGGCCCAATGGAGAGGTGAAAACCGAACTCTGTGAGAGTGGGGACAATAGTAGTGAGTACAGTCTTCTCTAACATCCACACTTTGTTATAATGTTAATGTGGAACATGGGTCAATGACATGATGCTAATCTATTCATTTATTTAAAAATACATTAAAAATGCAAATCATGGACTGTAAAAAGTGATCAGTTGAATTAACTTAAGAAAAAGTGAGGAAACCTGTTGCCTTAAAAATAAGTATTAAACTTCACGTAATTGAAATTCCACATAACTTAATTTTTTCAATTACACATGAAGTTCATTTACTTAATTTGAATGCAACGGGTTTCCTCACTTTTAAGTCAACTGATAACTTTTTACAGTGTGTCTTTAGTTTGTGTATTGAAATTTATTTTGATATTTTTGGGGGGCATAAAGTAAAAAATTCAAAAACAGGGTTCTTTTCTTGAAAAGAAAACCTTAAGTAGTTTGACATAATATTTTATTTCCTCTTAAATTGGTGGTTCTCAACCTTTTTGACAACATTGTTTGAAGGCCCAACACTCCCAGTTTCTGTAAATTAAGTTTTAATAATATTCTTCAAGGTTTTCATTCTTTTAACCAATGAATTTTCATGATTGCGTCATTCATGATTTATTGGATTAAGATTTTTTCTTAAACAATTTTCACTCATAATTTCTACCTGATTGGGAGTGGGATGTCATGTCATGTGGTTCACATAAATATAGAAACTTTTATATTTATTAATTAATAATTCAACATTTCAATATATTTTTGAAAATAACGTATGCATAAAAAAAATGTATTCAATGTGTAAGGAAAATATTGTATTACTTTTTACTTTGTGGTTGCACCACATGACATTTTTAGAGTCCTCTTAACAATTATTGTTAAAAAAATAAAACCAACATGAATACAAAGAGTACATTTTTTTTAACTAGATTTTAAAAAATAATAATAATTTTCTTTATCATGCATACTCTTAAATGTCATTGACCCACATACATTACATTCATATATTTAACAAAGTAAATACAGTATATTACGGAAATGTCACTATTCCTTTAATGGTGGCTAAGCTGTGCATGATCTTTGTTCTAATGAGCTGATAACTTCAATGCTGCTAAAATGTTCGCATTGGTTACTCTCTTTGGCATTTATCTTGTCATCTGAAGCTTTTTATTATGAGGAAATGAAGCAGATAAGGATGCATTCACTAGAGGATCATTGCTAATTCATTAGCTATGCTGCCTGCATTGTCTGACGCTAACACTAGATCTCTTATAAAATCTGAATTACTGACTGCAAGCTCATGGAAACAGACTGTACTTCAGCAGCCAGTGTGGTGTTACCTTTTACATGAAGGATCCGATCATTAACCAGGGCAAGGGCAGCAGCATACACGGGCCCACAGCACTGTAAAAGTTAATGCAAATGTTCAGACCCTCACTAATGTGCCATGACCCCTCGGCTAAAGGGCTCTAACACTGGGCCAGTTCATAATGAGAGTCAAATGTACCATGTAATGAATGTAGAGAATACCATTTAGAGGACAAACACGTTTTGGTGTTTCTCATTGCAGTTTTACTATGTCCGTTTTAGTGAACAACATTCAAATATGCTAATCGGTGTTGTTGTGAGTCAGTTCTGTACAGGTTTTAGTAGCAATATGGGCCCATTATTAGGACAGTATTTGAAGTGTAAATGTGAGGTCACATTAGCTATGAACTATAAAGCACCGTTCGCACAGATGGTGGTTATGTCCCTGAATGTGACTGAACCTAAAGAGATTATTGGCTATTATTGGGAAATAGTTGAAAATTCTGACATTACTAAATGACCCTGATGTCATTCTAACACAAAGGAGAAATTTTGAATAATGTGCTTTTTTGTGCAGTTTCAAAGAATTGAGATGTCAAGCTTCAAAAATGCTACAAAAGCACCATAAAAGAGGTCCTTATGACTAGTATAGTATATTTCAAATCCTCCATAGACACAAGAAGACTGAAATTCAGGTCGTTTTTCACTGAAAATCATCCTCTTTAGTAAACACTTAACTGCTGTGACCGGATCAATATAAATGAATCATTCCAACCAAAAGAATGATTTGTCTTCAAAGTTTCAATCTGTTTGTCATAAAGCTATCAAAAGACTTGGAATATATTGCATATGGGCCATTTTTATGCTTTTTTTGGTGCTTTTTTATCATTTTAGAGCCTGACAGTCCCAGTTCTCATTCACTTTCATGACATTGAGTGGCCAAAATTCACCTTTTGAAAAGAGAAACTCGAATGGGTTTCATGACGGTTAAATGATGCCTGAAGTTTTATGTGCATATTTTCTGTCTGAGTGAATGTCTAAAATAAGGGTTCGTTTTGATTTTAATTTAATTTTGAAGCATGCCATGAATTCTTTTTTGAATGACTTTTCACAACTCAAACCTTTTCTGCAAAAAAAGGCACAAGATAAAGGAATTACAAAAGAGTGTTATTACTTTCTCAATTTTTTTCTTCTTACTTTTAAATGAAAGGAAGCAGCAAAATCATTTTCAATCTATGAAACAAAGTGAGCATTTTATTCTGATGGTTGCAGAGCTACGTTCAGAATCACATTTCTCCCATCTCTTGCTGTGACATTTGTGTCTTCCGATACACAGCAGTGTTCTTTAACTGGCTATTTTCATTTTCAGCACCGTCCACAAAAACAACCTACGTCAGCTACACCAATCATGCCATATGACTGCACATCCTGAAAATGGTTTGGCATGGATCCGGCAGAACAGGATCCAATGACTGAAACCCAAGCATGAGACATCAGTGTTGTTTGTGGACAAGAGGATGGACTCTTGGACTTTTTTTTTTTCTTGGATATTTTATAAGAAAGCCTAGGCGGACATCCAAAAAATGGAGACAAAAGCTGCCATTTACGTGGGCAGCCAATAAAACGGGACACTGGCAAAGAGGGGTAAGAAAAAAAAATACAAAAGTTTAAAGAAACAGAACAAATATTGGAGTCGACCATGTTACATGTTATTCTAATTGTAAGTATTTTGTGGTTGTGAAATTTTTTTCATTCTTGTCCCACAGTGTCAGACCTGCATTGGAAAAATGCGTTTGTCTCTTGTATTGGCTACTCTGGTCTATAACCTTGGGTTGTGAGTGTGCAAATGCCATGTTGGAAGCATGCCAATTCAACTTTTTATACAAATAATTTATTTATAATAAAGGAATGTTTTTGAAATGTGGTGGGTGTTTGGACATTTATGTTTTTGGGGATGAAACATGTAATACGTAATTCACAGTAGGGCTTCAACTAACAATTATTTTCATAATCGATGAATCTGTTGATTATCTGTGATTATTATTATTTTTTATAATACTAATTTAAAAGCTAAATGTAATGTCCAACAACTAATATTTTATCAAAATGAATATTTTAGTCAGCGTTATTGTGCTTCATTTCTTTGTCGCACTGTCAGCAACCAATAATGAAATATGTTGTTGATTATTCTTGTTTTGTTTTATAATAGTTTTTCATTGACATCAGAGACATCAAACAAGTGCCTCTAAAATCTTGTTTGCATATGCGCTTTTTCAAATTCGGCACGTCCTGATGTAATGTAAAAGACACAGCATGTCTATCAGTGCTTTTTTTGGACTGATTCTCCCATAAAGCTATAGTATAACTTCAGTAGAATTGTGTTTCACAGTATTTATTATTATTTTAGCTATATAGTTCCTGGTCACTTTATGCTTTTATTGTATGGAAAAGAGCAGCATGGACATTCTGTGAAATATGTTTTTTTATGTTCTACGGTAAAAGTTTGGAACAACAAGAGGGTGAGTAAATGATTACAGAATTTTATTTCTTTTGTTGTTTTTTAGTGAATTAAAGGTACAATATGCAAGAATTTTTTGCTGCTAGAGGGCGCTACATTCCAAACAACAACAACAACGGCGTAGCTTGATGACGATGTGAAGGAGCGTGGAATGATGGGAACTGTCGTTTTAAACTCCACCGTGGATGTAAATCAGTCAGACGGGAATCGAAAAATCATGTTCATGGATGAGGCTAAGTTCTATTTTTATAATGACATGCTTTTTGTGGCGAGGGGGGCGTGGTTCAGCGCGGTCTGTAATGGGAGAGAGAAGAGACGAGCGGGACGCAAGTAGGTCAAGTGCAAATGACGAACACCTGTGTCTTATTGCTGTGATCCGCGTGGAGAGACCGCTTATAAGCCGCGCGCTGGAACGAGAGAGAGACTGAAGAGAAAATTGGACGCAGAGAAAGAAAACCGGTGGATCTGAGCTCTCATTTTTGAACTGTTTTGTGCCGTCGCGGTTGCCACGGTGAATGCGCGTTGTGCACGACTTTTGTTTGTTTTGCTTTATTTTTAATAAAGTACGAGTCCCAGTCACGCCGACCCCTGTCTTCTTCCTTCCTGACTCTTGAACCTCATCACACTTTTATTTCATTAAAATGAATTAACCGCAAGAAAAGTAAGGTTTAATACTAAATTGGTATTCATAGATGTTACTGTATGTCGAATTCATTGTTGTGATAACGCGGCGCACTTTTACGTGTTCTAAACAATTGTTGTAAAAGTACATTCGAACATACCCACATCATTTGCCAAAATACTGATTAATCTTTATGTATAACAGCTATATTTATTTACATGGCCATAAACACCAGACGTGATAAACAATGTCAATAAACTAAACACAAACCTAAAGCAATAATACTTCCCTTACATAAACATAACTATTACCGAATGCTACATTTGGAAAATATAAAATTAAGCATGCTTTGTCGACAGAACCAGCTGCAATCGGTAAAGAATAATTGTGTTCCATAACGACAGCACGAAACAAGCTAACGTTTGTTGCTTGATAGACGCTACAACTACAACTTCCGCATTTGTCCAGGACTCCACGCAGTACGAGCGGAAACCGAGGGTAACGCGGATATGACGCAATTGACCGGCGACTCCCAGCTCCCCCCTGCTCTAACGCCCCGTTTCCTTGGTTAAAATCGCAATTTTCTCACGATTTAAAAATAGTTGGAAACATTTGGGATATTGTAAGTAATCAACTTAACAAAATATATAACACTGGCCTTGAGATTATGGGATATTTTAATGCAAAATTCTTACATATTGTACCTTTAATCATACTGTTTGTAAAACTAAGCGTGTAATAGTGCTGAAGAATGTGTCATGCATGTACAGTATTTCTGTTTACGTGAGTCTAGACATTTCCAGGTGAGTCTCGCATATAAAAAATGCCAAGCTGGCAAGCTGGTATAATTTATGAGCTGAATCTGAGCAGGTGTACTGCGTTCCAAATATAGAAAGCATTCATTATCTTTCCATGGCAATACAATATGTGTTATTTATTACCGTGCATATAACTTTCCTTAAATCTTAAAGGAGCTTCAAAATTGTCCAACGTTCCTTATCCTCAGAAAAGTGGAGAACACCTAGTGTTGCACGCAGCATTTTAAAAAGCCTTACTGTCCACATATTGAAACTTCTGTCAAAATGACCTTTGACATCCACTACGCCTTCTTTACCTGACCTCAATATTTTTAAGCATAAATGCAACTCATTTACACACTTACCTCGCAGCAGTTTTTAAAAAGGATGTTTCGGATCCAGTCGGATGCCGTTAATTGGCTCTCTGACTGACAGAATATTCCTGCAACTAAACTACTTCCTTGTAACTATGTCTACCAAACCCAATTATCTCTCCTTAGAGCCTTTTCTCACTAATTACTGCCTCTCAGTTGCTATTTAAGACTCATGAGATATGAAAAAAACAGCATTGATAACAAAAATAAACAGGCCGTTAAATAGTTCTGGCACTTCAGATGTTTCCGCAGTGCACAGCTTGGCGGATGGCATCCTTCTCTTTGACTAACACACTGCGAATGGCTGGAGTACAAGAAAATAATGGAGAAAATTGACCACGTGTTGTCGGTGATCAATATTTGTTCTGTGGAGGAAGACGGCGACAGACAACTTACACCTGAGAGAGGAACATCAATACAGCAATAATAATGGCAACTTAAATTGTTTATGGAGAATTCAAACAGCATTTGGAGCATTTAACAGCTTTTATTCACTACAGTGTTGAGTATAAAATCCACTGGTATCACTTTACCATGCCTCAAGACACTGTTTAGATGTTTTATTTCAAGACATTTGTATGTTTTTTGTCCTTAAAAAGCTCTGTGTGTAGGACTGATTTCTTACACATCTCATACCAAGCCTCCATTGCTAATTCCAAAATGTCATTTTAGAGATTTAGTAACAGAGGCTTGCGCTAATGATATGCAGACTAATGCAGTTATTGGAGAGAGATTGATAGATTGCTTAAAGGGATACTTCAGGATTTAGCATTAAGCTTTGTATTAGTAGCAAACCTGTAGTATTTTCGAATTACCGTGCTTTCCACCCTCATATCCCCCTGAGAGGAGAGATTTATGTATTTTTTGTCTGGAAAAAATCCTCCGATGACGCAAAAATCGTCATTTTGCGTCATCGGAGGATTTTCTGGCGCCACCGGCCTTGCGCCGTTCTCCCGCGGCCGTCAGCCTTGTCCTGCTCGCCACAGTAAACATAATGAATGGCGACTGTAGAACGCAAAAGCCGAATCCCGGACATTTTGGGCGATCTCGAAATCCCAGGCAGACTCGTCACGGAGACTCACTGGTAGCCTAACCTTGTTGTTTTCAACTGTTGTCTCGATGCTGAGAAATGTCATGTAGTTTTGCAGATGCTGAACTATTTTGTTGATGAAGTCACAGGGTAGCGCTGACAACGTGTTTCTGTGCGCGTGAATGTTTCCGTCTGTGTCTGTACTGCATGTGTGTGCGTTGTACGGGAGAGAGGGTGAGTGCTTTTCATAGATAATGAAACGTAATTTTGTGGGGAAAACATGGAAATAGTTTGTCCTTTTTTCTCATAGTGTGTGTTATATTTATTTACTTGGTCAATGTCTTTGTGGGTTTTGATGTTGTAGGCTGTACGGATCTTTGAAATATCTGAAATCATTTGGCGAAGTGATATGGAGCAGTAATGAGGCCAAGTACTGCCTGGAACTACTTTAGCTGTGCATTATTTTACTAATAATTCAACGGCCCGTCGTCAATTATTCTTAACAGATACTTTTGATTTTAATAATGAGGTCAATTTTGAAATGAACATTGTCTGAGTTTAATGAATGCTTTGGAACTAGAAGTATTGTTCATTGTTGGTTCATGTTAACTAATGTAGTTAACTAATGTTAACAAATGGAATTGGTAAAGTTTTACCAATCCAAGCAGAAGTGAGAAATGGGAAGTATTTTCCCCTCTATTTTAAAAGTTTCTAAGCATTTTTCTTTTGCTATCCTAACTATCGAAGTATTACACTGTTATTATATTATTAGTTGCATTTAATTATTAGCCTATTTAATTATTTTGCTGCCTGTGACATTATAAGAACAGACCTGCAGTCCATATTTCCTTCCCTCTCTTCTCCTTCCTTTCCTCTCTATCCTTCCTTCCCTCCCTGCTCCCTCTCTCTTTCATTCCTTCAACCCCTTCCTTCCTTTCCTCCCTCTCTTTCCTTCCTTCCTTCCTTCCTTCATTCCTTCCCTCCCTCTCTCTTTATTTCCTTCCTTCCCTCTCTTCTTCCTTCTCTCTCTCTTTCATTCCTTCCTTCCCTCCCTCTTTCCTCCCTTTCCTCCCTCTCTCTTTCCTTCCCTCCCTTTACTTCCTTCCTCCCTCCTTCCCCCTCCCTCTCTCTATTATTCAATTTATCATTTCCTCACTCTTTCCTTCCCTCCCTCCCTCTCTCTCTCTCTCTCTCTCTCTCTTTCTCTCTCTTTCCTTCCTTCCTTCCTTCCCTCCCACCCTCTCTTTCCGTCCTTCCTTTTCTTAGTCACGACTCACCATGTTGAGAATAACTGCAATGGTAAGTGTGACTATAATTTTTCATGATGAGGCTCGTTCAAACCAGAGACGATAGCTATAATTATAACTATAATTGTTTTAATAATCATTCTAAGTCCACACTACAACTATAATGATAATAACACAGAGGAACAATATCACTGAAATCACTCTCAGAGGGATTTTTCCAGCTGATTAATGATAAAACATTGACAGCTAATTCACCCAAATTTAAAGAGCTTGAGCATTTAAAGCCACAATTGTTCATGCTTTCAATAAACATAACATTATCATTCGTTGGTGTGGACGCTAATATAGTTATAATCATGGTTATCTTTTTTGTTATTTTTTGCCTCTAATCATATGTAGGGAAGAATGATGAATCTTATGTCTTAGGACACTAGATTTAGTGCTGCATCAGAGAATGCTGTGAATCTATTGATTTCAGCGGGGAATGTGTCTTATGAGACTTATAAAAAGTTATAAAGAGCAAAAAACAGAAGCCCTGCCCTTATCTCATCATTAGAAATGTAATCTGCTGTTTTTAAGTCAGCTTTTTTTGAACTATGCCAGCCCTAATTGATTCAAATACGATGCGGGAGGCTAATTGATCACAGGATCGGATTCTTTCAAGCCTGAGAGCCAAGCGTGAGGGAGAATCTGGGTAAAGCTGTTTTTTTTTAATCTGCAGACTTTCTATGGGATCAATTTGCCCGGCATTGACCTAGACACAGATGTCCCAGAAGGCCTTTACTTTCTGCAGCAACTATAAGGGCTTTGCTCTGGTAAGGATATCTCATTTGTACAACTTTCCTTCTTCCTAAGCAACCTTTCGTTTTTAATTTATTCAGCTCCGTACTCTAAACAAGGATGAAGTGATATGCTTTATTCAGCATTAATGAGCTGCTGTGCTCCTTATTTCAGGCTTGTAATTAAAGTAAGTATAGACATTATAGACACCATGCTATGTCAATTTACCACTTATAGAGAATCCTGGTACCATTTTATGACAGTGCAGACAACAAACAAACAAAATATATATGTCTCATCAATTATTATTAATAGTAATACCTTTTAGGCGCATTTCAATTACAAAAGCAATACAAAACACAAACATACAAATCTAAAAGAATATAACACCAAAACCTTTCCCCTGAATTGAAGTATTGGCAGTTATCAATAAGCAACGTAAAAGATTGTGATTTATATCAAGTAGACACACTTCTGTTTTGTATTAAGCTTTAAGAAATTGTTACTATTTGTCATTATATGGATTAAGTTGCATCATGCATCAGCTCAGAAAAAAAATACATTTTTATTTATTTGTCACTGGTGGTTAAGGCACTATGGTGTCTTGACAAATGTCTGTGGAAACAAAGTAATCTCAGATCTGATCTCAGAAAAGGCTTAAAATCACACTGTCAAATCTTGTGGTAGCAATTGTTGATAGAAAAACAAAATATGTAAGATAATGGATGCTTTTGAATGTGATGGTTGCAAACAGAACAAAGTGTACTCAGTATCATGCAAAGAAAGAGGGCACCGCAGTAGGGCTCCAAATTTAAAAATCACACTTATTTTCTCCAAAATAAAATAGACTTGCTGCAATACTATACAGAAGAAACCTTTCAAAACAGACCTGCCGTGAGCTCTGAGATTAGATTATGACATGCTTTGGTAAAAGCCATTGTGATTTAAATTTTAGCTTTAAAAGATTTAATTTCAATAGTCTACTTTAGACATTCAAATGACTATGTAACTTTGCAACATATCAATTAACTCTCATTAGAGTATTATTGGACGGTTTGGGTTAGCAGAATAACTTGACTTGTATTTTCAAAGTTAGACAACAAGGTTTTCGCAGATATTAAGCAGACAGTACTCTAATGACTGATAGTTGACATGTAGTTGTAAAGTTACTTTTAGTTAGTAGAATGTCTAAAGTGGTCCATCGAAATAACGTGTTACCAAAGATTGTATTTAAAGCTGCAGTCCGTAACTTTTTTGGGTTAAAAAATATCCCAAATAAATTTGTGAGCAAGTACATAACCAGCCAGTGTTCAAAACTATCTGCTTGCCTTAGCTCGATTCAAAACGGTAAGCTTGTAATAATGTTTTTAACTCCAGTGGTACTGATGGATTTCCGTGGGAAATTCGAGCATGTCTTTGCGTCATTACGTCACATCCAAGGCTCGAAATTGCGACCATTTTGGTCGCATATGCTCCTGAAATGTAATCTGTGCGACCTAAAAATATATTTGGGAGCATTTGTGCGAGTGCAAATAATGGTTGTGGTGCGACCTGTTTTCATTTCTCTAAAAAACGTTTGCAAATTACTTCACAGTGTGTACCTTATGTGCGCTGATACGCGATGGCCGGACCGTCATTCTATCCAACGTTATATAACCAATCCCGGGGTTTTTCCTGCATTGATTTTTTTTTGGCGGCCGCCAAAGCCTTATTTGATCGGTGCGTGAGTGACTGCTGCGCTTGACGAGAGAAAGCCCCGGCCGCGCGCGCGCACTCTCACGTCTTCAAACAACACGAGCGCTGTCTTGCTCTCTCTCCCTCGCGCATATTAATCAAAATCATTTGACACGATAGAAAAAGGGCGGAAGACCGAAGTTTCACGTGGAGCATTCGGAGATTTTTTTTCTCTCCTAAATTACCGTGGAGTGTGAATTGTGCTAAAAAATAAACTACCGGGATAATCACACAACGCTTGCCGTATGCTACACGTCCACTAATGACACATCCGATTCGCGAACTAATGACTCATTTGAACCGATTCACTTTAATGAATGGTTAAAACAACTGATCTGTCCAACACACTCACGAGACGTCGGTGTATAACAAATCGGTAACACTTTACAATAATGTTCCACTTATTAAATTCTAGTTAACACAGTTAACATGTACTATTAATAAACTGCACTTTGTTAATTTGTTAACCATTGTTAATTTTAATTTCAACATTTGGGCTACTAATAGCCTGCCCTACATTATTGAAATATTTTTATTTTATTTGTTAACATAGTTAATGCACTGTGTGTGAAGTAACATTAATGAACAGCTGTATTTTTATTAACTAAGATTAACAAAGATTAATACAGCATATTAATAGCAATAGAGTGCCAAGCAAAAAATGCAGGGACAGGTGTGTGGCAAACAAATCAGGTTCATCAGGTTTGATTATTAAGGCTTTTAATCGGGCAGGATACGTCAAATATAACCATACTGTCTATGAATATAACACCGCATACACCATCGCCAAAGAAGAGCTTGCCTTCACTAAATTTATGTCAAATGACAAATCATGTGCCGATATCATCGGGGTGAGATGATATAGAGCCAGAAGACCAAATTTCAAATCTTGGCCACAGGATGAAATAAAATCTGTTAATATATAATTTGTAGTTGTGGTGCTCCTTAATTTTTGGTGGGTGCTCCTAAATTTTTGCTGGTGCTCCTAACTTTTTGAAGTTGGGAGCACCAGTGCTACCAAGTAAAAAAGTTAATTTCGAGCCCTGACATCTGTACACATAAAGAAGGAGTCTCCGCTATAGGCTATGTTGCGTGTGAGGATGTTGGAGGTGGAGATTTATAGCCTTTTCTCACAGCACTTGATATAATTAAACTTATCAATTTGATGGCAGATCCAGAAAGGTTCGAACAACAATCACCAGTGACAACTGGAGATTCACCCGCTGTAAAACGCAAAAGACTTCGGAGTGGCTACAGAAAAAAAGAGACTGCAACCGGGCCCATGCGAAAACAAGGATAAATATCAGAAGGGCTTTTGAAAGGTGGCATGAACTCTGTGTTTTGAAGGGGTTCAAATGATGACATTCAGATGACATTTTCCTGTGAAAATTCTTACGTTGGTCATACTTCCAATAAGTGGACCAAGTCCAGTAGTCTCAGCGCATCCGAGTCCAGTGGTCCCAAGTCCAGTAGTCTCAGCACATCAGAGTCCGGTGGTCCCAAGTCCAGTGGTCTCAGGCCATCAGAGTCCGGTGATCCCAAGTCCAGTAGTCTCAGCGCATCAGAGTCCGGTGGTCCCAAGTCCAGTAGTCTCAGGGCATCAGAGTCCGGTGGTCCCAAGTCCAGTGGTCTCAGCGCATCCGAATCCACTGGTCCCAAGTCCAGTAGTCTCAGCGCATCAGAGTCCGGTGGTCCCAAGTCCAGTGGTCTCAGGCCATCAGAGTCCGGTGGTCCCAAGTCCAGTAGTCTCAGCGCATCAGAGTCCGGTGGTCCCAAGTCCAGTGGTCTCAGGCCATCAGAGTCCGGTGGTCCCAAGTCCAGTAGTCTCAGCGCATCAGAGTCCGGTGGTCCCGGAG
Source organism: Squalius cephalus (assembly GCF_949319135.1). Classification (NCBI taxonomy): domain Eukaryota; kingdom Metazoa; phylum Chordata; class Actinopteri; order Cypriniformes; family Leuciscidae; genus Squalius; species Squalius cephalus. The sequence continues at coordinate 14,623,657 of NC_137144.1, forward strand.
GTCCTACGACCATTAGCTGCACTTCCTGTTGGATCCAGAACGGATCCAGCTCTCCCTTTGTCTTTGAGTTCACCCAGCGTTACAGAAATTACTAATATATTTGTATATTTCAGAATATTTTTATTAATATATTTAAAATGTATTGTTTTATACTTGATATATACTATAATCTAAACTATAATTTATTCTATAATCAATGACTTCAACTCATTAGTAATACTTCATACATAGTTAATTCAGTCATAAAGACAACTATTTTGCTCCAATTTTTTTCAAAAAGCTTTTATTGTTGGTTAGTTTGGTTCATAATTAAAAAAAAATGTAAATGTCATTGGAGGGGGAAAAAAAAGGGAAACACACTTCCAGAGCCAAGGCCACTGTTGAGCTCTGTTGTTAATCGTTCGATGCAATACTGCTCAACCTTTACTGTACAGGCTCCTATCAAAACAAGCAAGCATTTGTCTTCATTTTTAAATAACCTTTCCTCTTGTGGTTACATGACCCTGAATGTCTTTCTGAAGTTTTCCGAACCAAATCTCTTTATATCACATCACATTCGCTGACTCCATTAGTGGATTTTGCATTGAATTTTAAATGCGTCAGCACGTCACTTTAGGGTCGGATTTGCAGATTTCAGGGTCAGATTTCAAGTTTACAGATATTTCTGTAATTGCAGTTTAGCAAAACTAAACCTTTTGAAAACAAAGACAAGAGAATAAGGAGGTCTGAGCAACTCTACAGAATGTGATACATAAAACTTTCATTTTAACCTTGAGAAATATTCTTCATTCAGGAATAGCATTGGGTCATTTTATGCAGCACCACTTGAACTCTGTACTTTTTAAAAAATGAGTAGCTGTAATTTGTAAAAAGTGTTTTTCATAAAAGGTTATTCGAGACTTACAGAAACAGCTTCTAGTTACATTCAGGCACTTAAAGCTCATAAATTATGACTTGATTATTTAGACCGTGGCAAGATAGTTTACTGAATGGAATTTATAACAGGATGGAAATAAACATGTCAAATTTGACATTGCTCTTTAAGTGAAAAGCTTATACAACAGTATCAGTTTGAATTTCAGTTTGATATTTGTAACCAACAAATTTTATATGTTTTCATTTCTGATTTTTTTTTCATAAAAATAACAACACCATAACAACCACCCAGAACACCCTAGCAACTGCCTAGCAATGCCCTAGCAACCACCCAGAATACCCTAGCAACCACCTAGCAACACCATAGCAACCACCCAGAATACCCTAGTAACTGCCTAGCAACGCCCTAGCAAACCCCCAGAATACCCTAGCAACTGCCTAGCAACACCCTAGCAACCATCAAGAATACCCTAGCAACCGCCTAGCAACCACCCAGAATACCATAGCAACAGCCTAGCAGCACCATAGCAACCACCCAGAATACCCTAGCAACCGCCTAGCAACACCATAGCAACCACTCAGAATATCCTAGCAACGCCCTAGCAACCACCCAGAAAACCCTAGCAACCGCCTAGCAACACCATAGCAACACCATAGTCTAACACCACAAAACATGACAGAGCATTTAGCAAATCCACTGCTATATTTCACTGATATTTGTGCTGTTGTTTTCCCACCAAAATAATTTCACTCTCATGGATGATATAACTGAAGAACTTTTTTATAGTTTTACATTTTAGAAGTTTTCCCAAACATGAACACAAATAATCTATGAAATTTCTGGAAAATTTAGATTATGCATCAGAGAACAAAAACTACTTGATACTCTTTTCATGAAATAAAGAAAAAGAAAAAGATCCCCTGGACAGACAGAAAGTTTGTTAATTTTGTACATAATAACGCTGCGAGTTCACTAACTTCTGTCACATTGCTTAGAACACAGTGTTTGACGTTTAGTACGAAACATGGCCTAAAGGTGTGTGTTCTCATAAATATATTCTTGCAAAAATTATTAATTTTATGCTCCCTTGGGAAAACACTTTTTAGTCTTCTAAAGGTTGCTAACAGTTTTTGAGGTCGTCGTAATTAATTGAGGTTTGTTTTTGTTCTACAGACATGCCTTCAGTACGTAATTCGTAATGAGCTAAAGGTTACAGGGCGAACTGCCATGGTATAATGGGGGAGGTGATGCGTCCTTAGTGAAGTTTATGTAGAAAAGACACAATGTTAGTACACACGTCAGCAAGCTTCCACTTTACAACATAAATTAAACTATTGAGCACACGCATCCTATTAGTGTAATTGCACACAATGAATTTTACAATTGAATAACATTCACTGTGATTGACTTTAAATGCTTCCTAGGAGAAAAAATATATTTTTTTTCAGTCTATTCGTGAATGCATTACACTTTGTTTGTGGTGGAGAATGTGGGCACTAATATGTAGAAGCATGCACGTTTTTCTCATATTGTGATATGCAAGTTTATGCAAGTTTAACAATATACTGGAGACTTGATGCCGTTTAAAAAAAGTGAAATGTCTCATGTCTATATAATACAATGCTCAGAGACAGATAGCTCCTTTGAGGTTTTTGTGGCCATAGAGGATAGTGCCAGACATATGGCGGCCCAATCCTGCTTGTCTGCTCTGGATACTTAGTACACTAGAGGTCCTGCCATCTATTAAGAATCCGCTTGGCTTTGATATATAATGGATTGTGTGCTGTGCAAGCTAATGTGTGTGTGTTTGTCTTCACAATCTCTGTAATCTGACATTGACTAAATAGGATTTGTGTCCTGTGGTTGTAACTGCTTGAGAGAGTTCTTCTCTGTGCTTCAAATAGTGTGCTACCTACCTAGATGGTATTTTAAGGCATCCTAGGTACAAAAATGTTTAGACACTTAATTTTGGGAAAATTCTAAGGCAGCATCATATGAATCCTTTGCAGATAAGGCAATCACAAAATGCATTGCAATGAGCTCAGTGACAAATCCAAGATGATGGCCAGAATAGGAATAGTTTGTGAGTAAATGTGGGTTTTTTGACCAACGTTTTTCACTTTTGATGTCATTTTTTATTGTAATAATTGAATATTTGCTTAGCTTAGATCATTAACCGTTATTACGTAACATCAGAAGTCTGTTTAGTGAGGTACCTTTGTGTGCAAATGCTGCTTGCAAAGTCATTGCCTGATGCAGTGAGTCAACATGTAAGCTGCCTAAGATTACAGACACAGCCATTTTTAAGTTAGCAACATGCTAAGCTAAACTCCATGGGAAGTATTAGAATCGCAGCCAAAATTTCATGGCGGGCCAATATAGGTGTGATATGGGCGTAAGGTATGGGTCCTACATGGGTTTAATCATGGGTTCAATGTCGACCCTATCAGAATTAGCCTATGGGCCCTACCTGGGTTTTTCCATGGGTTCAATGTTGGCCCTATTGAACCCATGAGGGGAAAAAAAAAAAAAAAAACACACGTATTGCCACTACTGGGGTTAATTCAGATAGTGCCAACATTGAACCCATGGAAGAACCCATGTAAGGCCCATACTGGGGCTAATACAGATAGGGTCGACATTTAACCCATGTAAAAACCCATATAGTGTGAATACTGGGGCTAATTCAGATAGGGCCGACACTGAACCCATGAACAAATCCATATAGGGTCCATACTGGGGCTATTTGAGATAGAGCTGACATTGAACCCATGGAAAAAACCAAGCCCATTTCATGCCTACATTTCAGGCCTCACAATGAAATGTTGTTTGGGAGCAGGGGCGTGTCTAGAGGGGTGGCTGTATGTTAGTCTGATTAACTTCATGTGTAACTGATCAAGCTATTATATTTCGCTAGTAACGTTAGATTAGCTAACGCAACTTCGGCAGAATATATAGTGATGACTTGTCAGTGTTATTCCGCGGTAGCGCACACAACCACATCAATATAAAATAGATAAATATTACTTTATCTGTTGTTTTAAAGACTAAAGGCACAATAATCTTTTTCCAAAAAAGCCGTGGCGTGGTAAACATTAAAATGTGAGAATATTAACTAACACCATAGCTACATCCAACTCTGTAATTTAGATACTTAATGGGTTTTTGTTTATTTTTACACAGCAACAGGACATCCAAGGTTTCTTTAAGAAGAAACTATGCAGAGACAGATTTCATGCAGAGAACATTCGCCGACACACACACACACACAAACACACATTCAGTGTTTGTGTTGAGAATAAAGCATGTTAAATTACTAAATAATGCCTATGTGATGTTTTTTATTTATTAGAACAAAACTGTGTGGTCCAGTCCATGCAAAATACAAAATGATTTTCAGGCTTTTTGTGCAGTGCCACATTTAATACCATCTATATTAGGGCACTGGGCATTGCAAAGATTTTTGAAATCGTGCTTAATATTTTCTAAACAAGTATGTATTTCCAGTTGAATTTTCTGACCCCCCCATTAATAAAATCCTGGAATCACCCCTGTTTGGGATGTGAGTAGGGTGATGCCTTAGAAGACAGCTGCCTATGTAGACTGTGCTAACATGAGTTAGTTTGTAAGGTTGTTTTTACAAAGGGGTGCTTTGAAATGAAAGTGACCCAATGATGGGCTGTCATATTTTTCTTTTTGTGGGCAGCATATCATCATTATGCTCGGGAGACATGGTCTACACTTTCATCTTTTTTTACTGGCCCAAGAATCCATCCATCAAGACCTAAAGATACTAATTGGACCATAAGTCACTGATGTAGGACACATGGTGTCATGGTGAATGGGGCTGTAGAAGTTGCAAATGTAATTTCTGTTTTTCTAATGACCTCAAATGCTGAATGATTGCTATATTGTTTTTTTTTCTTCTTAGATTTAGATGGATTAATCAATTTTTGAAGGAATAAATGACATAAAATGAAATTTTTGTCATTTATTCACCATGTTGTTCCAACCATATATAACCCATATGAAACACAAAAACACATTTAGCACAATCCTAGATAATAGCACAAACGATAATATTATTTAATGTTATAGTGAAATGAATGTAGCGACAGATCTTTTCTTCTGTATTGTGACGTCCATCCGAGTGTAATAGATTATCAAAAAAAGAAAAGATGTAGAGTGAGAATTTGATTCAGTCCATTGGTTGTTAATTGGATTTTGAGATGTGGATGTTGCACTCAAAAATGGAGGCAGATTTTTCACCGAAAGGTCCAGTCAAATTTTTCAAATAAATAAATAAACAAACAAACAAATATATGCACAGGAGAATTATTCACAATACAATATAAATATATATTTCATGTAGTTAGCCTGACAGCTCCTGGTCACCATTCACTCAAAAAGAGCAGTGTGAACATGCTACTAAACATCTTATTTTGTCTACCACAAAAAGAAAGTAATTGAAAGTCTGGAATGAATGAGTAAATCGTAACAATTTTAATTTCGAGCAAATTACTTTTTTCACCTATTCACTTTTCCTTCTGATTTATGTGAGTTAATACAAATATGAGATGTATATGCACACATGTACAAGATGCAAACAATTCACGGAGAAACACACGCAGGCTATTGTATTTTCCCCGTTTGAGTAAGGACCGCAATTATCCCTGTGTAGTCCCAGTAGATAGACAATAACAGCGGCCTGCAGTGAACTGTCTATGCTTGAATTAATGATTCTCAATGCGGTGTCATGACCAGATATCAGTTTTCAGCTTTATCTTAGAGTCCTAAAGAAATGTCCTTTGAAATTCTGGCTCACTTTGGAATGCTGATGTGTTATGACTTTTAAAACTTTCAAACTTTAGTTTTTGGGGTTTTAAAGGGTGCCCAATAATGTGGAGTTTATCAGTTTCCCAACCTGCACACGCACTTATCTCAAATAGCCATGACAAAATGATCCTTGCAGTTTATAGAATCTACATTGCCACATGGGACACATTCAAGGCCAGAGGAATTTTTTCCCCCACAAATTTCTCGACATCGCCATAGAGCTGGCACCGTGATGTCCTCCTGGAGCAACCTAGGGTTAAGTGGCTTGCTCAAGCACACAATGGTGATAGGTTATGGAATAGGTGATAGCCAGGTTATTATGCCTTATGGGATTGAAATGTTCCACCTCTTCTTACCAACCCAAATTTTCGACCACTAGGCTACACCATTTGTTCCTTGTAAATCGTTGGTTTTTCTCATTTAAAGCTCAACACAAAGGTAGTATTTAAGACTATAATTACACACTTCCTGCTGTTTTCTTTCTTAGTCATTTACACAGGTGGTAAGCCTGGCTTTGAATATTTTCATACAAATTGTGGATATAAAATTATACATTTATTTTTACAAGTTCAAAAATGATTGCTTCCTCAAATCTCTGAGTAACAAAGCATGAATAAAAAAAGTAAATAAATCAAAAAACCCAGTGTGCTATTGGAATTATAATTTAAACGATTTCTGATTATGTTAATGTTTACATTTATGTTTTGACTTTGAAATGAGCAAATACTGATCTCTGGCTCAGTACATAATAGACTAAGTAAATTATCATTTTAAAGCATAAACTAATTAATATTCATAAGCTAAAACTGGAGTAGAGCTGGAATGGATTGACAACCAGACTATTCAGTAGTTTTTCAGTTCTTGTTTCTGACCTGAGGAAGCCATCTTTTATGTATTTCTGACCAGCACGTCACCTCAGAGCAGAGCAGTGACACTGGAAGGATTTTTTCTCTCTCAATAATATAAGCCTTTTTGCATCATTGAACATTTCTTTTTCAATACCATGGGTTGCTATTTTGTCTCTTGTATTAATCCCGAAGGATATCCACAGACTCCACCTGACGGTGCATCTATTTTGTGAGAAGCACAAATGGCCTGAGCGCTGTCGGAATAACAGGAGACGTTCAGTTTTCATGGGTTTCTTTTACATGTCCAAATGTTGCAAAACAACATTGAGCTTCCCTGTGATGGCATTGTACCTTATGGCCTTCAGTTTTTGACACTATTTGAAATTTCTGATTCATTACTCCTGGCGTAGTATTGAATGTTTGTGACTTGAGATACCAGGTTGTCGGGTTTCTCGGTGGCCTGTCAATTTCGACGATGAAAAATGTCCATCAAATGGGAATTGCTATTGATGTAAATCCTTCAGCCTGTGTTAAAGCGTAAGCATCTGTCTCTAATTTTCAATTCTCGAAATGTAAAAACCAATTTTCCAGTCTGACAGTTTGGAGGTTTTATCAATTTTGTCAGGATAAAGAAAATCCCCTAATGTCCTGCACATGCTAATTTACAATCAAAATAAATCAGACATAGAGCGCCAAACAGGTGGCATTTGCAGTGCATTAAGCTTAAAGGGATAGTTCACCCAAAAATGACTTCCATAGTAGGGAAAAAAAAAACACTATGGAAGTCAATGGGGAAGTCAACAGTCTGGTTACTAACATTCTTCAAAACATGTTATTTTGTGTTCAGCAGAACAAAGAAACTCGTACAGGTTTGGAACAAGTAAATGAGTAAATGATGACCGAATTTTCATTTTGGGATGTACTATCCCTTTAAGCAACTTCGTTGAGCTAACTTCCAAATAAGGCATTCATGAGAAAGATAGTAACCAAATGTGACTCGCTCCATCATTTTGGGTCATTCTGACTCTTTCTGCGATTTATGCAATGAATGAAAAAAAGTCTGCTTTCCAATGATATAATTATGTTATTGTCTAAATTTAAATATATTTAAAATATAAATGGCCTCTCAAGATTCCAAACCTTTTTTTGTTTTTGAACAAAAAGCTTTTTGTCAAAGACTTCATCCAGATCAGATTCAGAACGATGATCAAAACATATATAGTGTCCTTCAACACCCCAAAGCTTGCACAGTCATGTACGTCTTCATGGGTTCAGCATTTTTCTCGGAAACTTTACGCAGATTTGATTTATATGCTGTTGAATGATCACGGTTGCTTACTTGTGCATAAACAACTTCTATCCGCTGCTCCTGGTTATGCAGATCTTCTTCTTTATTTGTTTTTGGAATTAGAGATGCTGTACTAATTTAGAAGATGCGTAACATCGTCCATATTAACAATATACTGTATGCAGTTTTAGCAAAAGGCTCTTCATTAAATGCTCTTCAACTTCAAGTTATTTTTTCTTCTAACTAACGCTATGGACATTGAATGTCTTTCCTGAGGTAAATGTAGCTAGAATTACTTGACGTCGCTCACAATCTGTGTTATTGAAGTCTTTTCATGACTGAAACATTGTTTCGGTGATCTTTCAAACCTAATGAGGTTCATCCATGTTTTCTTCCAGCTATAACTTGTAGAAAAGCAGGATGTAGCAAATTAGCTCTAAAGAAATATTAATAATCAATAATAACTTGTTATAATTGATTATGAATATTTGGATCAGTTAATAGAATTAACTTAATGTTGTAAATTAATATTACAATCAATTAACCTGTTTGTCCCGTGAACACTCAGTGTTAATTGTTTATTAATTCTAAGAAATTTACATTTCCTGGGTATGGGAAATGTCTTTCTTACTTTACAGTATTCTAACAGACACATACATACATGCATACAGTTTACCAAGGGAAAGGGAGCTGAAGCAGAATACAGGAAAGCAAGAAGTTATAGCATTGTTTGAAATTCAGTAGATCAACAGCCTTGAGCAAACCATAAGTTTAGTTCTAACATGCCCTTCTTAAAAAGGGGTATGGATACTTAATGTATCAAATAATGAGACAAAGTTCAATACTTGCATGTCTCGCCCATTTGAATTAAACTGTCCTGATGCAATTGCACAGACAAAAATGAATAGTTGAATAAAAGTCATTATTTTTGTTGTTTTTTGCGCACAAAAAGTATTATCGTTGCTTGATAAACTTGTGGTTGAACCACTGTAGTCACTTGGACTATTTTAACGATGTCTGGGCCGGCAAGTTTCGATCCCTTAGAAGCCTATGAAGGAGTGAGCCAGCTCTCAGATTTCATCAAAAATATCTTAATTTGTGTTCCGAAGATTAACGAAAGCCTTACGGGGTTGGAACAACATGAGGGTGAGTGATTACTGACAGAATTTTCATTTTTGGGTGAACTTTCCCTTTGGTTGAGGATCCATTTGATCTTTGCTGATGTGGGCTTGATGAGAGAGAACCAGTGTGTGTCAGAGGATCTTTGGTGAATGGAAAGACAAGGCCGCAGCCTGGCACAAGCTTGGGAGTCTTTATAAAACTTCTAGTTCAGCATCATCTTCACATCAGGATTCCAGAAAGGGACTAAGAGAGTAAGAGACTGAGAGGTGTGATCTTGTGATCAGTGATTTTTAAAGCGTGAAGATGTCACACCCTTTGGAGGGTTGTGAGCCAATAAGAAGTTGTTCCCTTTGGAGGGAATTTCTTTACGACCTTTTGTTCGAGCAGGGCTTTGAACATGTAATTTGATTTGGTGTTTAACAAAAGAATCTTCAAGATTCTAATATTACTAATGCGTCACAAAGTTAGCAAAATGTAATGTAAATTAACAAATTAAAAGATTTTATAGAGTTTATAGAGACTAAACATGCTACACATATGATTTTGGTTAACCATAGTTTGGAAGTCTGAAACATTAATCCGAAAGAGTTTAAAAGAGAGAAAGAATACACAAAATGATAAAATTAGATACATGTTTATACATTTCTCAAGAAGTTATATATAGAATATATAGGATTAAAAGGGTTTATTTCTCCTTCTCAGCAAGAATTAAGAGAGATTCACAACTCTCTGGAAATTCCTTTTGGGGACGTAAAAAGTCTTATCAGTTTTAATGTGTCCTGTAACAGGACACCGGGTTCTGCCAGTGTGTTAGCTTCATTTGGGATGTAAGTTTTGGGGGAAGTTTCATAGACCTTTGTTGGGAGAGTGAATTTGCTGGATTATTCATTAAATATAATATAATTAATAATTTGTGTGTCTGATTGTTCCAGATGCTACAAGGAAGAGATGATCAGTTCATGTGTGCTTTGAACTGAACTAGCTAGCATTCAGAGCATAGAGAGTAAAAACAGCATTATATTTTTTTCAATTTTGTGATACTGTTGTTGACATAATTCGGAAGCTGAGACTCTTAGAGCGCATTACAAATGTAGTGGCTGATGCAACCTTCGTGAGCTGAGACTGTGACATCCACAAGCTGCTGACCAGGCCTTCATCGATTCTGACAGGTCTGTGAAGAAAATGCTATCTCGAGATCACTCCAGGGGGACGGCTAGATCATTTATTGATTAAGATGACCTTGGTCACAACCTCTTGAAAGTGCATGTGTTTTTACAAAACAAGCCACAGCTATATCGATCCAATAGGAGCTGGGGAGTTTCCTTCAAGAGATTTGCAAAAGATAGCTAGTCCATGAAAAGAAAGCAAACAACTGGCTTGAAGTTAATTACTTTCTGCAAGGTGATAATTGAGACAAAGTCTGAAATAACCAAACCATGTGCCGAATGAAGATAACGGCATGCATTCAGAATAGCCTGTTTGTGCCCTAGAACAAATTTTTTTAATTGGAAGAATGGACCAGTGCAAAAGTGATAGGATGATCAGTTGACTGCTAATATTCTGTTACTAAATTAATCACTGTAATCTCATGAGTAATGTATATTTGTAAGTATTCAAACCTATGAGAATGTATGAACACTGAACACACACATTTTAGTACATTTGCACAGACTCTGAAGCATACATCTGCACCATCTCAAACTTAAAGTCGGCATGATACAGAAATTGCGATAATTGTTTATTCTCAATTGTGATGTGTATATATATACAAGTGAAACAACTTACCACTTTGCTTGTGGTTTGCTATTGGTCGATCAAGCAAGTGACAGATTGTCCCGCCCTCGCACCAGTAAACACGTCATCAGATAAGAGAAGAGATGACGCTGGAAGAGGGAGAAGTTATTTTGATTAAAGATTACGAGTGCACATGAATTAAAAAAAAATTATTATGTGCACGAATAAATCATTTATAAGAAATAATGCAATATTCCATTAAATATTCCATTTTTATTTCATGGTGACTTTAAGCAGTTTACATATGAACAACTTTCAATATGTACAAATGGATATTACAAATAACAAATATTGAATTAATGGAATTAAAAAGAATATTTTTGTTGTACTCAATCATTAAAGGTGCAATAGGTGATTCTCGACAGAATTTTTCTCCTCATATCCTGATATGATAGCAATCACTATGTCTGTGGAAGGCGTAGGATCATAAAACGTTCGTTCAATCAATCTATTTGGTCCGACTGAAAGGATAGCATGTGCTCCCTGTCAGTCAACGTGTGTTTGCCTACCCCTGTGCAGCCTGTTCACGCAGACATCATACGTCATCAACGCGTTCACGTACGCTGTGCAGACAGAGTGAGAATGGCAGGCAAACAGTTGTTTACGTTCGTTATTGTATTCTGTTAACTGTACAGTAGTTTTCTCATCATTGAATGACACGATATAATACAATAAAGTTGTCTCACATTCTGGTCATGTGTTTTGGAGGAGGCGTGGCTTTGGACAACGATTTGCAGTAAAGTTGGGATCGTATGCTTTTAATGCTAGCAGGCTAAAGTTAGCATTTCCCAGATCACCTATTGCACCTTTAACATGAATTACTTTCAATTACATTTATTTAATCACACTTATAACATATATTTATATAGTAGAATAAACCTAACACTATGTCTATGTGTTATTGAAAGATTAGTTTTGTGCAGGATGATAGGAGTCATTCAGAGGCCTAAAGAGACAGCTGAGAGCCAAAACCACAGAAGCTATCATTTAGACACTCACCTGGATCTGGATCACCTGAAGAAGCTGCTGCTGTTGAGTAAAATTGTCAAGAACAAGATGTATAAACAAACCACTTCAGGGAGTTGAGTGTCTCATGTAAGTGCCAGCGTCCCAGTGGTCTTTGCAAAGTGTGATGTGAGCCTGAAATCGTTATCATGTTATAATCACGACATGAGAGGAACTTAAGCAATATAAAGCTGACTTTAAACGCCAGTTAAATCAACAAAAACATAATACTGATTAACTTACATTTTAGACACAATATTAGCATTCAGTTACAATATTGTCCCCACAGTACTCGATTTTATCCGAGGGAGACGCCCAAATCACCACAACTCAACCCAAAGCAATACATCAGGATACACCAGCTACGGCCCTGATGTCAATAAAGAACCTTTATTTGTAAGAGTATAAATGAATAAAGTCCTTTATGATTATACCAACAAAAAAAAAAAGTATGTAAACGTTATATGGCTTTATTTGTGCACAGTAACTGTTATCCATCAATATCTCAAAGCATTCCCTTGAGTCACACCTACTTTTTTTTGTATTTTGGTTTCAAGCTCTACCTATTGCTCTGAGAAATGCAGAAAAGCATAGTCTCTTCTCTTCCTTTAGCTACTATATGCAGCACAATGCACATAGACATTTTGGGGGGAACAGAATGATTGTCCCTTGAGTCTAACTGGAAACAGAGTGAGGTGATATGAATAACAAAGCAGCATAGATATCTTTTTATCTCCTGCTGTGCCATGTACAGACAGGAGATCTGGATTATATCATAGCTGTGGGCCGTCGCTGCTGAGTTTGCACAATCCTCTATAAGTTTGTTTTAGTCTACTATTACCTGCTGCCTCCTTTAAGTCGAGGGCTCTGTTCCAGAATCTAATGAGCTGCCACTATAGACAGCGTTTTAAGGCATCACAGTTGCGCTTCTGACACAAAGGCATTTTTAAAAGGTGGGCAACTTAATTATGCTCCTTCCTAAGAAACCTTATTTCAGCCACATTAAAGGCATCTTCTTTGTGGAGAAAGTAATCCCAGAATGCTCTGCGACAATCTCTGTCTAAGAATAGCTCACAAATGTCTGAATACTGTACACCGTTTACTGACTAATTTTTTTTTAAAAATAGTAGTGATCTGGCATTATTCCACAATACACATGTCAAATAGTATTGCTATATATTAATCCATCAATCAATCCATCTATCCATCCATCCATCCATCCATCGGTGACTAGTGACTTTTTAGGATATATTAATCAATAGTGCAGTCTACTCTGTTTTTTACTTGTGGAACAGTGAACTTTTTCCTGTTAAATCACACTGAGAGCAAACTTCTTGATTGCTTTACCTCTATTTTCAGTCGGTAGGATTCTTTCAATCAAAGCACAAGTCTTACTACGTTTGGGGAGGTTTTGAACCGAAGGGGGTTGGACATAAAAGCACCGTGCAAGAGAATGAAATGAAGATTCAGGCTTTGAAGAACGTATAGATATTATGTCCAATATACTCCCTGCTAGGATAATATCAGCAGAGGTAAAAATATTTGCATGTTACATTTTTTCATCTCAGTTTCTTTTCAGTGACGTGTTCCCTTCAGCTACACACCTAAGGTGTTTGCATCTCGCTTTGATGTGTATAAACATCCTACTGATCCATAAAAGTATCAGCAGGTAAAAGCAGGAGACTTTGGATAAGCAATCTAGGTTATGCATAAGCTGATGCAGCAAGTGGACCTGGTTCATTGTATAACTAGGTCATTATTCACTTTCCTCTGCATTTGATTTCAGCTTTTGCATATAGCTTCAGTTTAGCTTTCTATTTAATTTTCGGAGATCAGGACCTCTTTTGCTGGAGAATGAAACATTTTCACTTGGAATTATTTTCATGGCAGATGCTGGTTTTGAACATGGTTATTTCAAGTGGTTGCGTAAGAAGTGCCAATGAGAACTGAATGCCAATGATCTAAATTTGGTGGTCGTTGGATTTTGTCAGTAAGCGTGGAAAGAAGTGAGCCTTTGTACTTTTTTCCCAAAAAAATGAATCAAGGTGCTTTAAAAACAAACAAACATGGTTTGGCTTGTTTTTCAACTGATAGTTAATAGAGAAAGATGCTCTTTGAATCCAGATAGTTACGGACAACAGGGGCAAATAGACCTTATTCACAGCTGCGCCATCTTTGATTTTTAACTGGAAATGAAAGCGAGGCTGATATCACTTCAGTGGGTTGTCCTGTTATTTAATGGATTGTTCTCCTGACGAAACACTGCAAAAATATCTTTCCAAGAAAAAACTCAAGACAGCATGAGCTGTGGAAAATGTGGAAGTGATCCAGGAGCTTTATACAACTTTTTACAGCGGATACACTCTTAAAAATAAAGGTTGTTTAGCACTGATGTTTCCATGAAGAACCTTTTAACATCTGTGGAACATTTCCATCTTTATTGTGGAAAAATGTTCTTTAGATTATTAAAATGTTTTTTAGATTATGAAAATAAGGTCCTTTGGGTAACCCAAAATATTTCTCCAATGGTATCACTGCAAAAATCTTCTTTTGGAACCTCTATTTTATAAGAGTGTACCATTGAAAACACGGTAAGTCTATCCCTCAAAGCCATGCTTTCATACGTGTCATGGCTTTGCTCTGAATTAGGTCTATAGGGCCATGCTAACCAGCCAGAGCTTGACCCATTGGTGCCATCCAAGTTAAGACAGGGAGGTTGTGATCAATACTTCGTTCTCACATGCAAAGACAGAAGCATGATCTGTAGGCTCAGAGGGCCTGCAACAGCGAACACAAAGACCTTGTTTTGTCTTCAGCATGGACTCTTTTATAAGCCAACTTTGTCTTTGGAGTGCTCAAATTATACCAAACCTTCAGGGGGTTCAGTATTTGAAAGCAAGTTGATATTCGAAAATGCCCGGATGGCAAAGTCAAGGTAGTACATAGAATTTGGAGGTGGATTTGGAATTGGAGATTTTTTCTATTAATTTTGAGACCATCTATATGGTAAAATCCTAACCAGATGATGCAATGACATGTGATTAAAAGTACCTTTCCATGTTCAGAGTTTTTTCCTACCAAGCCACAATGCCAATATGCGACAAGCAATGGGATTCTATTTAAAAAATATATATATTTCTGTGGCATCATGGCTGGAACAACAACATACAATGAATGAGAATGATAATCTCAGGAACTGATTATGCGCTTTATACAGTGGTGCAAATTATTTGAGTAAATGTAATTGGTTACTGTACTTAAAGGGATAGTTCACTTTGAAATTAAATTTTGGTATGTTTTAGCTTACCTCAAGGGCATCCAAGATGTAGGTGTCTTTTTTTCCGCAGTAGTTTCAATTTTGATATTTTTAGGTCAAACCATTCTTGTCTGTCAGTCATTTAATGCAGGTCTGTGGTCACTGTCTCAAAGAGCATGCACAGAGTCCAAATTAAAACAATTCCCCATCGTCCAAATTAAACAATTCCCCATCGTAAGTACACATTGATGGCCTAAGACACGAAACGAGCGGTTTGTGTGAGAAAACGAACAGTATTTATATCGTTTTTACCTCTTATACACAGCCACGTCCAAGTGATCTGAGGGCGCGCGCGCATCCTGGTGTGTGACGTGTACGCAGACTGGTGCATAGATATATACACTAGATGTCGCCTTAAAGACATTCGTTCCAATGAACTGCCGTAGACAAGGCGACATCTAGTGTATATGTCTATGCACCAGTCTGCGCACACGACACACAGCAGGATGCGCGCGCGCCCTCAGATCACTTGGACGTGGCTGTGGATAAGAGGTAAAAACGATATAAATACTGTTCGTTTTCTCACACAAACCGCTCGTTTCGTGTCTTAGGCCATCAATGTGTACTTACGATGGGGAATTGTTTAATTTGGACGATGGGGAATTGTTTTAATTTGGACTCTGTGCATGCTCTTTGAGACAGTGACCACAGACCTGCATTAAATGACTGACAGACAAGAATGGTTTGACCTAAAAATATCAAAACTGAAACTACTGCGGAAAAAAAGACACCTACATCTTGGATGCCCTTGAGGTAAGCTAAAACATACCAAAATTTAATTTCAAAGTGAACTATCCCTTTAAGTGTCTTTTTGGCAACTTTGTAGTTTTACTGAGTATGAAAGATAGTAGCAACTTTTATTCTTTTAACAATTTTTTTTAATAAGTGTAGTCTTTACTCCAATACATTTGTGATGAGTATTGCAATTTTTCTGCTACATAAGGTTTTTTTCTGCTACAAAAGAAGTGATATCGCCATCTTGTGTGTTTTGCCCTTACTCACTCAAACTTGTCAACAAGGCTACATGTACTTTACATAAATGTGTTACAAGTAATGCGCATAACATGAGATTACTTTTGTAATGTAACGAGTAAAGTAAAAAATTACAAGTAACATGCATTGCGTAGTCAGATTACTTTTTTTGGCATAACTACGATTTACAATCTAATAACACAAATACATTTATTTACAGCCAGAAAAGTGACTGCAGATGAATTATTTTCAAGAACAACAGTCACAGTAATAGTATGAATTGTGGCTGAAATATAGCTAATGATGCATGATAAATCAGAATTTCCTCCCAATTTAAAATCAATACTTATAAAATGTGACAATGATATGACTCCTTAGATGTTACTTGATGTTACAACATTTTATTTATTTATTTTTTACCTGCAAGAGTCTCCTAGGATAGAAGGAATAGATGGATATTCCGGATCAACTTGGCATTTCTGACTGGCCGTCGGCCATCTTGGTTTGGAGAAAGCAACAAATTCCATATACAAAGGCTTGCCACTTGGTGGCAGTGTATTGGATGATGCACAAGTGTCCACTGTAGTGGTTGATGAGCAACTATGCCATCAAAACCCATGCATACACAAGAAAATGGCATAAGTAGCTGTCCAGTGACCTCTATGCGTGAAAGGGTTCAATTTGATTTCGTAATAGTACACCTCTCCTAAACAAGCTGCATGGTTTACGGTATCATTAATGTCAAAAGCGAGGGCCAAAATGTAATACTTGGTAAGAGATTTGTTCAAATCCCTAACTCTTAGCAAACACCACTAACAGTAGCCCACAGCTAGTGCACTTTAAACTAGAAATACTGATGGATACGTCAAATAAATACATAAAATGAAAAGATCATGTCATGAGAAAGAACATGGCATGATAAGACCATCTTGTCCTTATGTTCCAAAATAACTGAATAAATAATAAAACACTACATGCATCTGTCGCCATCTAATCACTGATTACACAATGACAAGTTCAGATAAGCACAAAGCCACAATTCAAAACATTTCCCTTGAGGTGTTCCTATCAGCGGAGAACTGATTGCTGATCTATACTGCTGTATGGTGCATTAATGCATACTGACATTGATGCAACTGAACAGCACATGTGGATGTTAGGCGTTATTTGCCAAAAGCTGTGCATGAGATAAACAACAGATGGCCACGTTTGTATGCAGTCGCGCCTCGCTTGTTTTATTTACCATTGAACACACCCCTGATCATCAGGCTTTGCTTCCATGAAGTATTTATTCTCTACTGAATGTTAGAGACGCATAACAAATTGTCCTCTAAAGACAGTGAGTTGGCATGTGGCGGCTCAAATGACACCTTGTTTATCTGTCTGCGCTTGCGAGTGTGAAGCTCAGTGCTTCGCGGAGGGACAGCACTGCTCTGATAAGCCGCTGAGGATAAAAGCAATCGGATGGTGCAGGTTTGGGATAGCTATCAAAGATAACATGAAATGGCTTGACAAGCCAGTTTTTTTACTGCGTCAACATTTTCTATTGAAATAGAATGTTGGAGTGAAATTTTGATGTCTCGTCAAATCCATGAACTATGGTTTGCTGCTTGCTAATTCTAGCGATAGGCAGGTGATATAAGGAGAAGGGACATTTTCATTGTAGAAAGCATTTGATTGGACATAAATGTTAACGCGCCCCTGAGTGTAGTATGAGTCATAACATTTTTGGTTTGTTTTTATCAGAAGAGAAAGAGAAAATGTGTCTGAACCAAAATGACCAAATAAACTAATTAAAATATCTGCACATGGAAAGACAAAATACACAAAAAAATCAATGCAGGAGAGATATTCAATCTATAGGCCTATCTGTTAAAATACACACGATAAAAATCTAGGCTAAACATATTAGCAAACTTATAACAACATGCTACAATCTACTCCAAACACAACTATAATATAAACTGGTTTAAATCTACACTGAACATGTTAGTAATCATAGCAACGTGTTAAACTCTACTCTAAATACATTAGCAAACTCATAGCAACGTGCTAAAATCTAATCTTAACATTAGCAACCTAATAGTAACATGCTAAAATCTACACTGAATACATTAAACAACCTCATAGCAACATGCTAATATCTACTCCAAACTCATTGGCAACCTCATAGCAATATGCTAAAATCTACTCCAAACAAATTAACAACTTCATAGCAACGTGCTAATATCTACTCTCAGCAACCTCATAGCAACATGGTAAAATCTTATCCAAACACATTAACAACTTCATAGCAACTTGCTAATATCTACTCTAAGCAACCTCATAGCAACATGCCAAAATATACATTAGTAACACATTAGTAACCTTACAATAATGCTAAAATCTAGGTTACTCCAAACACACTAGCAAAATAGCAACATGCTCAAATCTACACACAGAACCTATACGCAACCTTATAGTAAAATGCTAAAAAAGAATCTCAACACGCAACCTCATAGGAATGTGCTGAAATCTACTTTGAACACGTTAGCAACCTCGTAGCCACATGTTAAAATCTAAATTGAACGTATTTAGCAACAGTTACTATTTTGTTCTACTCTTGAACTAGGTTTCTTCACTGGTAATTAGAGCTGGTCAAAAACTGCAGTTACACTTTTCATTCTTGTCCTGTCTGTGATCGCAAGGTGTCTCAAAAAGAGCATCGGGCTGGATAATCTTTCAAAACTGTGCTCACTTACTGCCAGACGAGAGGGTAACGAGGCCCAAAACAGTGGCAGAGAGACAAATTGGACAAACAGCTGGGCTTCAAGAGAGCAGGATGTTTGTGTGGAGGACAGGACAGCTGGGGAGGCACACATGAAATTGGCAGCAGGAATGTCATGAGTGATCATTTCTTCTTTCATGCCATAACCTCCAGAATTCAAATAAGAAACATACAACAAATATAAACCCCAACATTTCTTTATAAATAGCCATTTTTATACACATAAAATTATTCAAAAAAGTAATTTCAGATGAGTTGTGCAAATTTCTATACCTTCAAATAAGTGTTATGTTGAATTATTTCAAAGCACAGTGGCACCGCTACCATGCAGAATGTAAAGTTCTGTGGCTCATCAAAGAAGTCTAGCGAGCATTTTGACAGGAGGATGAAAATCACCTGAATGTGGGACCTCAAAACAGCTTCTAAAGACCTGGATGAGACCTCCAATCTCCAAATTCATCTTGAGCTATAAGCCAATGGCTCTAAGAGGCTGGATTGAGAGGTTGTGTACCAGTAAAGAAACCATTTATTAGTTCTCTCAAATGCAAAAAGACACCTTGCATTTGCCAAAGAAGATAAAGACTGGAGTATGAAAGATTAAAGCCATGTTCTGCAGTCAGACAAAGTAAAAAATTAACAACCTAGCACTGGATGGTGTCAGGAGACGACTGGAGTGTTTTGATGACAAATGCATACATGACGCCATTAATCACGACAGGGGAAACAATGGTATTGGGGATGCATGTCTGCAGGAGGTGTTGGATGAATCTACAAAGTAGCTGGCCAATGGACCAATACTTGGGAATCCGGCTGAACACATTGTAGCCAATTATGGAGGATTGGTTTGGAGATCAAATGTGTATTGTCCAACATGATAACAATCCCACACACAACACAAATGCAACAAAAATGTGCGCAATAAAAGTGTTCATGCTCAGCATTTTGGAGCCTCCTCAGTCCCCTGACCTTAAACCCATTGAAAACCTTTGGGAAATTATAAACCTGAATTGTGATAAGGCATGCAGGTCTTCCAATAAAACTCAACTTTGGGGAAAACTAAAGGAGTGGAAAACCCATATCCCATGATATGCTGGAGATTGCCTTTCTTGCCAAATAATATGATCATTTAACACATTTTTAAACTAAATTTAGTATATTCTTCATTCCAAATATAACATACTCCTCATATTTTGATTGTTTATTGAACCTGAAGGGTCATTAAAAGCAATTATTGTGCAAATATATACCCTCCGGACATCACCTTTGGCCCCTACTGTACTGTACTTCACCTGGAAATGACAATGTTTACTCTGTCATGTTATTTCAAACCCTCACACTGTTAATCAGGAGAAATTCTGAAGCAAGAACTGTAACAGTGTTCCCATGAAGCACTAACCTAAAATATAGAATTCTGAAACAGTGAATCTGTTCTGTCATATTTAGAAGATCCCAGAGCACGAGGGCTCATTAACCAGACTGTGAAGAAATCTTGATGTGCAAGCTGCGTCCATCTCACATTGGCCAGAGAGAGTCCTATGAACCAGTAAGTATGATGTTAAAAGTAGTTTATGGAGGAGAGATGAAAACTGTTTATGTGAAGAGCACTTTGCCTCTGAGGAGTAAGAGAACTGCTCATGTGAGAAGCACAAGAATCCCTTCTTTTCCCTTCTAAAAATTATCTTTCTAACCTTCATGGAATTTGAAAACTAGCCAGCATAATTTAATCAATTTGCATCTATAATGGTGGAAAGCAGCTTTGATCTTAAAGTGAGCAAGTTATGAGGTGCTCAGGGTTATTGTTGCTTGACTGATGAAGTGTGAGTCTAGAAATCTAATATTAAAGAGGCCATATTATTCCCTTTTGCAAAGTCTTTGTTTTTGGGGTTTACTAGAATAGCTTTTCATGCTTAAAAGTTCAAGTAACATATTTTACATTGTTGCAGCATCTCTCTTCCCATTTTCAACACATTACTAACATGACTCAACCAGTCAGCCTCACCCCCTTTTTTCCCTATCAATTCAGTAACAGCACCACCTATTGGTTAAAGTTGACTACTGAGAGGCAGTAACTTAGCATATTAGAATTAGAATATAGTAACCTGTTATATGGGCCTAAAAGCACATGGCAAATGTGTGAAACAGACAACAGATGTAAAATCAACACATGTGTATTTTGATTTAAAGACTTTTATTTTATAATCATTAATACAACACAAGTATTCACTCATGCAGAACTTATTCACTTAAATGTATTGCAGTGTATTGCATACACGACTCTCCATGGTGTTTCTGAATGCTAATGAATCCTAAAGTTTGTTTGAAATATTTGCACACTTTTGATTGGGTGAACATCATCCTATTATGACACATCATTCATCTTTTTACCGCTTATCTTTTGCTGATGTATCAGGCTTTCATAAACTGTTTAACATAATTATGTTATTTCTGTTAAGAATTCAGTTTAGATTCATTCCATATAAATCTTGCAGGAAATAAGCTTTTTTTATTATTATTATTGTACAGCTGATGCATTCAGTTTTAGGACTGTTCATTTTGTCTTTTTTCTTTTGAAAGACGTCGGCCTTGATGTAACTTTTTTGTGCTTCTCTATCTGTCATTCAAACCTCTGTAACCTTTTACCACAAAGCACTCAGAATTATTGGAGAAATGAAGACCCATGGACCTTTCAAGCCCTTGAATGCTATAGGCTACAGATGATCTTTACATTAAAAAAGGGGCTTCAAAGAGCTCATGTATTTCAATACCATAGAGAGGAAGAAAGACAGAATTGCAGAAGAGATAAAGAGGTCAATTCTCGCCTAAGGTTAGACAAATGTGAGCTGTTTTAAAGTTTGATATGTTCTTATAACAATCGTTTTTTAATGGACCCCATATGGAATTTTAGAGCACCGTTTTCCAGAAATGGATTCCCAAAGAAAAACAACACCCTTTCCTTGAACTGTATGAATTTATAGAGAATGTAATTTCACGAGTCATGTGCCATCCTGATGTTACATAATTTATTTAACAAATGAAAGATGTTCCCAAATTGAGAAACTCTTAATTATGAACATGTGGTCCATAACCAGAGAAAATTGTTGTTTTCATTATGTTTTTTGATACGGATTCAGTTCGGAGGATTCTCTGTGATCCACGAAGAGATGGCATCCCCAAAACCAAGAAAACCATTGCTCTGAATGTAATTTAGTTTTAGTCTCTTAAAGGTGCTGTATGTAATTTAAAATTTTATATTTAATATTTAGGAAACATGCCAAGTTCACATACTTATTTCTATGAAAAACAATGCTACAGCCAGTTATTCTACTTTGAAATGTGAGTTCCATGTCGGAATGTCTGTTTTTGTTTTGGTCTGTGTGACTCCGCCCACTGCCAATTTACTCAATAAAATTTCAACACCAAGAGTTGCCAGTTAGCAGAAAACACAGCAAGTTGCAGCCATGGAAGCATCAAACAAACTGGGTCAGAGATCGCAGATTCTACCCACCTAAAAAGCCTCAGCATCCATCTAAATGTCTCTATGAATGGGAGCATATTACAACCCGTTCTCATACCCAAGGCGTCACTTTCAACCATGCTTCAATATCTGACGCTCAAAGCACCCTTTAGCGTCCATATGAGACGCATAACCCTACCACAGACCTAAACCTACCCAACCGAAGCGTCTCATATTGACGCTAAGGGTGCTTTGTGCGTCGGATATTGACGCTTCCGAAAGCGTCAGTTACATGACGCCTAAACCTACCCATAACCGAAGCGTCACATATGGACGCTAAAGGGTGCTTTGAGCGTCAGATATTGAAGCATGGTTGAAAGTGACAAAAAGTGACGCCTTAGGTATGAGAATGTGTTGCATATTAAAATGAATCAAATCACCAACTTTTAGTGTGTAAGTCTCCTTGCCTTCCTTTGTCATTTGCGCTCGTTGCCGTTGCATGTCCTCAATCTGGAAACCTATGTCAAAGAATGGGTCTCTGCAGGACAGTAATAGGAGTTACCAGATCAGTGGGATATGGGTTTTGCAATCCTCCTTTAGTTTTTCCCAAAGTTGAGCTTCATTGGAAGAACTGCATGCAATTCAGGTTTATAATTTCCCAAAGGTTTTCAATGGGTTTAAGGCCAGGGGACTGGGGAGGCTACTTGAAGACTTCAAAATGCTGAGCATGAACACATTTATTGTGCACATTTTTGTTGCATTTGCGGTGTGTTTGGGATTGTTATCATGTTGGAAAATACACATTCAATCTCCAAACAGATCCTCCATAATTGGCAATATTGTGCTCAGCAGGATTCCCAAGTATTGGTCCATTGGCCTAGCCTGGATGCCAGCCGAACTTAGCCCCGCCCACAATATTTGAGGTCGGGAAGTTCGGTCTGGACTTGATCTGTTGTGGAGCAACTATGCTGGAACCAGAGCTGTTCGGACCAATCAAATTGTCAGGGCGGGCTTTATACGATGATGGACAGATGATCAACAGTAACGTAATCATCCACGTCACCAAAGAGCACTTGGGTTGTAATCGTTTACAACAAAGATGACTGCCGCTGGAGAATTGAGATGTCTAGATTCTGCCATCGCGTCTAGTATAGAAGATATCGACAGCGCATTCATTTTAAAAGAGGAACAGAGAACCGTGATCAAGGCATTTGTCGATCGGAAAGATAAATGAAGAACATACGTCACTTACTCCATTGCTCTGATTGGTTGTAGGTCTATCCAATTGTGTGCAGAGGCATTTTCCTTCCTGGTTCGGTTGAAACACACCCCTTAATCACAGCCCAATGGAGCAGTATCAGACTCATATTCTGACTAGAATCTGAGTATGACGACGTCAGGCTACCATTGGCCAACAACTTTGCAGATTGTAGAAACAGAGGGGCGTTTTCGACCGTGTTACCTGATTTGCCCAAGTCACTGTGAGAGTAGGGTTTAGGGGTGAGGTGAAGGGCAGTATTAATTTCATTGCATGATTTATAAACACCCACCAGTTTGAAAACACCCACAAATTTAAAAAACGCCCACTTCCGCGTGAGCTTTGAGCCTGAGGAGGATATGGCTCCACCTCCAAACCAGTGTCATTGGTTGAGCCAGTGTTGCTATGCTGAACTGGTCAGAATAAAAAAAAAAAAAAAAAAAAGTAACATGACAGTGACAACATGGCAGATGTATTACTTTCGATTTCATTCCTACTACACACATTCATACTATATACAGTATGGAAGCTTGTTTCTGCCACTATATAAAAAATCAAAAAGGTAATTTTGACTTTTTATCTCACAATTTAGACTTTTTTTCTCGCAACTGCAAGTTTACATCTTGCAATTCTAAGAAATAAAGTCACAATTCTAAGAAATAAAGTCACAATTCTGAGAAATAAAGTCAATATTCTGAGATATAAACTTGCAATTGCAAGAAAATGTAGGAATTGCCATCTAGCAGATTTTTTTTCTAATAAATGGACTTTATAATTCGAAATAGTTTATTTCTCGCAATTATCACTTTTTATCTTAACTATGACTTTATATCTCAGATTTGTGACTTTATATTTTATTTTATTTTTTATTTATTTATTTTGCACAAATTAAAAGAAAATACAACACCAAGGACATACTGATGCATATACAGTGCCGGAGAAGGCAAAAAGCCAGTATGGCTTATCTAAAGCCTCCACCAAAGAAAGATAAAAATAACCACAGAATGCAAACACAATATAATACAACTCATACAAACATTAATAAAAAAAAAATAAAAAAATTAAAAAAAAACACAAACAAATATCATGTCATGATAATACTGGTGATAAAACAACAAGCATTTCTCAGTAAAATGAAAATACAATGAAAAATATAGAATCAACCAAATGCACAAACTAGTTCATCAGCAGACCTCTTAAAACTCTTTTAAAGCTCTCTATTGAGGTGCATTGTCTCGCCACATGAGAAAATCTATTCCATATCTGTGTACCTTTAAATCTTATTGAAAATTGGCCTCTACATGTGGTAAAGTTTGGAGGATGGAGATCCATTACCTGCCTGGTATTATGGGCATGAACAGCTGAGTTAGCTTTAAAGTATAACATATCACAATTTTGACAGCTACAACTCGCAACTCCGAGTTTATATCTTGCAATTCTGAGAAAAAAAGGTAGAATTGCATGAAAAAAAATTCTGAATTGTCATAAAAAGTTGCAATTACCTTTTGTATTTTTTTTACTCCCTGGCGGAAACAAGCCTCCATAATATAGCTATAGCTGACATATTTTAAATGGACGCAATTTACTATAGGACGCAGCTACAGTGTTTACACTTCTTAAGGAACTGAACATACTTATAGTTGTCTCATCATATTACACTGGTATAGGCAAATATATTGTCTAAAAATATATATATTATATTAAAAAATACATACTTTTGGGGTAAAAAAAAAAAGACAGATGAGTGCTAATGTTAATTAGTGCAGTTTGCTTGTGCACTTGTTTTCGTTTTCGCATCAGTCTTCACATTAATCAGAATCACACACCGAACTTCATAAGTTTTGATTCAAATAAATGAGTTCTTGTCTTCGCTTTGTGTTGGATCTGACTGTGCAGTGGTACAGATATCTCGCACTTGTCTGCCTTGTACTGCACCAATAACCATTGTGAGCATGAGGAGAATACATTTGCATGAAATTAAACAATTGGAGGACAGATCAAAATATTACACTGCTAGCGGTTAGTGTGAGGTAATTACTTTCAAGAGGGAGGGAGGGGAAGGGGGATGGGGGGCAGATGGTTATGCTTTTAATTTAAATGAGACAGATTAAGTTTCCATAACTTAAATGAAATGGCTTGGTTAGTCATCTGTGCAGAGAGAACGTATGATATATCCCATTCACAATTCACAGTAATAATTAAGTTGCTGCACTTTTTCACATGACCCTTTGCTTATGGTGCATAAAGTCACGAACCACTTTCCGAGACCAAGGATTTCAATAATATTTGGGAAAAACAACCCAGGCCAGACTAACTGAAATAAGGTACCTGTGGCGACATTTTTGCATTTCGGTTTTATCCAAAGCAGATCGTACAGTATGTATCAATAAATGACACATTTTTGTCTGTCATGGTGTGTTCATGAATGTTTGTGAAAATATGTTGCTTATTTCCGATCACTTATATTGGGCACTTTTTGCACTTAAATTGGCTTATTCTTACTGTTGACCCTTAAAAGCTGTCAATGATTAAAATATTGATTTTGAAGATGTTGAAAATTATAGTTTTGAGAAAGTTTGAGATCGCGAATATGAGGCAAATGCTGAATGTACTGGGAAATGAGCTCTGACGATGACAGTGATGATGGTATAAAACATCTGCTCAAACTGAAACCTTCCAAGCTCCAAAAGTTAACAAAACTGCTTAATTTTATTCTTCTGTAATTGTTACTCTAATATCAGGAGAGTTTTATATTGTTGCGACAGAGATCCATCCGTGTTAAATAAAGACTGAATATGTAACATTGATTGGCGAAGCATTCATGCATTTAAGGGTTAAAAATGATGCATGTGTTTTTCCAAATTCGATCACATTATTTTGGCAGTTAATCTTTTGGGCGGGTTTTTCTTGGAGAGGGCGGGTTTTACACAATCGGGCAAGCAATACTGATGGTGATGTCAGCTGAAAAGAAAAGTCATTTTAGAGGCAGAGCAAGTGATTTGATTTTGATAAAAGACAGCTCTTAGAAATTCACAGTAAGACCAAGCATGTGTGTATATTGATTTCTTGTTTGAGTGGTATTAGGCATACTGCAGACCTCATATCCATGATTACTATAGTCAAATATCTTAATGATGTCTTCAACATATTTTGATAAAACCGTTTTACAGACACTGAATGTCATTAAAGCCCGACAACATCTCATTGAAAATGTGAGTTAATTTTCGTTGTAAAGTGTGGAATAATGAAATAGTCAGAGATCTTATGTCTCTGTGAGTGATGCTTCATATTGTGTCTGTCTAATGGGCTCCTGTTGCTGTGGAAACAACATTCTTTTTATCTGGATGAATGGAGTTCCATTATGTACGGGCCCTTGGTTAGAAAGTCCACCAACACCAAGAGAGAGATTTTACAAAAAAATAACAATAACAAAAGATAGATATGAAAAAGGAATTGCAAGGTTGAATTCTTTTCTGCCCCACTAGCTAAGGCCAATGAAATATGTCAAAACAGGACTATAAAGCAAAAGCTACAAAGTGAAAAAGACAAGGACAAAGAAAACGAGTAAAACAAGAACCTTTTGAGCCATCAACTAAATATAAGGCACTTTACAGTATCTGTAGATTCTTCAGATTCACTTTGGTGTGGGAGCAAAGGTGAGTGAACGCATGCCCGGAGGCATTCTGTGAAACGGCTTTCCTTTTGGAAATGAAAGGGTAAATGAGTATTTCCCTTTCTTTTTGTTCAGTGTGCACTCATTTGAAGTTTCCAAATACTCTGAAGACTAATAAGGGTGAACGGCAGTAAATAAGTATCAGTCTGCGCTGTGGTCATTTAATTGTTTAATTGTATCTCAGATATAGCGCAAAAGAAAGATAGCTTGTGAGCCATGCATAGTGCATGCATTAAGAATACCTGATGAATTCTTGACAAATAATGCACACCCGAGGTGGTAACTTGGCTTAAAATGTCTTTTAGAAAGAGAGAGAAGGAGAGATGACGGCTGCTGGCTAAACCGGGAGGAGCTGTCGGTGTACACTAGATAGCTGAGTCAGAGTGCAGTTCACCGAGGGCTATCCAGCACCACCGCCAAGCATTGCAGAGGAGTTCCACCAGTTGGTGGAGGACCGGAAGTCATGAATTCTGAGGGAGGATCCAGAGGCAGAATAAGAAAGGGTTGTTATTTAATGACAACTAAGTAAAAGCACAAGATGGGTGAGGTAGGAACACAGTCCAAACAATAGGGCAAGGCACACAACTGGAGAACAGGTTGGTCGGGGATGAGACAGCAAAGATGTGATGGACAAAGCTGGAGACAAGGCAGCGACTCAGGGAGCCAGAGGCTTAACAGTTGGTGATGAGACTAGATGTAGCACCAGACTAGCTGCCAGACCAGGAGAGTCGACAACCAGGGTGCAACAGGATCCAGGCAGGAACTAACACACAAGACAAGACAAGACCCAACAGGCCAAGACAACAAGAAAGACAACAAGATATAAAAGCAAAATAAAACTGACAACCATCAAATAAAGAAACTAAATCCTCTAATAACAGGATCTAGCAAAAGAAACAAGTAAACAAACAAAAGAAAAAAAGTCTAAATAGTCTAAAAACTTGCAAAAGTCTAAAAACTAAGAACTAGAGAGAAAATAAATAAAAGATTAGTTAACAATCTAATCAAAAACAAAAGAAAACCAAAAACAAAGCTTGGGAGAACTAGAGCAAAATAAAGACTGGAACTTGACTAGAATAAAAATCAGGAGCAAAGAAAAAACTGAAAACAATTTAAATTAAATAAATACAATGCTAAAACTGACAGAGAACACAAAATCTATAGCACTGACTGACAAGATCTGCGAGAAACACATGCACACAACGAATGCAACAAACCAACAAAGACGTGAGGGAAAGGAGCCCAACATAAAGAGAGCAGAGCACATAAGGATCAGGTGAACACAATCATGCAAACGAGGACTAGATGAGGACTGTGTCCGAAAACTGATAAATGCTGCCTTCGGAGGACACGTTCCAAGGTCGGAATTAAGGTATCAAGGCAAGTCCGAATGAAATGTTAGTTTCACTTCCTGTCTCCTGAGATACCTTCATTTGATCGATCAAATGGCAGCATAGATCTATCCTTCGCTGCCTTTGATATCCCACAATCCTATGCTTTCCATTCTGTGCCAGTTGAGCTAGAAAAATAAAGATGGCATCTGAATGTTGCGGCTGGTGGTCAGTTTGTGTGTAAATGTACATTTTTGATAAACGTTTTCCACTTATGATGTCATTTCTAGCAAGAAATTACTATTGTAGTCATTAAATATTCACTTAGTTTTCACCAAAGTTTGCTCTATTTTGCTGCAGATCATTAAACCGTTATGCTGCCTCAAGTCTGTCCGAAATCTGTTTCGTGAGGAACCTTCGTGCGCAGACGCTGCCTGCACATAAGCCTAGCTTATGATAGCATTGCCTGATAGGGCAGCAAGGCAACAAGTAAGCTGCCTTGTTTTCGGACACAGCCAAGGACTAAATAAGGGGGCGTGGTAATGGGAAACAAGGAGGAGGGACTAGAAGAGCACATGACCAAAACAATCAAAGACAGAGCCATGTGGTCAGACACAAGGCAAACAAAGAAGCATTGAACAGAGACAAGACAGATAAGACAGGACCCCACCCTCAAACGGACACCTCCCGGCATCCACACTTAGCAAAGGAGTCCAAGGAGGTACCAACTGGGAGGATGGAGGGGGAACAAAACTTGGAGTTCCAGGGCATCCAGGAAACACAGGGAGGGAGAACATAATCCATGGAAGTAGTTTGGGGCTGA
Organism: Squalius cephalus; assembly: GCF_949319135.1. Taxonomy (NCBI): domain Eukaryota; kingdom Metazoa; phylum Chordata; class Actinopteri; order Cypriniformes; family Leuciscidae; genus Squalius; species Squalius cephalus. Next base: position 14,653,021 of record NC_137144.1, read on the forward strand.
CCAGGAAGGTGCCGGCCTTGAAAACACGTAGTGACCAGGTAACACAGTGGGAGGGATGGGAGGGGTAGGGACAAAATTAGTGGTCTTCCTAGGACATGGGCTTGCTCCAATGGTCGGGGCTTGAAAATGGCCTTGGTGTCAGAAACTGTCTTTGGGATAAATTCTTGATTGGGGAAGGACTTGGGGATGAACTCAGGGGCCATGACTGACCTGGCAGGAAGGGTGCTTGTCAGGGAAATGGGTTCAGGAGTTTAATGAACAGTCCTAGACACTGGCTCAGAAACGTCCTCTATAGCTGCAAGAATATACACTGGACTTGACTCTGGGGTGCCCTCGGGGGCTGCTGAGACACCCTCTAGGCCTGCAGAGACAGGCACTGGACTTGGCTCGGGAGTGTCCTCCTGTGCTGCACTGGCGGGCTCAGGGACTGACTCAGGAGCGCCATCAATGGACTCTGGTCAGGGGCTGTCGAGCGCAGTAGAGCGCAGTCTTGTGGGTATTCTCCGGCCTGCGATGGGGGTATGTGGCAAGCAGGATGAGGCAGAGAGCTGTGAGAGCGGCGCAAGGCCGATGGAGTGATTGATAATGAGCGTCACAAGCGCGGCACACCGCCTCGTATATCTCACGGAGGAGCTACAGAAGCATAAAAGGAGGTGCAACAACAGTGAAGGACAAGAGAGGACCAGACCTGGACTTTTACATTATGTTTTATTTATGTTTGTGCAGTAGTCGTCCATGAGGGTCTGCCGTTTTTATATTCATTTTGTGTTTTGTGATTATTAAAGTGTTTAAACGTTCGCCGGTTCCCACTTCCTTCCCTGAACAACAAACCGTGTTACAAATTCAATGTAAGTGTAGGTTTTATGCTTTGGTTCTGTGTAAATTAAATACTCATATAGTAGTTGTGATGTGAGTTTTAAGCCAACCTGTCCTGGAAGGCTAATTCGCCATGTTAAGAAGCTCAGGCTAAATGATTGACTATGTTTAATACTTGCGGTTTGGGATTTTGAACAAACTTTGACCAGAGCGTTCGAAGAATATCAAAACATTGCTGACTTGCAAGTGCTGTAAAGATAAACATCTGACTGCTTTGCCTGCTCTGTTTAAATATGTTTAAAAATATCTCAATGAATTGATTATAGTGTTCTTAGAAAACCAGGTTACGATGTGAAGGGCATAACAACAGAATACATTGTTGAGTCAATGTGATGATGAGATTGCCTGGCTTAAGTAAGATCAATAATTCATTTGAACGGGGTGAAGAGTTATACATTTTGCAGTGGTTAAACTTTTAGCTTGAATAAAATATGAATGAAGTTGTATTTTAGGACTTGGCTTATAAAGGATTTTTGGAGATCTCTTGAGTGCCTCTGGTAAGGGGATGCCTATCAATTACACTTATGACAAAAGGACTGGGGAATCGTTTCTGTAGCCTGTAGAACTTTACCTATAGTACAACATAATTAACAGAAATGACAGTATATAATGATTGACACGTACCAGCTGTTGTGCTTGTGGGGAAGCTCATGGGGGTTTAGTCTTGATAGATAGATAGATAGATAGATAGATAGATAGATAGATAGATAGATAGATAGATAGATAGATAGATAGATAGATAGATAGATAGATAGATAGATAGATAGATAGATAGATAGATAGATAGATAGATAGATAAGCCCCTTATATACAGTGCGTTGATCCTGGGAAATTGCAGTAAAATTGCAAGAGTGCCTTCTGTGTGAACACAAACACGTCCCGGGATTGATGACGGGATGGGGACCTAGAAACATTGCCGCGATCAGTCCCGGAACGCACCCTGTGTGAACAAAATCCAGGACCAATGCCGTAAGGGGTGTGTTGTAGTGATGACGCACGTGCCATCGCACAGGCCTTTCTACAACCTATGCTACAGCATATAGGGAACGAGCCACTCGGCAAACCCAGTGCCGTTACTGGGGAGTATGGACTCGTCTTCGTGTAGAAATAACGAAGAGGAGTTGTCAGCAGAACTGATATCTGACAGGAGTTATCACATCCTGACGTCACGTGTCTTTACGGGATCTTTATGGGATGTGTGTGAACGCACTCACAGATTCCAGATAATCACTGGCAGTGTGAATGAACCAAAATCAAACGATCCCGGGACACATTATCCGTGTATTTTCCGGAATCTCTGTGACAGACTGACTGACTGATTGATTGATTGATTGATTGATTGATTGATTGATTGATTGATTGATTTTATCCTAAGTTTCCTAGTCCAAACTGTATATGAAAATAATTGAATATCAACAGTTTTATGAACTCTATCAATTTGAATGTTAGTTTTAAAACTAGATGTACCGCATGGCGGTACAAAATATGACCGCCGCTCAGGCCTGCACTGGCTTTCCACAAAAAATATACTTATACATACTAAGTATGAAAAATCTGTGATTTTTTTTTCAAAGGACCCTCCCATTCAATTTCTACAAACCTCTACCAAACGGTTGAGGTGCCTGTTTATGGTAAAAGTCAGTTATCTGATTTTGGCATGGGTTTGTTGTGTTTTACTGAAATAAAAAACATTTTTTCCCCAAAAAAGTGGTTTTATCTTGTAGCCCTGGTCCCAGAGTTTTAAAAAAACAATGTTAACAAAATTAAACTCATTCCCACTGTACCTAGTAGAACACTTAAGTAAATGTCCCATTGAAATGAATGGGATTTTATGGATTTAGGTGAAGAAAGTGTACACATAATACATTTTGGTCTGTACCATGAAGAGAAAACTGATTCAACTATATAAACTATATATTTTCTGAAAGCGTAGACTCTCAGGATGTGATCTAACATGGCATGAAACATGTCCCACCCACCTCATTAGTATACTGCACATGTCCCACCCACCTCATTAGTATACTGCCCAAGCATAACACATTGGGTATTGGTAAATCGGGTATACTGTATGGCTGATACCTAAAAAAAGTAGTAGTATGTGCATGTCTGTCTGTGTGTGTGTGTATGTGTGTGTGTGTTTGTGTATGTGTGTGTCTGTGTGTGTGTGTGTCTGTGCGTGTATGTGTGCGTGCGTACATGTGTGTGCGCATGTGTGTTTGTGTGTGTGTGTCTGTGCGTGTGGATGTCAGTGTGTGTGCATGCTTGCGTTTGTTTGTATTCCTGCATGTGTGTGTGTGTGACAGTATCATCCTAAACCAGCAACCCTTCGCTCAACAGCACCATCTACAGGCCGATGAGTGTACAGTCACTAAATGTGCACATAAATGAATTTATTTTATACCCCCCCATGGATGAAATTCTACGAAACTTAGCATACCCCCAGAGGATGTCAAGTTAATCATACACATGAAATATGGTGCAGTTCTGAACATCTCAACTGAAGATAGGGGCAATTAAAGCAGAATAATATTGCATTTTCATTTTTTATGGGAGGGGCGCAAATCACAAATGAGTGATTATGGGCTAGGTTGATGTGGGCCCTTAAGAGCAACATACCATAAAAATGTCTTCATCCTCGGTGCCACGGTTCAGGTAGTTATTTAGTAAAAACTGCATTTTTTGGGTTTGGGGGGGCCCAGTGCGGCGGGGGGGGGGAGTGGCCCCCGGGGACCAAACGAAATTTTTCCGTAAAAGTCTAGTGGGGCTACATGCCCACCAAATTTCATGTTCCCCGGTGTTTCGGTGTCCCTGGTATCGTTGACGAAAAAATTCAGTAGATGACGAAAAAAAAAAAAAAAAAAACTTTGACAATCGATTATGGGCTAGGTTGATGTGGGCCCTTAAGACCAACATACCATAAAAATTTCTTCATCCTCGGTGCCACGGTTCAGGTAGTTATTTAGGAAAAACTGCATTTTTGGGGTTTGGGGGGGCCCAGCGCGGGGGGGGGGGGGGGGGGGGGGGCCCGGGGACCAAACGAAATTTTTCCGTAAAAGTCTAGTGGGGCTACATGCCCACCAAATTTCATGTTCCCCGGTGTTTCGGTGTCCCCGGTGAAAAATTCAGTAGATGACGAAAAAAAAAACAAAAAAACTTTGACAATCCCTATATGACCGCTTTCACTAGCTATGCTAGCGGCGGTCATAATAATGAATGATCTGTTAAACATTAAATAATGTAAAAATATTTCAGAGTAATATTTCCCCAATCAGAGCAATATTTCAACATATAAAAAAGAAATCCTAGAGAAACAAAATATTGAATAATATTGAAAAAGATCAAATCACTGAAAAAAATGTTTGCTAAAAACTTAAATAAGCCATTTAATGAAAGAAGCAAGCACACTAATAAATCCACATAAAGTTTAAGAGTCAAAAATTTAAAATAAATAAATAAGATCCACTGCACATTAAAGCATTGGATAATCTGTTTCCAGTTCCATCTCTCTAACACTGATTCTGATATAAAGGTGAATAAAAGTGAATGTTTTTGAATGCTGTTTTCTTTACCTGTTCACTAACTTTGTTTACTTTTTAACTGTTTCAAGGCCTTGGTTGGGAATGAAAGTATTCCTGAAATATGACGTGATGTCTTCATGTGAAAATTTCAGTAATTATCATAATCAGACATTTTCTCGTTCTGCTCTCTTTTTAATGCATTGTATTTGAGATAATGATGGATTTAATTATTCTCTGCCTAATGGTATATAATTATCAAAGAATTGAACACAAGAACTATGTGGACTTCACATGCTCTCAATGACAGCAAACCATTCAAATGAGTTCTTCCACCTTTCTCAACCACGTTTGTGTGCAAGTGTGGCTGATTAAACACCCTCAAACTTCATTGTTTAACTAAAGTTCACTACATTTTATTAGTTCTTGCTAGTTAGCAATAGCATGCATTATATGGAAGCAGGTCAGAATGACTGAATTAACATTGTTACTAGTCCCGTTTGCATCTGTGTAGTATTGTAGTATTGTTTTTGTTTTTTTACACTCCATTATTACCTTTATGATCTTGTGCACGTTCATTAGTCATCCGGACTACATCTTATTTTGTGAACCTAAACATTTACCAAATATATTGTAAGTTACACAAATTATATGTTTTACAAAAATAGCTGTGGGGTATTAAAACAGCTAAGGGAAATAATTCTCTTGATATGACTAAAAATACTGCAGCCACACAAAAGACTAGTCTGTCTGAAATGGGTCATTGTCACACCTTCTTTCCAAAATTGCTCTGACGCAGTAGATAATAACACATTGATTCGAATAAATTTGACAAACCAAATAAATATTACAAATGCAACTCTCTGCTTTCATTGTGCCATTAAATAGGAAGGTCTAATTAGTGCCATGGGGAACAAACCATGAGCAGAACATGTAATTTCATAGTTTAATTATGGTTTCACAGGGATTTGAATTTGCACTGTTAAAAGGCCATTTTATGACATATCGGACATGGGGACAATTTTGTTTTATACAAAAGGTTTGTGTGTGTGTGTGTGTGGGGGGGGGGGGGGGTCAACTTTCATTTTGAGTAAACTATCCCTTTAAATGTAGGCAAAAGATCACTAAAGATCATTTTACTTTCATCACCGTCTCCAGGATGTTTGCCCAAGGAATCCTCCTCACTTACAGATTGTAAGTAAGGGATTGATCTGTAGAGCTTACAGTCTTATTGGTTATGTACTTATCCATTTCATTGTGAGTGCAATGCTCTTCTGATTGGCAGTGATTTGTGATTGATATTTTTGTCTCTAGAATCCCATCTGGTTAGGACACGTTGTAAGAAATTCTTACATCAACCACATAACAAAGAATTTTAAAAACATTAAAAACACCTTAGCAATCACATAATGATGCACTACTGTGGCGGTAAGTTTCACACAGCTTCACGTATATGTTTCTAGGAAAATGCAGGCTATAATACCACTTTCTCTTTTAAAGTTTTCATAAATGCTTCGTGTCAGACTTTAAACCTTCAAGAGGTTAAAATACATGAGGGAAAAAATCACCTCAGATCAATAATCTATAGTTTCTCCATGAATGACCTTTACTAATGCTAGCGGTAATATGAAAAATGAAATATGAAATATGAAATAAAGCTGTAAAGGACAATTTAAATGAGGACCAATTAAAAGTCAACTAATCCATATTTAGAATAAAAACACCATTTCATGATTATCAAACTTGACCAGATCTTTACTAAATTGTGTTCTTTATCAATTGCCCTGTCAGTTTAGTCTAAGGGGATTTGTACTTAAATTCATCACTGTTATTTACCAAATTCCTCTTGAGGATTTAGTTTTGCTGAGAGTACAGTAAGTGGAACCTCCACGCTGGATGACAGAGAGCCCTCAACCGGAGAGTGTGTGACTGTAAAACAGTATAGAAGAATAAGAACAGGTTAAGATATCACTGCATTCAGGTTCTTTTTTTCCCCAACCTGAACAATTTATGAAATATATTTTTGTTAAGTGCTTGGTAATGTCTTCTACTATAGTGCCACTGAAAGGTTTATATAGCCTACTTTTTAATGTCTTTTTATACATTGGAATATTTGAAACTCTCAGCAATCAATTACAGTGTTCTAAATTCCTACAAATGTCAGATATAACCTGTAGCTGAGGCTTGCCACGTCCAACAAAGTCCTTTTTTGAGGTCTATGGAGGGTCTCCTCCAGAGAGTGCACGTTTCCTCTCCACAGCTGCTCTCTGTGTAGTGAATATTTCTTGTAAGACTGATGTTATTAAAGGTACTGGAAATAAAAGACAGGCAACTAGTAAAAAGGAAAACACAACATTATTAAGGTGTTGAGTGGATTAAATGAGCCTTGGCATAGATTTTCCAAGTCTGTAACTCGGGGTGGAAAGCTCCATTCTTCCAAAATATATTCCCTCATTTACACACACCACAGAGCATGATATGATGTTAATTGCTTAATTGAATCATGCAATATACCTGTATGAAATCTTCTGCACTCATCCTTCTTCCACATTCATCACAGTTTTTACTTTAATTTGTCCACCATCCGTTTGTTCAAAATGATTGAGATATATAAAAACTCTAACCCTGGCTTCAGCTAGAATGTGGTCATGTTTCATTTCAAGAGCCATGCGTCTCCCCTCTTGGTAGTGGGGAGTCAAGGCTATGTTTGGTGGCCATAGCAACGCAGACATATACATGACCACATGACCACATTTAAGCAAAACGTGATCATTAATTATGAACGTCATAATTTACCTGGACAGTGGTTTGAGTGCAATGAGAAATCGCTGAAGAAATCACCCAATGGCAAAGCAGACTGGCTCCGTCTCCACAGCAATGGATGCTGAGGTTCATGGGTAATGCTGGCGTCAACTAAATAATTAAATTATATTAATTTATTTTATTTTAATTCAATTCAATTAATATACAAAACTAATCCCCTGTTCTCACAACTGAAGGAGAAACCATTTCTGTAGGATAGTATGGTTTATTAATAAGGTGTTTACAGCATTTGATCTTCATCACTGAAGTAGACTATTAAGCCACATTAAGCTTTTTCTTTATTATAGGGGTTTTCTATGGGAGGAAAACGCTTAGCCTAATGTGCAATTAAACGCAAAGTTCGTATTCTGGGCTCATCTGCTAATCTGTAGGCTCATGCTTTATTAATAAGGTGTGTACAGAATTTGATCTTTTAACATGAATGTCCATTGGGGGCTGCTATTGCTTCAGCTTTTTGAACGTAGAAGTATGATAAAGACATGATTGGCTATCAATTTTATGTAGATAAAGGCATATTTTGTACATGACTACACATGTCCTTATAAAGTCAAGAAAATATGTAGTTTTAATGACATATCATCTTGTTATTACGAGAAAAAGATGTCGTTTTAACAACATAAGATCTCGTTATTATGAGAAAAGATGTCGTTAAAACGACATAAGATCTCGTTATTACGAGAAAATATGTCGTTAAAACGACAACATCTCGTTATTACGAGAAAATATGTCGTTTTACGACATAACATCTCGTTATTACGACATATTATGTAATTTTAACGACATATCTCATTATTACGACATAAGATCTCGTTATTGCGAGAAAATATGTCGTTTTAACGAACACGCAATTTCGAGTTTATATCTCGCAATACTGACTTTATAACACGCAATTGCGACTTTATATCACACAATTCTGACTTTATATCTCGCATTTCTGAAAAATAAAGTCAGAATTGCGAGATGTAAAAAAAATATTTTTACATTTTTTTTTTATTCTGTGACAGAAACAAGCTTCCATAGTAACAAACAGGGCAGTAGGCTACAATCTGCTAATTATTTTTTCTCAAAGCCAAGAATTTCCCTATAGGTGTAATGTGTGTCCATTTGACTGTTGAATTTGCTGTCCACAGGAGTCTTGGTCTCTTGGAATGTCTCATTCAGTCTCCATCTCTTTAGTCTCTCTTTCATATTTGTCACATATGGACACACACACAAGCCCAGCGCTGACAGATGCATGTGTTCTCCATGGGCTCATTATGTGTCCACCACAGAGTTACTATCCATAAAACATGCGGCATTTCATCAGGAAAGTGCTGGAAGCAAAGCCTCTGTCCAGGGGCTGCTCATAATAGGTCTCCGAGGCTCTGGTGTTGATGCTCTGAGGAACCCCAAGACCTGCATGCAGTCATGTGATGACCCCAAAATGACAAACTCTTCATTGGTATTGATTTTTGACTAGGACCCGAGGTCTGTCAGGTATACTAATATAAGTGGCAAGTTATTTGTATGCTTTGGAGTTATTCAGCCTGAGAGAGATTCTTCCTTATGCTAATTGACTCCACAAAAAACATACAGGTTGATTCCTTTCCTGAAAATGGACCCTCAACAACCCATCATCAACATTCACCTCACAATTGTTATTGAGTCAAAAAAATCGCTTGCATGGGAATTCCTTGTAAATGGATCATTTTGCGGTCTCCATTCTGCACGCCTCAAATAGCGCCATTTAAATGGATTCATCTTCTGTACATCGCTGGGACTGGAAGCATGTTTGCAAACAGAATCAGATGAGGTGAAATGCTGACATCTGTTGAAAGCAAAGTCTGTTTCCTGTGCTTTTTAATGCTTACCTTTTAAGTGGGATAAATAGGGTTTATAAATAGCGTTTTTGTATTGCGCTGCATGCTTTTTAATTGTTTTTATGTAAATGTGCTAGATGGACATCTTTGACCATTCAGCATTTCGCACATGAGTACTGCGTTTTTAATGCAGTGAAACGGCTTCTCAGACAAGAAAAAATGTTGGGCGGGACTTGATTTGACTATAATAAATCCATGGGGAATTGATTGGATGGTTTGATGGTTGTGGTTTACGCCAGTAAACCCATCATCAGAGAAGAGAAGAGATGTCACTGCAAAATGGAGGGGACGTTGTTTTGATTAAAGATTACGAGGGTACATGAATTAAAAAAAAAAAAATTATGTGCATGGATTAATCATTTATAAGTACTGCAATATTCCATATAAAAATAAGAATTGTCAATGTCAGTTTTTAAAACCGTGGACAGTATTGCAACTGTAAATCATTAATTTTTTTCCATTTAATAAAAAACAATAGAGTTTAATTAATCTGTTATTTAAGCATATCATCTTTGGTATGCTTTTTTACTAGTCTTTTTTTATACTTTTTATACTCGTGGAGCTCATTTTACATAACAAGAACCAAAAATCGAAAGCAAGCAGACTTCTGAGAGAATGCTGAATCACCTAATTGGCCAGCTTAAAGCCTTACAATTGGCTGTCATCTTCAGTACTTTTTGACCTGGAAAAGTTTGTTGAGGAGAGACAAATAAAAATGTGATACCCATGAAATACAGTCATATCCCCAGTGTCTCAGCTTGGGGATTGTGAGAATGTGTGAATAGGTTCTACAAGACTATAAGTGTGAAATGAGCCAAACCTGTCTTCACTTGTTTGTCACGAACTAAACAGCACAAACTTCAGACGGATACACTTATTTCTCTCATCACAGTGTGCTTTATGGTTTACTTAGTCAATATTGTTTTGGTTTTTTTAGAAAGAAAGATCTAGAAACGATGCATTGCCATAAGATTTATTTTGCTCCAAAATGATCATGTCAAGTCTGAGATTCATGAGGTTGTCTATAAACCACAGCAATAGCAAACCACGAACCATCCAATCAATCACTGATAGACAAAATCCTGCCCTACATTTGTTCTTGTTTGAGAAGCAGTTTCTCTCATGAGACAATATGGAAGAAAAGACTATTGCAACTTCAGTTTCATGCCGATTTTAGAGTTTGTAGAGCGAATGCCACTGCAAATGACCAATTTACATAGATATTTTTTGCATTTTTCATTTAACATGCCTGATCACGAAAAGGTGTAAATTACAAACACATCTGATGGAAAAATCGGATTAGTGCTATGGAAAAGTGTCTGGTTTACACATTATTTGTGCCTCATTAATGGCAGCCCCTTGTGTCCAGAATCTAACAGGATCATGGTCTTGAGTCAGTCACACAGCCAGCCAAGAATCTTATAGCATGTGCTTGCATAATCTTAATTTATTATTGAGCAGGCAGATATCCTGGAGTAAGATCTTTGAGAATCTTGGCTCACACATACAGGGATCCTGTCATAGAATCCTATGGGATACAGAGAGGAACCTGATTCAGTATCAAGCAGGTGGGACGCTGGAGGGCAGGCGCATCCTGGCTGACATTTTATATGATTTCACAGAGTCTTTGAGTTTCAATGCAGCAATGCCAAGAAAGTAGCCAGAGGCGACATCCTATCAGACAGAGACCAGCTTAGCACAGGACTCAATTATCCACGGTGATGTGCCAGAAATGCGTTGAAACATAAATGGAGAACAGATTAACCTTATATAATAAATTCCGAATAATCAAACATTTTCAGGAGCAATAGCCTATACATGTCAGCCTTATTAATCTAAAGAATTGATAGGCTACTACTTTACTGTTCATGGACCTACAGCGTAGTACGGAGCCCCTGAAGGGACCTGTGCAAAAATCTACAGGCTTTCGTGTGTGCACGAGAAACTTTTGCGCATGAGAAAACTATTGCGTGCTCACAAGAAACTTACTTTTGTTGGGAATGATAGGCTATGTAGATTTTACTATGATAAAAAGGTTATTTTATGAGAGAATGCAAAGAAGGGAATGTCGCGACAGGTAGGATCCATTTGCGACATTATAGTATTTAATAGTAATATTGAGTGATATTGTATATGGTTTGAAGAAAGTATAAAATACAGATGTTTTCTTTCTTTGACTTTCAGGTTTTACCAGTTATGATAAGACTTAAATTGTAACTGCATGTATGATAAAGACAACATGAATTTAATTATAAATATTTGTATGTTGTTTAATTGAAATAAAACATTAAGTGTTGTGGCAACTGCTGTGCTTAATAATGATGATATAACGCTTTGTCATGAATGATGGTCTAAAAACAATAACTTTACATCTGAGGCGTTTGAAGACTCCGTTTGTCCATTATTTATTTCAAAAGAAACACGACAATGTATAAAATGCTCCATTACCTTGTAGCTTATGTTATGGCCCCGTAGAAGCAGTTTTTGTAAAAGTAGGCTAACGATTGCGTCATAACCAAGCGACTCTCTGTCGCACAGTAGAGAAATTACCGTATGGACAGGAGGAGAAGCTCGCGGGCAATCGGGGGGACGTGGAGGCAAAATGACAATATAATTAATCAGAATACCTAGCAAAAGTTGCTCCTGCTCCAAGCTCATGGACAATTCCTACTCACACTCTCCGTCTCTGCAAGATTCGGAAGGGAATGATTCAGATTTCTCTTGGCACAGCTAGAAGACAGACGGGTTGCTCACGTGGTCCGTGTAACGCTTTGCTCGGTTTGAGTCTGCGCGTCAGGAAAGGAAGTGCTAAAAATCGCTAAAAATGGGCTTCACTTGTCTCAATTGAGTTCCAATGGGGTCGCTGTGTCCATTTCTTTTACTGTCTATGGATCCAAGCAGGGGGGTCAATGTTAGCATTCCATTGATTCCCATTCATTTTGGCGTCACTTTGACAGCGAATAACTTTACATCTGAGGCGTTTAAAGACTCCATTTCTCCATTATTTATTTCTAAAGAAACACGAAAGTGTATAAAAGGCTCCATTACCTTGTATCTTTCGTTATGGCCCAGTTGAAGCAGTTTTTGTAAAAATAGGCTAACGATTGCGTCATAACTACGCGACTCTCCAGTGTCCAGCTGTGTCCAGTTTATATACTGTCTATGGTTGGAATCTATGGGGTCACTGTGTCCATTTCTTATACTGTCTATGGATCCAAGTAACAGTTACGCTTTATCCGATGGTAAGAGACACAGACCCTCTCATCTCCCTATAATAAGACAAATCTCTGGAGGCATGCTCCAAGCACACTCTCATCTCATCCCTATTCCCACATTTGTAGTAATGACACTATAACGCAAACAGGAAATTGTAACGCGTGAGCACGCGATAGTTTTCTCGTGCGCATGCGAAAGTCTGTATATTTCTTACTTTTGCAAAGGTCCCTTCAGGGGCTTCCCAAGGGTAGGCTACTCCGTAGTACGGAATAAGTAAAAAAAAAAAAATTAAAAAAAATTACATATGGTATGGCTATGTAAGCAAAAGACAGTAAAAAATAGATCTATGCAGCTCCACATAAAATATTAATAACACTGTAAAAATTACATGGTCAATAAGATATGACAACATATGTTTTTACATTGCTACAACTCATCAAAAATAAGTTAAGCAATTTTCGACTTTTTTTTAATAAGTTATACAATATTATTTTTTTTAAGTCAGTCCAATGAAATTAAAGTTGAAATGACATCCACGTTGATTGTATTTTAAAAAATTAAGGCAGAAACCTTTTTTTTACAGTGAAATATAGGCTATCCAAAAAAAAAATATATATATATATAGTATACATATATATATATATATATATATATATATATATATATATATATATATATATATATATATAATGAATAAGCTATATAATTATGGTCATCCTTACTGACATTTTTTTTTTTTTTTTGCTATACCGAGCCCTGGTTAATTTCTTAACCTGATCACATTATGTTCCTAATTAATTATTCATAAATTCGTTATTCACCATATCTGTTGTCCAAATCCAATGTTTGCTTTTTATGTTATCTATTCCATTATTTACGATTTCATAACTGTTTCACAGTTTATATTAGCCTAAGTTACACAAAAACAAAATACATTTTAAATATAACCCATGTTGTGGAATAATGTTTTGCTTTCGTATTTCATAAGTTAGCAAAGGTATTCAGTGTCAATAAATATCATAGTCTTAAAGCAAATATTCACGTAGGCTATAAATAATTCATTGCTCCCTTTTTTACAGTCTTTGCTCCCAAGCGATATGATTTCCGCGGGTTTTTAATGCACGGTTTAGTGACGTAATATCCGGTACATTAAGCTCCCGCGCCGTCCATTCAAACCTCCAGGAGGAGGAGGAAGCTGAAACAGCGTGCGGTGCATGAGAACACAGTGAGTTTGACATTTCAGCTGTATGCAGTAGTTTTCAGCTGTCAGAAAGAAATATGCGGAATGAATATGCCAGACAGCTTGCATTGAGTAACTTAAGCAGCAGTTAGCTAGACCAGAAGGTAACTTTGTTGTTTACCTGAGAAGTGCAAGTGTTTTACACTTCTGCTGCTTATACAGCGGCTCCATTTGCTTGGCATTAAGAAATGCATACTGCAATGAAACGTCTGTTTGTGAAACGGAAGATGCATTAAATACTCTTGCAGTCTAGAAAGTCCTAATATAAAGATTTTAGATTTAAATCAGAGACATAGTTAAGTGATTAATGTTAAAGTTAAACGCGAGCGATGTTGTTTCATGATGATGGCTCGTGTAATGATATCGCTAACGTTATCATTGACAGGAATGGCAGCCGCTCTTCTGCATAAACGTCAATGTAGAAACTCAATTACATAAAGGCCAGCAGTTATTGCAGCTAAACAACATTTATCTCGCCACATTCCGAAAAAATAAAGTGGACCATATCTCTTTCTCCCCCATTGTCATTATCGTTTAGCCTGTGTCTGTGGTAACTGTGCCTGAGGAGCTGTTTCCTCTAACATTAACTTAACTGTTGAGATGTTGGCATTATTACTGAAGCCTTTTGTTAACAGGAGCTCATAGGGTCACATTACCATGTTCCTGAAGCGCTCTGCTATTTTTACACTCTAATATATCCATTTAAACACAGCACAGGGCCATGCATGTGTGAAAGGTTTACTTGTCCAGTCTAACATATTATAGTTATTCAGTGCCCATTTCTGTAAATTGGGCATTTTTACATAAGCACCAAATGCTTACAAGTCTACAACCAATTTTTTTTTATATCAAGCATAAAAGTCCTTTTTGTACAAGACTGAATTATATGGTAGCCCTGAACATAAGAAAAAATATTATGGAAGTAAAATAATGTCAAATGTTTTTGAAAAAAAAAAAAAGCCTGTTGAATTGCACTACTTGAAAAAAATAGGCATTGCATTAAACATGCTTGCATTTTAATGCATTGTATTTTTAGGGCTTGCATTTTTATGGGCTTAAATTCAACATGGTTGAATATTTAAGCTGTGAATATTTCAATTAAAAACATTTCAAACACATTTTCATTATTAAAAATTCAATAATCCATATTCACCTTTCATATTTCACTTCCAAAATATTCAAACTGTTTAAAAATACAACCTATAATATTCAAAAGTAAACGTGAAGACACTGAATTGAACATAAAACCGCGTCATAATAATCACAAATACACATTGCTTTAAATGAGTTTTATGAATGAATGTCTTGTTCTAACTGTTGCTGGTCTTCGTCAACAACACGCGCTTTTGCACCATCTGCTGGTGAGGTTGACTAACAGCAGATGGAGAGTATGCTCGGCAATCTACTGCTTTTCCTGCAGTTCCTGGATGTCAATGTTGAATTTACTGTCGAATTTGAACCACTGAATTTGTGGAAGCGAATTTGCAAAGCGAAATAAAATGGACCGAAAATTGCCTGTTGAATATTATAGGTTGTATTTTTAAACAGTTTGAATATTTTGGAAGTGAAATATGAAAGGTGTGAATATGGATTATTTAATTTTTAATAATGAAAACGTGTTTGAAATGTTTTTAATTGAAATATTCACAGCTTAAATATTCAACCATGTTGAATTTCAGCCCATAAAAATGCAAGCCCTAAAAATACAATGCATTAAAGCATGGTTAATGCAATGCCTATTTTTTTTCAAGTAGTGCAATTCGACAGGCTTTTTTATTTCAAAAACATTTGACATGATATCACACACTCATTGAAAAAAAAATCTCGCTTTGTCACGCTGCGATTGATTACGCCTGGTGAGAATGGCACCATACGGATCTATTGTTTCGATTCAAGAGTGTCATCACAACATACATTTGTGTCTCTCAGTGTGAAAGGCCCTTAAGGGTGTGTTTAATTTGTGAGTTCTCAGCTGTTAAAAATACCACCATATACAAATGCACATTTAGCCCAGAACACAGCATTGTTTAGATGTAATATACATCATAAAATCTGTCCAGGTTTGACCTTATCCTCATTCGTTATGTTTTGTATCTTAAGGTCTGGTGTTAAAAATGACACTGCGAATGCTAAGTGAACCAGGACTAAATGTATTATTCTCTTTTTTGGTCCGAACCAAGAGAACTGAACTACAAGTGCAAACACCCTAAGTTGGTGGTTCTTGGCCAGACTTAACAGAAATCACTAGAACTAGAGTAGTTTCAATGAATTTTAAAAACCTTTTTTAAATTCTTCCAGCAAAAAAAAAAAAAAAAAAGCTTTTCTTTGCCCTGCAAACATGATTTTTCTACTGTTGTCCATCAAGCATGTTCAGATTCTTCAAGATGCAACTGGTTGTGTGTTGCTGTGATGTTTGTGGTGTAAAATGGTGTATTTACTTTGAATCATAGTGTTTTTAGCTTATGATTTTGGAAAAGGGAGGAAAAAAAATATCCGGTCTAGGTTAATTAATTCTTGTTTGGAGTTGAGAAATCCCTTCAGGAATTAATTAAACACACAATGTATTGATTTTTCTGTCTTTTCCTGAATTCTGTGCTTTTAACAGTAAAGCCTAATTCACTTTGTGCAGGCTTAGTTCCTTTCCGTTCCACTTCGGAGGTTTCAATTTCCTTTTTGGAGTGCCTGGGAGAAATGCGTAGGAATATTCATAAGCGCTACATAAACAACATCACTACGGTTCATCCTGATGCCCTGTGTAATGATGTCTTCTGTACGCAGTCTTGGGGCGAATAGCACAACTGGATCAAAATGTGCAGTGTAATATATCTGCAGTGCCAAGACATCTAAATACGTTTTTTTTTTCAGGGACATATTTGAAACCGGGAATGCAAACATTAGTTCTGTCACTGTTTATTGTCATGGTTCTTCAGTTCTGAATTGAGGTGAGGAGACATGATTAATTCCAACCCTTTTAAACAACTCTAAGAATCATTCAGTGTGCTTTCAGTGAAGTGTAAATTGTTGGATTTATCGGCTTTTCGATCTGAGGAGATGTCCTGTCAGAGGTGGACTTTCTATCACCCGGAAACTTTATTTTGGGTGTATTTAAAAACACTCTTCAAGGTCAGTGAAGATGGAGACTGTCTTGCCCATAAGCCCACTCAGTTTAACACACTTTTACCCAGGGGCCTCTAACCCAAATTAACAGGGGGCCACCAGTCAGGTGGTGTTTTCAGCAGATTCATCCAAATCGAGTCCCGAATTACTCCGTGTTGCCAAGAGAGTTGAGGCTTAGCCGGCAGGTTTGAAGTCCATTGGTTCCACTTCCAGCTTGCTCTGTTGCTCTTTATGGTCTGTTTAGAGGTGTAAATATTTGTTCTGTTCTGACATGATTTTGGTTGCAATCATATTTTGATTGGTTTTTGAATTGGTTTGCTTCATATTAAAAGTAATAAAGTTACTTTTTGCAATTAATGGATGGCAGGCGAGTTTTGTTAACGCATCAACGGAAAACAGAACAAACTTAAAGATTTTAGACTTAAGAAAACATGTCATTATCGATTAAAAGCAAGAAACTAATATTGTCAATCCAGAGCTAGTGTCCACAAAACTGACATGTTTAACTGTTGTAGCTTATCCACATTGTGTGCACGAAATTGAAACTGAGCACAGTCAAAACATGCTATCCGAGAAGTGCTAATTAAACGTCTGTTTTCGGTCACAATTTTCGGTTGCTGATATTTCGGGGCATCTCAATTTTTTTTTATGTTTTGAAGAAGAACATTTGAATAACATACTAAAGCACATGTAAAGTATTTGATTATAATTTTAACTATATTGTTATTCGATATTGCATTTAAAGTTAATATATTTCAAATTAACTAAAATTGCAACTATACTTTGAAATCGTGACCTAAACGTTTCAATAGTAATGTCATGATAGTATATTTTAAAAGTATATTTTAGTTTACCATAAATGCTTCTCGTTAAATTTGACAGTAAACTTTGACATATTTCAAAGACGATTGAATTATGAAATAACATAAGTATGACCGACTTAATCATTATAGTTTAAATTTAAGCTCATAAAGATGTACTTATGAATGAACTTTGATTAAACTATAATTATCATTTAGTTGCAATTTAACATGAAATTAAGTATTTGAAAACATAACATTCAGTTTGCACTAAAGTATATTCCTTTAAAATAATGTTTAAAGTATGTTTTTCGAAGCCGCTAAAGGGACATGGTGGTGGAAAAAATATGAGATGGGAGAAAAAAAAGATATAGGCCTATTTCAAAACGCAACATGTTTGCGTTCCCTCCCGAGAATCTTTGCTTTTGCTCCCAAAGAACTCAAATGTTTTGCAACTTGCAAGCAAATGGAAAGTTTCTCAGAGGAACACAAAACATTAGCGATAGAACGCAAAATTATTGAAACATATTTTTTTTGTTCCATCTCATATTTTTTTCCATCACAGTGTCTCATTACGGTCTCTGTAGTTTGTAGGCTAAAATGTACTTATTTTTTCACAAGGGTAATTGTGCACTATAGTGAGACATTGGCAAAATAATCAGGCTTTATATTAACAAAAATGAATGATATGATTATTGCATTATACACTCACCTAAAGGATTATTAGGCACACCTGTTCAATTTCTCATTAATGCAATTATCTAATCAACCAATTACATGGCAGTTGCTTCAATGCATTTAGGGGTGTGGTCCTGGTCAAGACAATCTCCTGAACTCCAAACTGAATGTCAGAATGGGAAAGAAAGGTGATTTAAGCAATTTTGAGCGTGGCATGGTTGTTGGTGCCAGACGGGCCGGTCTGAGTATTTCTCAATCTGCTCAGTTACTGGGATTTTCACGCACAACCATTTCTAGGGTTTACAAATAATGGTGTGAAAAGGGAAAAACATCCAGTATGCGGCAGTCCTGTGGGCGAAAATGCCTTGATGCTAGAGGTCAGAGGAGAATGGGCCGACTGATTCTAGCTGATAGAAGAGCAACTTTGACTGAAATAACCACTCGTTACAACCGAGGTATGCAGCAAAGCATTTGTGAAGCCACAACACGCACAACCTTGAGGCGGATGGGCTACAACAGCAGAAGACCCCACCGGGTACCACTCATCTCCACTACAAATAGGAAAAAGAGGCTACAATTTGCACGAGCTCACCAAAATTGGACAGTTGAAGACTGGAAAAATGTTGCCTGGTCTGATGAGTCTCGATTTCTGTTGAGACATTCAGATGGTAGAGTCAGAATTTGGCGTAAACAGAATGAGAACATGGATCCACCATGCCTTGTTACCACTGTGCAGGCTGGTGGTGGTGGTGTAATGGTGTGGGGGATGTTTTCTTGGCACACTTTAGGCCCCTTAGTGCCAATTGGGCTTCGTTTAAATGCCACGGCCTACCTGAGCATTGTTTCTGACCATGTCCATCCCTTTATGACCACCATGTACCCATCCTCTGATGGCTACTTCCAGCAGGATAATGCACCATGTCACAAAGCTCGAATCATTTCAAATTGGTTTCTTGAACATGACAATGAGTTCACTGTACTAAAATGGCCCCCACAGTCACCAGATCTCACCAGATGTGGTGGAACGGGAGCTTCGTGCCCTGGATGTGCATCCCACAAATCTCCATCAACTGCAAGATGCTATCCTATCAATATGGGCCAACATTTCTAAAGAATGCTTTCAGCACCTTGTTGAATCAATGCCACGTAGAATTAAGGCAGTTCTGAAGGCGAAAGGGGGTCAAACACAGTATTAGTATGGTGTTCCTAAAAATCCTTTAGGTGAGTGTATATTAATTATAAAATTATTTAATGTTGGCAAACTAACTGAACAAAACACAACTAACTCAAACTAAATAGACATTAAGTAAACTGTTAAATATGCATTATAGATTTGTATCATATAACAAAAAAATTCCATAACCACCGTTATGTATTGGGCATAAGACCATCTTTAAATCAAGCTGATTCACAGAATCTAAGATTGCATGATAATAAATCATTAAATTCTGTGATCAATGCATTGAACTTTTTTTATTATATCAATGAATTTTTACACCTCTAGTCCTGTTTTATGATTTGATTCATCAGAGATTAAATCGGAGCCCTTTTGCACGTGCATCCAGCAGATGTTGTTTACGAGGGGTCGAGATTCGAGACTCTACAGTGCTCGAGGACGGTAAAGGCCAGAAGGTCTATAAAAGATCAAGACCCTCGATGGAACGCTCTCCCAGATGTTCAGGTCTTCAAGAAGCTCATCCAGTCCATAGAATGAAACTTCGTTTCCTCTGGATAGGCTGTTGTGCATGCTCGTGTTTCAATGGAGAGGTTTTTCATTTCAGGTTTGCTTCCACTGATTGAAGGCGAACTGCACCGGTAGTCTTTTCAGAATTAATTAGTATAATTTCTGATCCACACCATTTTCTCAAGATGCTTTTAGTTAATGTTTATCAGTTCAAACACAAGGACACACGCATGTACATGCAATTCTTCATTCTTAATTATTCAAACGTCTATTTTTGTGGCTCGACGCCACATGGGCTTAATTGTTTCTGAGAGGTTTGCCATGTGACTTTGGCACAGTATGTTGCCTTAGTTCTCATGACACATTTTTTCTTTTGCTTGGAAACATGCGCAGTTATTTTTCTTATTGTTACAGACATGCCAGTACAAAAAGTCAATGATTCATCTGACCTAGACGCCAAGGTCCCTGCTCATCTCCAGCGCACATCTATAACAGGCCTCACAGTGACCTCTGACCCCTCGCACAGATGTGTTAAGGTTTGATGCCGCTCTTTCAGTGGTTTCTGTTTTAACGACCGCAGACATCCTCTGAACTTTATACACTGAATTACAACAAAACAAAAAAAGTTTCAAAAAAAAGTTTCAAAAAAAAAAATGGCATATGTGCATTCATTTTGATTAGAGCAAGACATCATTTGTACTTTTAATCCATGTTGCTTTATGACTGATGACAATGCAGATTATTATTATATGCAGTTAAATAACTTCTTATATGAATGATGAGGAAATTCTAATGATGGTGTTTCCTTTTTTGACACAATAATGACTACAAATGATTGTTAGATTACAACTATAAAAAACAAGAATGAATTTTTTTTTTTAAATATATATCATTTTATTAATAACAATAACAATCTGTTATTAGGCATATTATATGCAGTTATATAACAGTTATATCATGAGTTATAAGGAAATCATTTGTTAAAATTTCTCATTAGATTACAACTACAACATTATTTTTATTATTATTTAATTTGTATTATTATTATTATTATTATTATTTATTAATTTATTATTAACTTCTAAACAAGAATGGATTTCTATTATTATTATTATTATTATTATTAATTATTAATATTTAAAATATCATAATTAATAATAATAATGATTTACCATATTGTTTTGAGATCTGAATGGTCACAAAAGTATTACATGTATATTAAAATTCATATAGGCAAATATTAAAAATATCAAATGTTCAATTGTTTTGGGCACTTTTTAATTGTTAGGCTGCTGTACATATTTTTGAGAATTGTTGATATCGATATATATATATATATATATATATAACACACACACACACACACACACACACACACACACACACACACACACACACACACACATATATATATATATATATACTACTTTTTTTAATGCATTTCCTGTAAATATATCATTGTTGGGTGATATTCCTTAGAGACCCACCAAATATTTATTGTCTGGTCTGTATTGATGGTCTTCCAATGTTCGCTTTAAGTGTGCAACTGCTTTTGCATGAACTACTAGTACATCATACATTTGACAAAACTTATCAATCCTCACATATCTTTAATTGAAATGTAATTTAGAATTTTCTTTGATGTGCATTTGATTTAAGTTTATATGGTGAGGAATTGTCTTAATACTTAATAACTCTTGCTATTCAGTTCTTCAAGTGCTTATTGGAGTTATTTCCTCTGGATAGGCTAGAGTGGTTCACAAAGGTCCTGTGATATCCTGCGCACAGAAAGATGGTATCGAAATGCTTAGAGCTGAGATCAGAGGTGAGTTTCCCCATTTGAATTTCAATTCAAAGACAAAGATCATGAACAAGCTTGAGATATATCAAGCTGATCTGTTTTGTCAGCAGCGACACTCAATCTGTCTGGCATTCACACCTCGCATCCTGTTTAAAGCTGCTCTGGTGCTTTGGGTTTTAAAAGATTTGTATAGAAAAATCTGCCGTCCAGACTGCATGGCTTTGCTCCATTAAAATGTTAACTAATATATTTCCACTGGGTTTTATGCTGTGATGTATCTAGAGAAAAGAGGCACAATATGAGGCCAATTCGATTGCCTGGAGTGGCTTCTTCAAAGCATGCTTCAGACTTACTCATGTCTATAATTTTTAGCTCTCAGTCCTGCAGATTTTGAGTCTTGAAATGAAAGCGAAGCCAGTCTCATTCTGTCCTTGCTGTTTTCACTCTCTTTCTCAGAGGAGGACCTCCCTCAGAGTACCACTGAACATACATCAATCAACGTCATTTTCTTTGGCACATTGGCCAAGGACTTCTCCCAGTCTGTCAGACAAGGGGTAGGCTTCTATAAAACTTTAAAATATTCATAGGAGTATTTGGAAAATATATGGATATGTACATATTTTTCAGGCTGCCAAGATATAAAAAGGGAAGAGGAGGAGGACAGGGTCATATAGCTAAAGTAGATCTTGATGGTTTTCATCTCAGTGTTTGTGTATTTGCTCTATAAAGGCTCACTTGTGTTTGTTTTTTGGGGGGTTTTTTTTCAGCATTGACCAAACAGTCATTATACCCAAAATATTCAGAATGTTTAATCCAAGAAGCAAAATTCAGTAAATATTTTGGTAAAAATAGCAAGGCATGGTTTCATGCTGTTTTGTCATGTCAATATTTTTCAGTATCTCACAAAAGTGAGTACACACCTCACATTTTAGCAAACATTTTAGTATATCTACTCAAGGGACAATACTATTGTATAGCAGTATATATTTACTGTCCTCTGAAAATAACTCAACATACAGCCATTGTCAAAATAGCTGGTGACAAAAGTGAGTACACCCTAAGTGATAATAGCTGTACGTCATTTAACCATGCAAAACCACATGTCTCATCATGTTCATCATGTTCATGTTTTTGTCTGCTTGACAGGACCTTACAAATTTTTGTATCTTGTATTAGAGCAGTTAAAATGTGTGCTTTTGAGTACAATTCTCTCATACTGACCACTTCAACATGGCACCTAATGGCAAAGAACTCTCTAAGGATTTGATTATTAGAATTGTTGCTCTCCACAAAGACCTAGACCTAGGCTATAAGACGATTGGTACAGTACAGGCAAGGGTCATACAGAGGTTTTCCAAGACGAAGTTTTCAAAGAAGTTGAGTCCTCGTGCTGTGCATCAGGTGCAGAACTGGCTTCAAAAAACAGTGCTGTTGAGTGCAATGAGTGCTGCCAGCATTGCTTTAGAGGTTGCAGAAGCGGGAGGTCAGCTTGTCAGTGCTTAGACCATACGCCGTACACTGCAACAAGTCGGTTTGAATGGCCGTCGTCCCAGAAGGAAGCCTCTTTTGAAGCTGGTTCACAAGAAAGCCCACAAACAGTTTGCTGAAAGCAGCCTGTCCAAGAACATTTATTACTTGAACCATGTCCTGTGGTCTGATGAGACTAAAGCTGCGTTTCCACCGAAATTACCTGGAACAATTTGTCCCAAGAACTTTTTTTTACCAGAAACAGTTTTCCCCCAGACCGGTTGCTAACCGCGTTTCCACCGCGGTCTAAAGTACCGTGAAGATTAGGCAAATAGTCCGGTGACGTAGGACTGCGTGCGACTTTACAGTTCCCACTGGATCTCATCCTCTGAATTTAAGCTTAATAAAGCCTGAAACTCGTCGTCGGTCCATCTGTCGTATTTTTTAAACTCCATTGTTGATTTGAATAGCAGACGACTGTTACTGCACGCACCGCAACAGATGGTGGTTGAATAAAATGCTGCGTGGAGTCAACCAATCAAAATGCGGCATGAACTCAACAAATCAGCATGTTCAGCGCCCAAGTCCCACCCCTGAAAGCTCCTGAACTTTGAAAAAGTACTACCTCGCGAGCAGGGACTTTCGGAGGGGGAAATATTTACCCGGAACTTCATTTAGACCCTGCTTCCTGCGGTGTAAACACACCGAGTACCACCCCAAAGTTCCTAGTTCCTGGGGAAAGTTCCTGCGGTGGAAACACAGCTTAAGATAAACTTGTTTGGCTCAGATGGTGTCTAGTATGGGTGGCGACGCCCTGGTAAGGAGTACCAAGAAAATTGTGTCTTGCCTACAGTCGAGCATGATGGTGGTAGCATCATGGTCTGGGGCTGCATGAGTGCTGCTGGTACTGGAGAGCTGCGCTTCATTGAGGGAAACATGGATTCCAACATGTACTGCAACATTATGAAGCAGAACATGATGCCCTCCCTTCAGAAACTGGGCCGAACAACTTGATAACGACCCTAAACACACTGCCAACATGACAACTGCCTTGCTGAGGAAGCTGAAGGTGAATGTGATGGAGTGGTCAAGTTTGTCTCCAGACCTGAACCCTACTGAGCTTCTGTGGGGCGTCCTCAAGCAGAAGGTGGAGAAGCGCCATGTGTCTAACATCCAGCAGCTCTGTAATGTCATTATGGAGTGGAAGAGGATCCCAGCAACAACCTGTGCAGCTCTGGTGAACTCCATGGCCAGGAGGATTAAGGCAGTGCTAGATAACAATGGTGCTCACACACAAAATATTGACTCTATGGACACAGTTTTGACATGTTCACTTAGGATGTACTCACTGTTGTTGCCAGCTATTTTGACAATGGCTGTATGATGAGTTATTTTCAGTGTATATTGCTATACAAGCAGCACAAAGACTACTCTAAAATCTATCCAAGTTTAACTTCTACAGTATTGTCCCTTGCGAAGATATATTTAAATGTTTGCTGAAATGTGAGAGGTGTACTCACTTTTGTGAGATACTGTATATATATTTTGAGCATTTTAATGCATGACAAATGCTTCAAAAAAAGTTTTGATTCGGGATTATTAATAAAAATCACTGTCCTAATGCTCTCAAGACAAAGATTGCTAAATTACTCTAATACAACTCAATAGCCAAATAAAAAGTGCATTAATATCGTCATAATCAAAATAATCATGAATACAACTTTTAGTTAACTACATATTAACTGACTGTCACAAATGGCATTTGCGACTGTTTTATTCATGATGGAAAATTGGTTAAAATAATAATTTGTCCTTTTTTCAGTCCGATTAATTGTTTAATCCTAGAAATAATCAACAGATTTATCAATTATCAAAATAATTGATTGTTGCACCCCTAGTGATTTAAAGATCTGCACTTTAACTGTTTTGTCCAAGTCTGGTGTGGCAAATCACATCCCGTCTGTTTTAATAGGAGATTTTGTCCTAACAAGTGTGGGAACTGTGACAATTGATGCATGACAAGACATTTTGTCAGTTGTTTGGTTTCTATTTTTGTCACATCGTGTTGAGTAGCCCTACCCACAGTAAAGCATTGTTGGTCCACAGTCTTGAAATCTTATCATGTTGTGCCTGGTTAAGATACAATGCAAGTGGTTTGTGTCCCAGAAGGGCCAATTCAAGAACAACAATTGTGCACTTGAACAAATCACTAGAAACATCTTCTAAATGAATAACCAGTTTAAAACGTAATTTATGGTAAAAATATTAAATGTTCTCATAAATAATGTTGCTATGTTGAGAATGTCAGTATATGTTTCTAGAAGTAGATTAGTTTGAATGCTATCTACCTACATGAAAGCCCTGCCATATCTATGTGGCAAATATTTCTGCCTGAGTTCACTTACTTTGAAAACAGGTCATCTGATGTAACCTAATTTGTGTGAAGATGGTTTGAGAGGGTGCAAAGCACTGCAGTTGCATAGCCAGTATTTTTCTGCCTTTCTCCTCCAGCAACACAATGGTCACAGCTCAGATCAGCTCCCCACTGACAGACAATGGCTTTGAGAGAGAAAATCGGCCTTGAGAGACGTGCCTTCAGTCAAAACTCTGCCGTTTACTCCCCAAGGATCCTCCTTTGTGTCACTCTCAAAATTATCTGTTACTTACTGGAAAAAAACATGCCATGTCACCACTTATATTTCCCGGAAGGGTCTAAACTTTGGCTCTGAAACCTCCTATTCTCGAAGTTGGAGGTTGAACATTGTGAAATGCAATGGTTAGTTGTCATTAGCGTTTCATTGTATGACAGCAGTAAAAAAAAAAACACAAGTAATTTATGAAGTGCAGTGTAGAAAACAAGTTTTTGACAAACAACCTCCAACTTTCTTTGTTGTTGCCAGGAGCTTTTTGGAAGACAGATTATAAAACTGCCATTTGGCATGGGTAACAGCGATTCTTAAAACAGTGGCATAAGATAAAGCTTTGAATTGATGAGCTATCATGATACTTGGCAGCTCCTATATAATGATAGAGCTAAACATTATCGGTCTAATCTATGAATACCTGTGGGCAAGGATTAAACTCTTAGATACGTTCTGTAAGTCATCTTAATTTATCCAGATGCTGAAGTCTAAAAATAATCACAAGCTTGAATTTGATCCTAAAGATTAAGGGATGAGACGCCATTTGTTTGGTAGTCCTTTCCACTCAAGGTCATTGTTAGTGGTGTTTGCCAAAGCAAGAATCTCTATTATTGCTCATACTTGTCTTTGGGGACTTGAATAAACCCGTTTGAGCTATACACATGAATGATACCTCAAATCATGTGGCTTGTTGTGCAGATGTTGTTTCTAAGCCATCGAATTTATGATTTTTTCCTGTGGGTGATAAAGCAGGCATAGAAAATCCCATATACAGGACAAGGAACAAATAAGGAAATGTAATAGCCAGAAAAATCTTTAGGCAAAATAGAAAGAAAAAAAAAATCCTTGCTTTTTATGTCACAACAGGCTTTTTTTTCTTCTTGTTGTTCTTTGAAGAATTCATTCTTTGACATTGAAACTCTTGTTTTCAACTACCAAAGGAAACAGGTTATTAATAATATATTTATTTATATTTATACACACAGTATATAATGAAGTTAAAAATGATATAGCAGTCTGCATATTTAAAAGCTGCATATGAATATCCAACCCTATCTCACGGCAATTCGGACGCATTTTACGAGGTGGCTAATTCATATGAATTCGTACGAATGACCCGCACCTGAACCTATCTGTCTCTGGGGTTTCGAAAAATTGTACATCATGAAATGCATTACAACAATGATTTTTTTTTATTTAGGATGTTGTCCTATTGGCAGACTTCACTATCAGAAAGTCTCCATCTTTTCTCAGAGACAAACTACATCCTTGTCAGCTAGAGATGGATGGCAATGATGCCTGTGTCTATGTGAGTGTTATGTGCTTGCATTTTTAAAATCCCCACCATCCTATTCTTAAACATCATGAAAACCATATTTCTTACTATAACAACTTTTTCTAATATTTTTTTCAATTGCTTGTTTTGTGATGTTTGATAGGTATGTCCCTCGGCTGCCCCCTCCCAAGGTCCCTCCTGTTCAGAGGTGCAGTATGCATTTCTTTTCATGTAGATATAAGAGAAAAATCCTTTCCAGTTTGTCCTAATACCATATATGCAGTTTATCCGCCCGAGATCAAGGAGATTCTTTATTTAAATTGGCTTGTGTCTACTGTCTCTGTCAGCTTGTCTCTGTATGATTGTGTGATTGGCTGTTTCTTCACTTGAGTACAGCGTCCCTTTTAATTTGCCAACCTCTTTTACATTTGCTTGAGCCAGATCAAGTGATTTAACACTACATGCCTCCAGGCACTTTCAGTCTAGACTAAATGAAGAAATTCAGGGAAACTTGCTCAGTGTTCGTTTTCTTGCCTCCATTGGATTGGTTGACATTGACAATTGATATCTGATATAATTATTGTGCATTATTGTAACCATGTTATATTATGGTAAAATATTTCAGTTTTCTGTTTGTGGTAATCAACATTAGGCCATAAATGAGATTATAGAGCTTAACTTTATTGAATGTACAGTATTGAACCCAGAACATTCCTTTAATGGCAATATTCCCTGTTTCTGTGAAGGCCAAATACACTTATGTTCCTCTAAACAATTTGAAGCACAAGACAGTGGTGAACGTCTATGGCGTGGTGACCTTCTTCAAACCGCCTTTCCCCTCTAAAGGTTCAGGTCAGTGAATTTCCTTCATCCCAGCAAGGCTGTAATAGGGTCTCCCATTGTTATTTGAGCTCTCTGGAGAGTGAGTCCAAAGGAAAAATGTCTTTCTAAATGACTTTTATGGCCACTTACGAAATATCCATCAAAACAGAGGGGAAAAAAACATGGTTAGACTTTATTTAAGGTGTCTGTGTAACTAACAGTGTAATTATACATTTAAGTACAGAGTAATAATAACTACATGTACTTAATATAGGGTAAGGATTAGTGTTTGGTTTAAGGTTAGTCGCATGTAATTATGTGTAATTTATAGTTATTACTACATGTAACGTGTAACAAGGAGACTGTAAAATAAAGTGTTACCAAAAACTAATTAATATTTAGTTTGTACATTTATTCTTTGCACTCCAGTGATCAAATAATGTTTCAAAGACAGCCCAAACAAAACTGCGACCTTGGCTTGTACTGCTGATCGTGAACAATGAGGTTTGCTCTCTGCAGTGTTTGAATAAGATCATTTATACCATCAAGTCGCAGACTACATCTCAAGAAAAGCTGATGCAAACCAATTATTGTCAAACCACTATACTACTATACTACCTTCATGCAATTTTACATCTTAAATTTTACAAATACATTTTAGTTCATTGATCATGGCTTGGATTGTAACGTACGCTATGGTAGAATGCCAGAAATCAGTCTCTGTCATACTCAATTGGCTTGTTGAAGTAATATTTTTTTGATAAGTGAAGAGAATGTATGCACCCATTCAGTGTAATTAGTGGAGGGAATTTTGCATCATCTCCAAAAGGTGACCAATTGATCCTGGATCAATGCATTTTCTCAGTTTTGAAATGCTTGGGCAAACGCAGAAGTGATGTTTGTGCAAGCAAAATCATCATCAAATTAAAGAAAATTGCAAAATGTGGTACACTCTTTTCATTCATTTTCATGTAATCAAAACACTCTTAAGTGTTTATAAAATGTTGATGCATAAGTGTGGCTACTTATGTCTTTAACAGTACAAACGGTACTTTAAGCCTTAACCTCATTTGGTCATTTGGCATAGTCACAACAGCATAAACCTCAAGCTAGAGTTTTTTTAGTCAGTACCCCATTATTTGTCACTAGATTACTGCTCTGCACTAAAGATCACAGATCAATCAGATGTTAAAGTGAGCTGCAACATCTTCTCTAAGAAACTGGAGGATCACCCAGTCGTCTTCAGAGTTGGGGACATTATCCGACTCCACAGATTCAAGGTGAGGAGGTTTGACCTGTTTATTCATTCTTCAGAATATTGAAAGTGGGCCTAAACCCACTTGTGCTTTAAGTAGAGTTGTCCAGTTCTGGTCTTGGAGGGCTATCTTTGCTGTAATTCAACACACCTGCCTACTAGAAACTTCCAGACAGTTGCGATAGAGCAAGTTGCATCTAAACTCTGCTGGAGTGCAGCCCTCCAATTGCAGAAATTGACACCCCTGACTTAAAGCAATCTAGCAGTACCACATATTCCCTGAAATCACAAATACATCACCAAGATATTTGTGAAAGAGTCTCTGGAAAGCCTCATGTTTTATGTGAAGCATCTTATTTGTGTAGAGCTGAATAATGTGTCTTACATGAACTGCAGTTGAGTAGGAGCCGCTACTAGTGTGCAATAGCACAGTAGTTTGCCGACCTCCCAACAACTAAAGATCTGTCAGTGTAAATTCACCCTAAATCTTAAAAACGTCAAATGTAGTTCTAAAACCCAAATAAATGTCTTGGCGACATGTATCAAGATGAATTTCTGGAGTATCTCGAATTTCAAGTCATTCAGACTTTAAGGTTAAGTGTATCTTTTCCCATTTCCTCCCAGGCAGAAATATTCAATGACTGCATGACACTCTTGAACACTTATGGTTGGTCTGCAGTCACATTCGATGGAATAATTGACAGCCCAGTAGCCCCTCGTACCTCCAGCAAATCATTTCACTTTGGAGAATCTGATAAAAATACAGTGCAGGAGCTTCGCCAATGGGCTGCCAGCCAGTCTCTGATATCCAATGACCCCACTGTCTCGCTGTCCTCGGTACATCCCGGGATGTACTTTGATCTTACCTGTCAGTTGCTGGCCAAGGCTGTCATGGATAGTCGTTGTATCCTACTCAAGGTGCTTTCTGCTATTTTACCTTGAATCTGAATCTTCAAAATCTGAATCTTAAATACAATTTGTACAACTAACAGTTTCCCAATTTGATCAGGTGTGGGATGGGACCAAGTGTGAACACCCCCTATTGAACGTTGCTGTTGCATCCGACGCATTAGAAGGAGAATCCACTGTTGCTAAAGACAGGATGAACCTGACAGCCAATGTTATGGTCTATGACAATCACATGGAGGCAGCTCAAGACTTAAAGGTGAGTTTTGCCATTGATCTTGCAGTGGTTTGATAGCAGGAGTGTCCAATCCTGCTTGTGGAGGGTCGCAATCCAGCATGAACTAAATGCATATGAACCAGCTAAGAAAGGTCTTCAGGAGCACTAGAATGTACTAGGCTGTGTCCGAAATCGCATACTTCACGGATGACCTACATTTTCCGGTAGTGCATTTGATGGAGACTTTACTGTCTCATGAGGCCATGGGAGAGAATTTGTGAATGACAGTGAAGCTACACAACTGATGCTGGTAGGTCACATGACAACATGTCGAATGTAGTACGTCCGGATTACATTCATACTACACACAGTCATACTATATAGAACCATACTTTTTAATGCTCAAAATAATGAATAATTTAATGCTCAAAATAAAATAATATTCAAAATAAGTACCTTGACAGATTTCAGATACAACCCTAGAAACTTTATAAGCAGGTGTGTTGGAGCTAACCATTGTAGAAAGGTCTTCCAGGAGCAGGATTCGACACCCTTGTTCTATAGATATGCAAGATTATGTTGCACTTCCTGCAAGAAAGCCTATTCTACAGAAGCAGTAATCTCATTTGATCAGCCTACAACCTCTTCCACAAGAGCATCCTTTATGAGACTGTTACTATTAATGCCTGTTTGAACCATCCGTCGCAGGAGACCCACGCACCTACTCCAGCACTTTTAATGATGAATTAGGTGTCAGGTAGGACACTTGTGGGCAACATCTTCTCATGGTTTATTTGGTAGGCGTTCATTCCGCTTCAGTCTACTGATTGTGTTTGCTGCTCTCACTTCAATCCTGCCCTGCCTGTTTCCATTGTAAAAACCCATCAAAATGTCCTCTCCAATTGATTGCCTTATAACGGCTTCTGAAACGCATAGTCTCCAGAACTACTGGCTACATTTTTGTCTTCCTTTCTATAAAGATTTAAACAGGAGCAGGGCTGAAAATACTACTTTTTGGAGCCCCAGATTGTTACTTTCTTTTTGTTATTGTACATTTTTTGGTTCATTATTGCAATATTTCAAAGAGGATGGTGATTTGGGTTTTTGTTTTAAAGGAGAACTTGGTAACTTTTTTAACTAAATAAAACTGTCTAGAATTCATTTGGATGGTTAAACAACCTTTTCTGGTGATATTGGTGACTTTCCCCGCTCCCCCCAGCGTTCCCAGGCGGAAAACCAACCTTGCAACTTGGGGACTACCGTCCCGGCAAGATAGAAATTGGAAGTCTCGTGAGAAGCGAGAACGAGAACGAGCGCGAAACACGAATTGCTTTACGGCAATTCGACATAAACACACACGCATGTATGATGTATTACCCACCTCGGTAGACATAGCTCCACACGATACAGTTGGCTTGCTCCGATCAAAACAAACGCACATGAGCAGCGGTGGAGAGGGGGAGGAGGCCGCCGCAAGTGAGTTTTTTACGACCGTGTTGTGAAATATACGCCCCACCACAGCTGTAGGGGGAGCTCGTGGGGAAAACATGCGACAACAAAAGGAAAAATCAGCGAAGAAGTGACTAGAGTTCGCTAGAGTTGCCGAGTTCTCCTTTAAGCAGTACAGCATTTTCTTTTGGCTCTCAGCATAGTGGTTCTGTTGGATATGCACTGTGTGAGTTATGAACAAAGGTGGGTGGAGTGAACAGAGTGTTCAAAAGAAGAAACAGCGAGTTTCTGACTTTTCAAGTTCTTGATGTTAGAGCTTCTATTCAGCCATGACCTGCTGAATTCCTTCATTGAATTTTTAATTAGAATACATATGTAATTGATCTAATTACTTCCTCAACTGTTGTAGTCCACTGTCTGAGCCTATATCAATGCAGGCTTTGCAAAAGGCCACAGAGGGAAACCCTATGTGTTTTGTACAGTCCCTGTAAGACCACTTGAATGTCATCATGGAACAGCGCCATATTACATTATGGTCAGTCTTGCTTGAGCTTTGCTTTTTGGGATGGTTCATAGTTCATGTTTAGCCTAATGTCTGGTCCACTTTGCAACTTAGTGTGGTCATATTAGCAAAATTTCACTTGCAAAAACAGGTCCATTGTCAGTGTTGAGATGTATGAAGCTCTGCTCACACAGAAGTCACTTTCAAACCAAGCAGCTTTCTGTTGGTCAGTGCCACAAATTCACGTTATCAACTTGAACTTGAAGGAAATCTGCATGGGAACTTTTTGCCCTCACACAAAAATCCCAATTATGCTTATTCCTATTGTAATGACTGGGTTTCACCTGCAAAATTTCGCTGAGCAATGGTGACAGCAGCTTTATTCTTGCTAAGAACCACTGGCACATGTCTGACCAACCTGCAAAGCATCAAACAGGTTGTTTCAAATTGGAAATTGATGAACAACGCATTAGGGTATTTAATAATAAAAGTATCAGTAAAATACACTGATGAAAATGTTTAAGGAAATTACGTTTTGTTTTTTTGGTAACTTAATCCCCAATGATCCAAAATGCAATTTTAACCACTGAAGATTGCATTGAGTCAGAATATTTCCCCACCATTATCAATATCCTGGGCGAAATCGTCTCTAATATTGTGTGAAATTGCTTGAGCTCAGTGTTGAGAAGGGAGAAAAGGCGAATAAAGCCAGCCATTAGGATTAAGTGGTCTGAGAGAGATAGCTTTATGAGAGAGGAGAGAGAAGGCCAAATCAATACGGCTGTCATATTGAATGGGGGCCTTCATTGTGGGGGTTTGCGCACACACACTTTCTTGACTTGGACTTACAACATAAATCACTCACCCTCCACTTATCATATGTCTAGTGTGGCACACATTAAAGGAGGCAATCTGTATATGATTCTTTTTTTATTACAAATCACCTGGAATGTTCCACTTTAATGGCAATACATTTCTACTATTTTGACTTTTTGTTCAAAGTTCTTTGTGGCATCAAGCATTTAAAGGCCTATTTAAGTCAGAGTTGAATTACTATTTTGGGTTTTTTTCTCCACTGGATCTTCTTGGGGAATCTCTGAGGACACACCAGATCTTTCACCTAATGGTTTTCCCTGTCTGTCTTGTGAAATTGTCTCTGTTGCATGCTTTTTGTTCCATTTGCATCATCTGAGTCCCAGGCCAGTTGCCAAATGCCCTTGTCATCTCTCTTATAAACTGGGAATGGATGCCTCATACAATAATAATAGAGATTAAAGTAGTGCCAGACGCCTGCATGTGCACAATATGAAGGGCAAAAAACATTTTTACTACTACTTTTACTTCAGATTTGTTCAACTTAATCCTAAGAATTACAATTCAGGGCATACAGGCATGCATGATACCTCAAATTGTGTGGCTTGTTTAGGAGAGGTGAGATTACATTTCTAAGAGATGTTAACGAATTATAAAATAAAAAGGGATAAATCACAGAATTACATAGGAGAGGAGACCTGAGCCATGGGACCAGATTATCATAGGGTCCCATGATAGCCTGGTATTAAGATTTAGCATAGGCAAGACTATTTGCTGTTTACACCAGGTTGTAATATGCATCTCAAATGCAACTCTGGCCACTTGGATTTCAAGGAAAGGGTGTCCGATCTGCTTAAAACATCCTAAATGAATACGAGCACCTGCAGCATGGCTGGAGCTGATGCAGTATACTGTGATATCCTGTCTCTATACACATGTGACTATCAATTATTCATAGTGAGAGAGAAATCAAGCACCTGGGTTAACTTAACACCCAGACTGTAATCGCTTCAGACAGCCTGCATATGACACTTATCCATTGAGAGAGATTGTATGTGTGTGTGAGGATATGAATGACGTTTTATGGCTTCGTTTGGCATCATAGGACATTTGTTCTGCAATTGTCTGAGATCTTAAAAAATACAGATGTGCACAAATATGTACAAATGAACAATCAATCAAAATCCTGCATTTTTAAATTTATTTATTTATTTATTTATTTATTTATTTATTTATTTATTTATTTATTTATTTTTTCTTTTCCATTGTCATTGATGGTTCAACATTCATGAAATCTTTCCACTGCACCAAAAGTTTTTTATATCTAGTGGAAAAGGTTTATTTAGATGAGATTATTAAAATGTTCTTTATAGTAAGGAAAACATTGTTCTTTTAAGAAGTGATCACAGAAAGGTTATGTTGTGGAACCAAAAATGGTTGTTCAATGGCATTGCTGGAAAAAACACAACAAAAAACCTTTTGAAACCTTGATTTTTAAGCGTACGTGCTCATTTCTCTTTTTACAGATAGATTACATTTGCTTTCATCTAATACTCATTTAGAGTCAATCTTTAAAACACTAATAATTTACACTGATTAATCTTGCAAATCTAAAAATGTATATCCTTTTTTTCATACTGTACATTATAATGGTATACATTCATTTATAGCATTTAAAATTAGTAATTTTAGTTTAGTGTTTTATTTTTCATTTATACAAAATAGATTTATTTAAATTTTGGCTGTTGATTGATTACCTGTCAGAACATTAAAATGATTATTGTTAATGCGCCAGAATTTTAATATTAGTGCATTTTTAACTGTCTAACGATTCAAGCACAGCATACTGTCAGCAGGCATTCTCGCACTCGTCTAGAAATAATAATAATAATAAAAAATTAAATCTTAAAATTATTCTACACTGATTTAAAAACATAATAATACATTATATTCTAAGCACTCTTATTAAATATGACTTGTGCAAGCATGTGGTAGGGCACTTCAGGAATTGTCAGCTGTCAGACAATGGAGGGTCTGTCTTAAGCACAGTATTTGCTGACAAAAAATGCAGCGGGTCTTTGAAAAGAGAAGCGAGAGCAGAGAGAATAGATGCAGAGTTACAGACTTTAAGAAATCTGCACAGCTATTTTTTTTTTTTTTTTTTCTTCCAAGGTTTGGCAGCCCATATTCTAGCCTGGACTAGAAAAATAACAATGCTTTTATGATGCAGTATGTAGTCTTAAAGGAACATTTGAGGTTAAAGTGAACCCCTTTTACATTCGTAGTACACATTATTCCATATCATTATTCTAAATATTAGTTGTGTGTAGTTTTCAAAATATAGTAACTTGCTCTGCATCTGAAGTAGTCACATTATGGAAGTACAAGGGATTATGAATGGACCATAATCGCACATTAAAGCAATAGTTTGAAAATTACAATTATTTTTGCTCCCCTTCATGTTGTTCTCTGTTGATGACCATAAAAAAAAAAATATATATATATATATATATATATATATATATATATATATATATATATATATATATATATATATATATATATATTATTATTATTATTATTATTATTATTATTATTATTATTATTATTATTATTATTATTATTATTATTATTATTATTATTATTATTATTATTATTATTATTATTATTATATAATTATTTTATATGGTTAGGGTTAGGACATTTTTTTAAATATAAATGCACCCAAAAACTTGTGCTTTTCAATCAAATAAATCAATTTAATATAATAAAAGAAAAATCAAGTATATTGGTACCATGTTGACTTCTATTGTAAATTCATAACTAACATACTGAAGTTTAAAATGATTTTATGTGGTACATGCTGTCCATAGAGCTTAACTTATATTGAACCTGGAATTTCCTGCAAGTTTGTGGGTGTTGCATTGGCCGTTTTGTTATTTATTGTGTGCTACGTCATATCCATATTGATGAATGATCCAATTGTATGTTCTTCTGGTCATGAAACACTTCATTATGTTGCTAAACAAAGTTTTTTTCACCCATCTGGTCAGCGCCATATGTTTTTCAGTGAGTTACCTTTAATATATATTATATTTATACATAAACCTTAGGCTGTAACCTCGTGGGTTTTGAATTATTGTTTGATGTCTTTACAAAATACTTTCTCAAGAGTGCGCTTTGCCTCTATTTGTTCATTTTCACCAGCGCGTGTTACGGAAATTGGTTTGTTTGCAGGAAAGGCATCTTTTCTTGTTTACGGAGCGTGTTTTCCCGGCCCCATTCGTTTTTTCCATATAGATGAGGGTCCGGACAAGGTTTGTGCTATCCAGCCACACACATCAACAAAGCTGGGGGTAATTGAATTTTTCATGTAGGATGTGAGAGTTGAGGAACGTTGGCATTTTTCTGCTGCTTTTGCTAGCACCGCCAGAAGAGCTTCATGCCAGCTAGTGCACACCTGTGCCGAGCAGCCCGGCTCCTTCCCCTGCTGTGCGTAACCAACCGTGCAGTGAGCTCGAGTAGGAGAATACCAAGTATATGTAGATTTGTCTCTACCATTGGCTTTATGTTCAGTCATTTCTCAAGGAAAATGTTGCAAGCCTGATGGGATGGGATTTAAATTGTCATCATGTACTCATTCTCATGTCATTTTCTGCAAAGCTATAGATGCTCATAGAAGCTCCTTTTTCATATAATATAAGTGAGTTGGGACTGGGACTTGCAAGTAACAGAAATGCATCATAAAATTGGTTCATGCAACTTTGTGTGCTATGTTCCAAGTCTTCTGAAGCCGTACAGTAGCTTTGTCTGAGAGAAACGGATGTGCTGACCAATCACCATTGACATCAATAGAGAATAAATAGGATAAAGGTACACTGTGTAACTTTTGGCACTCTAAAACAGAACTACATGCATTTTGCAGAAGAACATTGTGGTTGTGCTTCGGCTCTTCGTGACTACACGGATGAATATGGTGATCCTACTGCTCATAAAATATTCACTACTAGGCTTAATCAGATATAACCAGTTTAGATGGAAAGGATCTCAAGCTGACTAGCTGAAGACGTTAATGTCGCTATACCCATTAATAGACACTTGAAAATAAATTATTGCATAGCAACCATAATGTAGTGACCCTTCACAAAATAGATAATGCTTACTATAAACTCTGTTAGAGAGCTACATATGGATCTTTACCTGTTCAATAAAATACCTTACTCACCTGTTGAGTTATAAAAACGCCATCACTGCTTTTATATTGAAATTTAAAAGCGACGCTTTTTACATTTCAAATCCCTCAGTTCTCAACATCTCCAAAAGTTAATGTTGATTCTCATTTGTTATTCCCTGGAGGTTTGAGATTTATTTGCTCCAACTTTCTCGCTTGTTGTAACAAGTAACCTATGCCATTCTCGGAGCAATTTTTCTCCATTTATGGATATGATGAGACACGCACGGGTGACTGAGGCGAGTGATGTATGTTCGCAATTTCCCTCAAACATCCCAACAGGCAGTGTTGTAGTCGAGTCACCAACTGTCGAGTCCGAGTCGAGTCTCGAGTCCCTGTGTTCGAGTCTTTGTGTGTTTCCGATTTGAATGGTCAGCGTATGAGGCGGCTGCTGCTTGCGCTGGGACCTAATGTTATAGACTTTAGTTTCAATTTTGATGAAATTATTCTCTAATCGTTTGCATATTATGTCGTGGATATAGCCCTCGAATGCATACTGCAGTCTTGCTCTCTCATATTTTCACCTGTTCGACAAAAATGACTTATTATCTCCTTAGGAATGTCTGAAACCAGTGCATACATACTGTAATAGACGTGCCAGGCGCAAAAGCTTGACAGGCATAGCAACAGTAACTAAGGAGGGCGGGGCTTAGCGAAGGGTCAATTCAGGAGAAAAAAAATCTCTGAATGATCTACGTGAAACTTCGGTCTTCCGACCTTTTACTGTCGTGTCAATTGATATTGATTAATATTAGAGGAGGGAGCACTGCTCATGTTGTTTGAAGACGGTGAGAGCGCGCGTGCGCGCGCGGCTGGGGCTTTCTCTCTGCTCGTTCTTATATGCAGGAAAAAAAGAGATCCCGTCCGGTCTTGGAGCCCAAAACAGGAAAAGTGTAACATCTTATATCAAATTTTAAAACCTATTTAGTCAGAAACTTCATCCAACGTCATTCATTTGATGAATGCTCAAGTCCGATTTTATATCCTCGAGTCCGAGTCCAAGTACGAGTCATCAGTCCGCCAGTCCAAGTCAAGTCACGAGTCCTGAGAATAGAGTCTCGAGTCGGACTCGAGTCCAGAGAATAGGGACTCGAGTCGGACTCGAGTCCGAGTCCAGGACTCGAGTACTCCATCACTGCCAACAGGTCTAAAATATACTGGTCTAAGCACTTATTTATAGGCTTACCATAGTGAATCAGGTTTGAATCAGACAAAAACACGTTTTGGAAGAAGGATTGATGTATTGACGTGTTGTTAATTTTGTGCAAAAAAAAAAAATTACACCGTGTACCTTTTAAATATTTATTTAGCAAAAAGATTTTATTTTGTTAAGTTTAAGGGGTTTTTTTATATTGATTTTGTCTTTTAAACAATCACCTTTGTCTTCCAAAGGGGAAAAATCAGATTCTAACATGGATTTTGATGGGAACTAAGGTGGGAAAATGTTTAAATTGAAATTCATTTAATTTAAAGTATGGTAAAACAGTGAAAATATTTGTATCCATGAAAATGTTTTGTAATTAGTGTATTACTAAAATACAGATAATAAACAGCTAATAAAATAAATTTGAATAGGTACATACAAAATTAATTAAAGAACATTCCGAACTTGGAAAGTTCTTTTCAATTATTAAAATGTTTCCTCAGAGTCAGACTAAGAAAATAAATGGCTAACTGTTCATTGAAAGGTTCTTTGAGGAACCAAAAATGGTTCTCTATGACATCGCTTAAAAACTCCCCCTTTTTGAAGCTTTATTACTTTATTTAGTGTATTCAAAATCAGAAAGTGATGATGGTGGTGATGATGATAATGGTAATGGTTGTAATAAAATGGTACAGCATATCCATTTATTTGTTTTCTAGAACAGACTACTGTGTATCACTCATATCTTAAGATTTTTTTTGTAAATAATGGTGGAACAGATTAACATTCTGATCAATTCTTGTCTTGTCTGTTCAGAAGAAGAAAGCACTGAGTTTAGTGAGACTGTATTGACTGTTTTTGCTGTTGGATATGATGAAAAACATTTGGTTCTCTCAATAGATCCAGCCATGTTTCTTCAAGGCCAACTTTATCAAGCCACACTCCAACTTCTCTTTTTAGCTCCAATCTCACACCCCAGTTTTCAGTTGTCAGCTTATCAAGATGGTAATGAGCTGAATCAAATTTGCACTCTTGGATATGGTTACCTTACCTTGTTCCGTTTATGGAATAAGTCTGTTTCAATCAAATATTGATGCCGAATAATTGATGCCACCATTCAATTTATTCAATTAATTTGGTTGGCTCTGTCATAATGCCTTTTTAGGCTGTTTAGAAGCACTGCCTAGGGGCTGTATTGCATCCAACCAGTTCTTGTGAATGCCAGCACTATGGCTTACTTCAAATCTCTGTACAAACAAAGACTTGGAGGTAAAATCGGGTAAACAAAGAGATGGCTTTCGCCCGAAACCCCATATATGACGTCAGAAGTGTACAGCTATAGGAGGACTCCCAGAACCTGATTATAATCTGACACCATCTTGTTTAGAGGTGTTTTGATATCATATCCACTTCTTTTCTATTTAAAGTCCATAATATGAAGACAATCTTGTTGCACAAGAGTTCATTAAGTGATTCTCGGTCTCTCTCTGTCTTCATGTTGCTCATAGGGATCTCAGGGGACCAACATTTCTTTTCTTTCCATCTTACTGTAATGTTGAGACTCTGTTGCTCAACTCTAGTGCCGTAGCTCCCCCTGCTGGATTGATACTTACATTTATTAATTTAACTACTAGAATAGAGATTAAAAAAAAGGTCAAAGTATAGGAAGTATTTATTAGTTTATTTTTAAAAATTATCCAAATTACAATGAACACAGACAGGCTTTATATAGAGGGGAAGTGGCCTTTAAAACTTTAATAGGTACAGAATGTTGCATTAAGACATTTTCCAAAACAGCTGAGGGATAAGTTGAGGTATGGCAGTTCGGAAAGGGTTGCAAAGCCGTTTTCTGTGTCTGAATGGCTGAAAATAAGCTAAATAAAAGTTTAAGATTGGTATAATCAAAGTCTTGACTTGAATCCTGTAAAGATATTGTGGCAGGACCTGAAAAGATCAGCTCGTACTTGAAGAAATTCCATATTCATCAGCCTTTAGAATTAAGGAATCTGATGTTGTAATGAAAACATTTTTCTGTTTGCGTTCAGCCTGGCACGTTCCTGCGGTTCTACAATCTCCGTTCACTCCTTCAGCGAGCTCCGGACCAGCAGCCGGATCAAGCTGAACATCTCAGTTTCCACCTGCACGGGGGGACGACGTATGGACGAGGTTTACGCAGCCTCCCTGCAGAGAGCCGTGATCTACAGTCCCTCAAGAGGCGAGTCTGAAGACAACTGAAAATGCCTGTTTTGTATATATATTTTTTTTTAATAATTTTTTCCATTACAAGAAATATATTACCAGCATAACAAATTTCATTAGTGATGTAAAAATGGTGCAGAATCTTAAATATTCCTTATTTTGACTCATAATGTTACTTTGTACTTATGTATGTATATATAATGTGTACACACACACACACAGTCTGGATAAATAAGAAATTGCTGAAGTCATGAATATTTTGATAGCAAATTAAATGAGGCACACTAAGTCAAATTCATTTCCATTATAAAATAACTTCTGTCTCTTTCTTTTCTTCTTTCTCACTCTCTACTGATCAATATTCAGTGTGCTAGAGAATCATGTCGATCTGGATGAGTATGAAGAAGTGAATGATGGCACGTTACTGGAGATTTGGTACACACCACCAGAGGCTGTAGGTTGGTGGTGCCTCTTTTGCGTTCCAATTTATATCCAGTTTTATGTCATGCTCAGCTGGCCTTCATTTGTATATGCTTATGTTTCCTTCTAGTCTTGCCAAATGATGAAGAACCAGGTATAGACATATTATATACTACTAGGTTTAAATATGACTAATGTATGAATTCTCAAAGCTTTTTCTCCACCACAGATGAAAAAAATTATTAAAAATAATCATAATCACAGTATATACATGCAAATATTTCTTAAATATATACCTGCATGTGTGTGTATTTATATATAGAAAATAATTATACACCGTACACACACATATATTATGTAAAAACAAACTTTTATTTTGGATGCAATTAATCGTTTGACAGCCCTAATATAAATATATATAAATCTCAATATCAAAATAAAATAAAAAATGTTAATGTTTAAATGTGTTTTGTTTTGTTTTCAGATGGAGAAGCAGATATAGGACTTTCTTATACAGGTAAAAAAAAAAAAAAAAAAAAGTCACGTCCTGCTCATATTAACTCACAACGTTGAATTAATATTAGGGGAAATGTTAAGAGCCAGATTCAAACCTACTGTACATCACCTTCACCACAGCTCGATATGTCGCATCACATGTCAATATTTATTATGAATGATTTATCCATGCACACAATGATTTTTATACTTTTATACTATTCCCGATGGACAAAATCGAGTCTCGCCCTACTATTTTTCTTTTTTTGACAAGCTTTCACTCAGATATACATAACAATAGAGAAGAAAAGACTATTGCATCTTCCATTTAATGGTGACTCTAACCACTAAGTCACAGCTCTGACAAACTGTTTCTATTATAATTACTAATATCTGAACATGTGATTGTTCAGTGCGGACATGCGAGCACAGCACGCAGCAGCTCACACTGGCCCGGGTGAAACGCTCCACACCGCCGCTGTCATGTCATGTCCGAGCCCGGGTGAAGAAGTACCATCCCCAGCAGTTATACCAGTGCCTGAAGCTCTTCTGCTCCAAGTGTAAAACTATGTGAGTCTGACACTCACTGCAACCTGCTCCTGACTCGCATCCATGAAAAGAATACTGAGAAGGTTGAATATGTATACTTAATTGTAGTTGTTTAAAGTGCCCCTATTGTGCTTTTTTCGAGTATTACAAACTGCAAGAAAGGTAATGTAGCTGTTTGTGAATGTAAATGGTCTGCAAAGTTACAAATGGAGTTATTTCCTCCCAAAAGAAAGAACCGATTCTGAACTGCCTGAAACGATTCGTCAGTAATTTCAGTCTTACTTCGAGCTTGAATTTATGTACAGGTAGGTTTGTAAATTAACATAATCCCCAACTATGGTCTTCACTGGCTGCTCGTGAACAACGTCTGCTTTGACCTCAAACACTTTAGTTGTAGCTGAGACTGGAAGAGTTTGATTCATGTTGTCAACATGTCGAGAAGACGCTGTTTTCTGCGCTGCCAAAGCAAATCCACTTTGATGCACTTCTAAAGGATGAGGACTCGACTTGAATTAAATGTTAAAACCGACGCCAAGTGCTGAGGCTGTTTCTTTTCAGACTTGCGCTGTAATCAGTAGACCAATCACAACAGACTGGGC
This sequence comes from Squalius cephalus, assembly GCF_949319135.1. NCBI lineage: Eukaryota > Metazoa > Chordata > Actinopteri > Cypriniformes > Leuciscidae > Squalius > Squalius cephalus. Next base: position 14,695,616 of record NC_137144.1, read on the forward strand.
TATCTTACCAATCAGAGCAGAGTAGACTAATCACAACAGACTGAGCCATCTGACCAATCAGAGCAGAGTAGACTAATCACAACAGATTGAGCCATCTGACCAATCAGAGCAGAGTAGACTAATATCAACAGACTGGGCCATCTGACCAATCAGAGTAGACTAATATCAACAGACAGGGCCATCTGACCAATCAGAGCAGAGTAGACCAATCACAACAGACTGGACCATCTGACCATTCAGGGCCGAGTAGACCATTCAGTATTCCCTTTAAACAGCATTTCAAACTGAACAACGTTGCCTGGCGAATATCTTTTTTGATCAAAACATTGCTGTTTTATTTATAACAGTATACAGAATTTCCTCATGTAAATATCCCAAAATAAACATTTGAATACAATTTAATTTGTGTGATTTGTACTGGTTCAAGGGCATCTTTATCTTTATCTGTATTTCTTGAACCTTTTATTCTTCTAAATTTGTTCTGTCTTGTTTGCCACCTGGTGGCTATTAAGCAGAACAAAACTGCAAAAGTCATCACAGGAATAAAATTAGATTTTAAAATATATTAAAATAGAAAAGTTATTTTAAACTGTAATATTTCACAATATTACTGTATTTTTAATCAAATAAATGCAGCTTTGGTGAGCAGAAGAGACTTTCAAAAACAGTCAAAATCTTACCATCCCCAGACTTTTGAAAATGGTAGTGTACATTTTGTTTGTATGTGACAGGAAAGACGTCCCCGATGACGGCGCTGTTGCTAAAGTCTTCCGGGAGTCTGCGAGAGAGAACCAGCCTTGCGATGAGCAGTGGGCCGCCACTTCATCAGCGAGCTCTAGAGAAGCCGGCAGGACCATCTCAATGCACATATCCAGAGACATGGTGGGGCAAAGCACTCACATGCAGCTGATATTCGTTGAGGGTGCGTCCAACTACATAGAAAAGCTTTTTTTAATATATATTTGTGAGATTAGTTTAAAAATATAGCTTTGTATCTACAGGAACGACGCTGGATGAGATTTGTGTGTTATCACGCGATTACAAAAACCTGGTTCCCGTGAGATCAGAGAACGGCAGGATGGCCCTGATGGATCTCACAGCTCCCTTCCTGTTCTCTGGAGACAAAAGATATTATGGGTAAGAAGACAGGCCTACATACTTCAGTTTAAACTCCCCTGGTATTCAGTGTGTACTGTACATATCTTATCATGTAAACACCGCTTAACAAACCCCAGGGAAGGATACGATCACGTCTGTGTTTAGTTAATTGGGTATTTGTGTGCGTGTCTCAGGTGTAAGCGGTGCTCTCTGAACACGTTTGAAAACCATGTGTTTACTGGAGTGGAGACCTATGATGGACAGGCGGTTGCTGAAGGTACTTCCTCAAAAAATTCATAATTGGATCATCATTTTGGACTAACTATGCCTATTTATTACCTACAGTCAAGCCAAAACTTATTCAGACACCTTCAACATTTCTCACATTATCACAGTTTATTCACTATAGTTTTGAAAATGGTAATAAAATATGACAAGAACTCAGTTATCAAATCACTGGTTTTGGCCATCCTTCTGTTAGACTGTCTCACAAATCAATTAGGTTGAAGCTGTCAGCTGTTAAATTTAAGAACACAATTAGATAATACCAATTTAGGTCAACCAATTACCAAGCAATGCTTAATTTTGTTCAGTCTGTGGTGTAAAAAGGTCGCATTAGCTATTAAAGAAAAAACACTAAAGCAAAACATGGTCAGGTCAAAGTGTCTACACATTTTTATAACTTTTACTGGTAGTCCACTGTATGAAGAATTTTTGGTTTACTTTATTTTGCTATCGTCAATTACATAAATAAACTATAGAGTCCTGTACCAACTAGTAAAAAAAATATCAAAAATTATATCTGGTGTCTGAATAATTTTTGGTTTGACTGTATTGGATATTTTTATGATTAAACATTTCTCTTATCTAACTTCTGTACTGTCAAAACAATTAATACAGCCATCAAAACACAAAATATGCACCATATTTTCAGATAACTTTTTTAAAATTCTAATTGACATCAAAATGTTTAACGGTTATATATTATAATAAAATAAATTGCTGATTTACCCAGTATAAGAAAATAAATACACTTTATAATACATTAAATTATTTACATTTACATTTTTTATTCCTTTGTTATTCTACTTCATATTAAAATTAATTTTATTCTCAGTTCAGTTCTGAATGGCGCAACCCTAATGAAAAGAGGGAATGATCCTCTAAATATAATCAGTCCTCTTTAGGATGCTGGAGAAGCTGTGGCTTCACACTTGTTAAATAATAATAAGACAAAATGGACATAAGTAATCAGATAATACAACACATTTTTAAGAAACCAAATATAGTAAAGGGGCAAAATATAGTCTTGGGTATAGGACCTGTGTTACTTAATAAAGATGAGTTATATTTAATTTGAACATTGAGAATTACAGCGCTTAAAGCAAAAACAAAAATAGAAGGCAAGAATCCCCACTTGTAAATGATTGGTTAGAGTTAGTTTCCAAAGTATGGAGATGATGACATGAAATTAAGGGCTTTGGGCTTAAGTTTTATTAGGTATAATTTCTTACAGGTGTAGTATAAAGTGCATGATATAAATATGTGAAAACAAGTTACTTTGCATTTTGGAGATGTAAAAATGTTTTTATCTATTTATTGGGTGTTTTGTTTTAGTTTTTTTGGTGGTGGCCATTATTAAAGGGGTAGTGAATATTACCCCATGATTTCCTCACCCTCAAGACATCCTAGGTGTATATGAGTTTCTTCTTTCAGACGAATACAATCAAGAGTTATATTAAAAAATACTTCACTTCAGTGTTTCCTTGTCCAACATTTTGAATGTCTATTGTGACACTGTTCTGTCCTAAAGAGAATTTGGACACTTCCGCCACATGTATATTTCGGTAGTTCATCTGTGTTTCTGTCACACAGCTCTGGGAGTTCAGATGATGCAGTACGGATTGTTAATCCAGTTTGAACTGGACGACGGGACGGACACATTAGAGGCTCTGCTGTGGGAGAACGCTGTGAGTATATCAATGCCATTTCATTCAATATCTGGAAAAAGTGCACATTTGTCCTTAGTATAGAATAACTTCTTTTTTAGTTGTAAAACACACTAAAAAAAATTTTACAAAAAATTTTAAGTGAACATTTAGTTTCTGAAATCTTGCCAAGTAGCCTCTCAAAAGGGTACAAATGCTGTACAGTACCTGATCAGCAGAGGGCGCTATTTTCTCTTTTGAAATGGGCTTTAGTGGTTGTCTCTCTGTCTTATTCTTTGCAGGAGAAATTCTTCCATGTTTCTGCTGTCGATGCTTCAGGCAGTCAGGATTTGCAGGACAAGATTCAGACCATCATGGACACCGTTCAGCCACCACAAAGCAGTTTGGGTAAGTTAGGGTTAGGGTAGATTTCATTCCTAACGATTTTTTTTCTTTACATTCCTTCGGTATTTAGAGTTAGATAATGTCTTTTTTTCTGTATTTTCTTTGCAGAAGAACGTCCATGGCTGGATCTTTGCCTCTCTGTCTACAACGTAAAGGACAATGACAGAAATAAAGTTTGCTACCAGATCACTAACTCAGAAATCAGAGAGGAATAAAGAAGTTAAGTTACAGACAGTTTGATTCAAAGTGAATATCATAGATGGCCACTTGCAAAGAACAAGAAAAAAGGAGTTACTAGAAATGTTTTGTGTTAAAGGGATAGTTCACCCATTAATGACAATTTTGTCATTACTTATTCACCCTCAAGTTGTTCCAAACCTGTATGAGTTTCTTTCTTCTGTTGAACACAATATAAGATATTTTGAAGAATGTCGGTAACCACACAGTTGACGGCACCCATTGACTTCCATAGTAGGAAAATAATATTATGGAAGTCAGTGGGCTCCATCAACTGTCTGGTTACCGACATTCTTCAAAATATCTTCTTTTGTGTGCAACAGAAGAAAGAAACTCGTACAAGTTTGGAACAACTTAAGAGTCAGTAAATGATGACAAAATTTTCATTTTTGGGTGAACTATCCCTTTAAGAAATGTAAATATGTTTTATGGTCAAACACAATCAATTCATTCATCTATAAAATAAAGTATATTTCTATTTAGAATACATAACTACTTGTTCTGCTTGGATCTGTGTGTGTGTGTGGCTTTATTTAACAAGCCATCTGGAGTGAAACTGATGAGCATTGACAGCAGGTGGTTGATGCTGGAAACAAAATGTCGTCCTGTCTCAGTCCACTAGGTGGCGCGTTCACTGTGTTGTATCTGTGAAAGCGGCGCCTCCCTGGCAGAGCTTCATATTCAGAGATCCATCAGGAGATCATAAACGGCTCTCAAGGACTTTCACTTTATCGAGATGCTGGATGCTCGTTCCTTGACGTCTATTTTTCCTCTTGTACGAAACGCTTGGAAATATCTCTGCGGTTCAAGGGCTTCAACTAGCTTTGTTTTGTTTGGCTGAACACCTGTTTGACCTGCTGTTACAAAACTATTGATTTAAAAAATGGAAACTAGCGATGTTCATCTAAACGAGAGACCAGTGAGTTGGACGAAGTTTAATGTTAATTCTACAAGTACGCCTTAAAATACTGGATTTATCAGGTTTGGATATTTTCAAGGGATATACTACTTACTGGAAAACGCAATGGAAATGCAATTTTTAACTGTATTTTGTTTGCTCATTAGTTGTGAACTCTCAGTACTCGAGAGTAGCAACAAAACGACTGATTTAAAGTCACAAATAGTTTCCTATAAAGTGCGTAAAATTAACACAAACAGCGATGAACGACGTCGTGTGACGTTAAATAAAATCAGTTATGAAACAGGTAAGGAAACTACAGATGTGATTTCATCGGCAGGTACTACACAACATTTAATGGTGAGCGCATCTTCCAGACAGAAGTACGAAAAAACTTATGTAATGGACAAATCTAGCAACACAAAATCATTTCTGAGGGAAATAACAAGTGGAATTCATCGTCGACGAGAAAGAGCGACAGCGGGAAATGAAGGTATCGAGTCTCCGGAGAATGAACTTGAGCGCGTGGAGTCACTGCCGAAGCCCGCAGCACAGATCCAGCCTTCAGACTTCCCTACTGATGTCTCGTCTATTCCTGAATGGGGCACCTCACCTGTGGAAGACTTTGAGGAAGTCTTCACTCCGTTCATTCCCTTTAACACACGATCAAAAACCCCTGGGGTGAAGAATCCGTTTTTCCCCGTGACAGGTGAATCGTATGGTGCCTATGCTGTCATGTGCATCTCCATCGTCATTTTCACTGTGGGGATTGTTGGGAATATAGCAATCATGTGCATAGTGTGCCACAATTACTACATGAGAAGCATTTCAAACTCCTTGCTGGCCAACCTCGCCCTGTGGGATTTTGTCATCCTCTTTTTCTGCTTGCCACTTGTTATATTCCACGAACTCACTAAGGATTGGCTCCTTGGGGAATTCTCCTGTAAAATCATTCCATACATTGAGGTAAACTCCATATTGAAATTTAAGAGAACTGTGGTTGGTCACTTTCAATGGGTGATTGAAATGCAGTTATTTCTGTATAATGTGTCAAATTGGTTAATATTTGAAAAATGTGTATGGTAGCTACATGGGGCAAGACTTCTAAAATGAATCATTAAAATAAGACAGTCTGTTAGTTAATGAGGGCTATACCTGATCACATCACACATTCTATGTATTTTCCCATTGCATCTGTTTAACATGTTTTTATGGGTGTCAAAGTGTCTAGTCCTAGGTCCTCTCTGATATAAGATGAGCTATAAGATTAAGGGTGGGCTAGACTCATGTAGGCTACAGTAAGCTACTTTTACACCTGAAACTGGTTTAATGGCTGGTTTATCCTTTCTGGTAAATTCACATGGGATTCACATGTAAATGCTTTCATCATTTTGTACGTATTTATTAATTGCTTAGTGCTCAAGGAAGGTGTTAGTTTCCTTCAAATGTCTGCGCTACTAAACCGTACATTATTTAGGTCACTGAGTCAGGTAAGGTAGTGTACGACTTAAACTTGCTTAGCAAGATTTTTTGCTTCTGTTTCTCAGCCAAGAGAAGTTACTGACATGAAAGTGAAACGCCATTAACAGTTATAGCACTTTTTGTGGCAACGTTGAAATTGCAAAATACTTGCATTTGCGTTATTAAAGGGGAACTATACATTTTTTTTTTAGCTTAATTTACCTTAACTGAACAGCTTCGGGGTCATTGAATGGTTATATGACTTTTTGGGGGGGTTGAATGGTGGTCTTCTCGAACCCCCCTAGCGCTTGTGAGCGGAAAAACCACCCTTGCAACTTTGGGCGTAATGAACTATTGCGTGATATCAGGTCTCGCGATGTAACGAATTGCTTTACGGCACTGCACACATACACTATCTAAACATTTATATGCTAGCCTTCTGTGTATCATACATACCTCAGTGGGCATGGCTCCATGCGTTCGCCGGCTTCTTTGAAAACAAATGCACATGACCAGAGGGGGGAGAGTCGCCATCCAGTTTTGACGACAGTGTTGTCAAATATCTATTCCGAAGCTGTAGGGGGAGCTCTATAGAGCAAAAAGCGAGAAAACAGTGAAGAAATTGCCAAAACTGCATAGCGCCGCTTTAATTTACGTATTTGTGTAAAAAGCTACACCCTTCAGCGTCTGTCCAATTCCAAAATGTAATTCCATAACACAAGATTAGATACTAACAATTTTTGACTTAATTTTTTTTTGCATTTGCGTCCACTACTTAACTTTGTGATTCCGAAGACTTCTTGCATCAAAGCGCCCTAACTGCATATTGTACATGATCAAACCAATAATCTTATGGCTATTGTTATCATATAACATAGATTATGGTTGAAAAATTATTTAAATGAAATATGCTGTTAAATTAACGAGAAGGCTGTGTGAAAGTGTCTAGTCAGAAATTCAATGCAAATGTTACATGTGTAGGTCAGGACAGACATCTTTCTTGTGTTTTGTCTACTTGAGTAAGGGGGAGTGTCTCCTCTGCTGACACAAAGAGATAGTGGTATTGCCCTGAGGCAGCGTTCAGATTGTATCATGTGTTTTCTGAGGAATTGACCTGAGTGGTGTCATGGTTGTGGCTTTAATCTCCTGACACACTACAGAGCGCAAATGCCTACACCCTTGATTCAGATCAACCCGCTAACTTGATCGCAGTGTTTCAACCTAACAATGAAGTCTATGGCCCTAAATGGAAAAGCTGTGGGATTAAATTTCCTTATTGTTCTATAGACTCGAGTTCAATTCAAGTTGCGCTCAATCTATTTTATTTGTTATGGTCAAAATTATGCCACAAATGCTTTCAGACTCATTTCCTCCTTTTTCCTGAAATAAATAAATAAATCAGAAATCAAGGTTACGTGATAAGGCACTTACAATTTAAGTGAAAGGTGACTATTTTAGAAAATTTTAAAAGCAGAAATCTAAAGCACTTATGTCAGCACTTCTGTATTCTATGAACTGTGAAATTCTTATCCTTTTTACAATAGCTTAAGGTGTTGCGTCAACTCGAATTATTTACGTCTTGAGGCTATACTATTGAAACGGTGAGTATTTTAATGCTTACAAATTAGCCTCATTCACTTCCATTGCAAGTGCCTCAATGTAACCCAGATTTTTGCTGCTTTAAAAAAAAAAAAAAGTCAACCTTTATGCTATAAATGCTGACAATTAGGCTTAGCTTTAATTTCACCCGCAATGTTCCTTTAGGATCCCAACGCTGTTTCCAGGTTTGTCAGTGGAAGGTTTTTCTAAAAGTTTATTAGTAATGACCACACATCCCCTTTACCTTGCAGGTGGCGTCTTTAGGAGTAACTACCTTCACTCTTTGTGCTTTGTGCATTGACCGTTTCCGTGCCGCGAGCAACGTCCAGATGTACTACGAGATGATCGAGAACTGCACCTCTACTGCAGCCAAGCTAATGGTGATTTGGATTGGCGCTCTTCTCCTCGCCCTGCCCGAGCTTTTAATCCGGCAGCTGGTGAGAGAGGACCGTGAGCCTCCGGAAGTGACGCCTTGCGAACACTGCGTGGTCCGAATCTCCACGGCTCTCCCGGACACGCTTTACGTCCTCGGACTCACCTACAACAGCGCTCGTCTCTGGTGGTACTTCGGCTGCTACTTCTGCCTTCCCACTCTCTTCACCATCATCAGCTCAGTGGTGACCGCACGCAAGATCCGCAAGGCCGAACGCGCCAGCGTCCGAGGCAACCGCAAGCAGATCCAATTGGAGAGCCAAATGAACTGCATTGTTGTTGCTCTGGCTATCCTATACGGATTTTGCATCATTCCGGAGAACATCAGCAACATCGTATCGGTGTACATGGCTACAGGTGTGCCGCGTCGCACGCTGGATATCCTGCATCTGGTGAGTCAGATGATGCTGTTCTGCAAGTCCGCGGTTACACCGGTGCTGCTTCTGGCTCTCTGTCGGCCCTTCAGCAAAGCCTTTCTGGACTGCTGCTGCTGCTGCTTTGAGGAGTGCGGCCCACCAAAGTCCTCCGAGCCCAACAGTGACGACAACGATCAGGACGGCACCACCGAGCTGGAGCTTTCCCCCTACAGCACTGTAGTCCGCAGGGATCCATCTACCTTCCCAATAGCGGGAACTCACTGCTAAGGTTGTACCTTACCTAAGGGGTGCACATTACCAAGGGCTTAGACATACGGAATAAACCAGTCCAGAGATGTTGTTTTCACAGGGTGCACAGTTTTGTGCAGTTTCTGATTTTACTGTGCTTTGTTTTTGGAGAGATGCCCACAAACTGGATATTTTAACTTGTGAAAATAGGGACAAAGAACATCCACATGTTTATTACACATTGTCTTAGAGATGCAACTACTTGATGTTTACAGAAGAAGACATGAGTACCATGTGTAGTTTCTTGGAAGTCTTGAAGGATTATGGATTAACTCACATGCATTTGTTAGATTTGCACAATTTTCTTACCCCAGTATTTTTTTTTTTTTTTTACATTTTAATTTGATGTATTTGTATTTTTGTTCAAAGTATCTCTGAGACTTACTGTACGGAAGGTAATATATAGAAAATGGCTGTTCATAGTATGTTTTGGTGTTGTGGAAATTGGCGATTCTTGTGAATCGATTTAACGTTAAGCCTAGCTCCCTTGCTATGTAAGTATTAAATTCACTCTGTATTTGCTAGCAGAAATACTTGTGATGCACTTCAGCCACTGAAAAGCACTGAAGACGCTGTTGTTTTAGCCAAGACATGTCACTTTTGAATAATAATAAAAAAAACATTGAAATTTATTGAGTGTTATACTGAAACTGGACATGGTGTTTTCTATTTATTCAGATTATGTGATCTAACCAATCAGTATATCCTTTACCAATCAATTCTTCTCCAATGGCTGGTTCATTCTTGATGGTGTTGGTTCACAGGCCTCTGGGTCATCAATGCCATACAGTACTCTAGTACACAGAGGCTTTTGTTTAAGGCCATGGCCAGTTCAGCATTAGGCATTCATGCTGCAGCGGATTCCATGACCTCACGGATAGAAGTGCGGACTGGATGGGAGTGTAGGGAAAGATGTATGAAGCCTGTTTGGCTTAACAAGACAGCTGGAGTTTCGTTATTGTGGTCTGGTTGTTTATTGGCCATTTAGTATCAAAGGAAAAATTGGACTTTTGCACTGCTTGAGGAACAATCTCATCTCTTTTACTACACATTTAAGATCAGCTCCAAAACATAGTGCGCTGCCTTGCTGTCTACTTGAGAGATACAACACTTCGTTGAGGTATAGCTTGAATTCAGATACATGCAATTAAAAGTTTGGCCAACACAGAGTGTCCTAGAAGGGGTTTTCTACCGTTTGGAGCGGCATTCACATCAAGACCCTGATGATATGATATCTTAAAAGAATACACTACAGTTCAGAAACTCTTGGGGTCAGAAAGAATTCAAGATTTTAGAAATTAATACTTTTATTCAGCAAGGATGCATTAAATTAACAGTAAAGAATTGTAGGTTGTTAGAAAAGATTTCTATATCAAATAAATGCTGTTTATTTGAACTTTCTATTCATCAAGAATCCTGAAAAAAAATGAATCAAAATATTAAGCAGTACAACTCAACGTTGATAATAAGAAATGTTTCTTGAGCAGCAAAACATCATATTAGAATGATTTCATGAGGATTATGTGACACTCTTTGCCGTCACAGTAATAAATTGACTTAAAATAGAAAAAAAAATTATTATAAGTGGCAATGTTGCACAATAGAACTGTTTTTACAGTATTTTGATCAAATAAATGTAACCTTGGTGAGCATGAGACCTCTTTTATAAACATTTTTGAACGGAAGTGTAGTTCTGTCATCATTTAGACATTTACCCTCATGTCATCCAAACCTACAGTATGACACATTCTACTGTGGATATTTGGAAAAATATTCAGGCTAATGTTGTTTTGAACCCCATTTATTTTAATGTATGGACAAAACCATTCGAAACGACATTTTTCAATATTTCGTATCGCACAGAAGAAAGAAAGTCATACAGGTTTGGAACAATACAAGAGTGATAATATCGTAATTGACAGCATTGTCTCCATCTTCTCTGTATAGTTTTCAATTGTTCCTAGCTTGACTTATCTAATCAATATCTGTTTCTATCATAAAGAAGATTAGCTTGTATTTTATTTGAAGGCACTCGTGTTCAGTGATGACATTCTCATGCATATTTAAATAGATTGCATCATTCAGACCCACACTTAGGCCAAATAAATTATTCATAGGCACCAACAAACAGTCATTCTTTTGAACGGCATGTCATATTAATATTTCATGAACAATGAGTGCTTCATGCCACTACGTTGTTGGGTCCTACAAGGACTAAATTTCTTTTATTGTCTCATTTTTGTTTGTTCTTACTAACTCTTATCTCTTCTTATTAGGGCATCTTATATGTCATAATTTCTTATACTATAACCAAGGTTTATAGCATTTGTTCATTTTGCCTTGTCTGGTTATGCACACTATCTTGTTTACGCTGATGGGAACAGTTTTAGGTGTATAGGACACAATGGTACCCAAAGACTGTCTGCTTTTTTGCGTCTTTTCTAATTGGACCCATCTGATTGAGTGGATGGCGTTCACGGAAAAGAAGGGCTTTATTGTCTTGTTTTTCCTTTTGTGGAATTGTCCCTTATTTCTAGGTCACCGCCTGTGATGAACGCTTGAATGCGTTAATGAGTTCCCTGTGAACTCTTCCCTGTGTGTGAGCGGCTCTCGTCTTTTGTCACACACACACTGTATGTACTATTTGCAGTCCCCCTCCTCGGCGGCCTTGTGAAGGGGAATTATGGGATTGTTGGCATTGCCAAATTGCTGTTTGTTGTAGGAGAACCTTCAAGTTTGTTTAAAGGTCCCTTTTGAAAAGCCTAATTGAGCTGTGATGTTCACACAACGGATGCGCCCACATTCCCTCCTGTTGTCCCGTCATCAGCATTATCCCAAACCTTTGATTTGGTACTCAGGGAAATCACAGCAATTTGCGTCTTATGACAGTTTGACACTCTACATTACTTTAATATGCTCAGCCATTTTAATGTCATTTTGAGAATGAGCAAATTAAAATGAACAGGTTTTTACATTTTATTCCCTGCTCTAAACTGGAAGATTATCCTTGACCAAAAAAAAATGGGTTCTCAAACCTGTGGGATTGTGGAATTGTGCACCACATGACAATGTACGGGAAATGACCTCCGCTCATTACATAATGAGTGTCTCATTAATTATTAAATTCCTTTTATCTCGACTTGGCAAAGTCATTTTCCCAGTAACAAATGCTTTAATTAAAGTACTATTAATATTTATAGGGATTTATGGGCTATTACTTTGTAATTGCTATTTGCATATATAATTTAGAATTTATACAGAGTGGTACTAAAGCCTGTGACCACTGCACTCCTAAAAATAAAGGTTTTTTATTGGCATTAATGTTCAAATGAAGAACCTTTAACATCCATGGAAACCTCTTTTATTACACAAAAGGTTCTTTATAGTGGAAAAAGGTCCTATAGATTATTAAAATGTTCTTTTGCAAACTAGGAAAAACATGTTTTTTTAAGAACTGTCCACTGAAAGGTTCTTTGGGAACCAACGATGGTTCTTCTAACACATCACAGCGAGAACCTTCTTCTGGAACCTTTATTTTTAACCCCCTAAACTATACCTTTTGTATTAAGCGTATAAAACAGTCATTTTAAACTAAAACCATATTGTATCTAATCAGTAATTTCTCATTAATTAGTGAATGCACAAAAGTTTGAATGTTACCATGTTTTTACCATGCTATTACTTGTTTTATCCCATTTTAATTCATTCAAGAGCTACAGCAAAATCAGTGTGATGCAAGAAAATATATATTTGTATCAATATTTAACCCCTTAGACACCCCCATTTTGGCAAGTGGGGCATAAATGACATACCCAAAATAAAAAAGGTTGCTGCTCATAAGTCATTCTGAATAGACACATAACCAACATATATTTAGAAAGCCAACCCTTAACAGTTTACAGTTCAAGACTCAGAATTACTCAGACTCTTAATAATATGGAGATATATAAGCTCACATTTAAAATATACACTCACCTAAAGGATTATTAGGAACACCATACTAATACTGTGTTTGACCCCCTTTCGCCTTCAGAACTGCCTTAATTCTACGTGGCATTGATTCAACAAGGTGCTGAAAGCATTCTTTAGAAATGTTGTCCCATATTGATAGGATAGCATCTTGCAGTTGATGGAGATTTGTGGGATGCACATCCAGGGCACGAAGCTCCCGTTCCACCACATCCCAAAGATGCTCTATTGGGTTGAGATCTGGTGACTGTGGGGGCCATTTTAGTACAGTGAACTCATTGTCATGTTCAAGAAACCAATTTGAAATGATTCGAGCTTTGTGACATGGTGCATTATCCTGCTGGAAGTAGCCATCAGAGGATGGGTACATGGTGGTCATAAAGGGATGGACATGGTCAGAAACAATGCTCAGGTAGGCTGTGGCATTTAAACGATGCCCAACTGGCACTAAGGGGCCTAAAGTGTGCCAAGAAAACATCCCCCACACCATTACACCACCACCACCAGCCTGCACAGCGGTAACAAGGCATGATGGATCCATGTTCTCATTCAGTTTACGCCAAATTCTGACTCTACCATCTGAATGTCTCAACAGAAATCGAGATTCATCAGACCAGGCAACATTTTTCCAGTCTTCAACTGTCCAATTTTGGTGAGCTCGTGCAAATTGTAGCCTCTTTTCCTATTTGTAGTGGAGATGAGTGGTACCCGGTGGGGTCTTCTGCTGTTGTAGCCCATCCGCCTCAAGGTTGTGCGTGTTGTGGCTTCACAAATGCTTTGCTGCATACCTCGGTTGTAACGAGTGGTTATTTCAGTCAAAGTTGCTCTTCTATCAGCTTGAATCAGTGGGCCCATTCTCCTCTGACCTCTAGCATCAACAAGGCACTTTCGCCCACAGGACTGCCGCATACTGGATGTTTTTCCCTTTTCACACCATTCTTTGTAAACCCTAGAAATGGTTGTGCGTGAAAATCCCAGTAACTGAGCAGATTGTGAAATACTCAGACCGCCCCGTCTGGCACCAACAACCATGCCACGCTCAAAATTGCTTAAATCACCTTTCTTTCCCATTCTGACATTCAGTTTGGAGTTCAGGAGATTGTCTTGACCAGGACCACACCCCTAAATGCATTGAAGCAACTGCCATGTGATTGGTTGATTAGATAATTGCATTAATGAGAAATTGAACAGGTGTTCCTAATAATCCTTTAGGTGAGTGTATATATATATATATATTAAGAATATATTTTTAAATGTATAAAAGTTTTGTTTGTATGTGGTATAACAACTTGCTTCATTTTAAATCTGAGGCATTTTATGCATTTAAAGATTATGCATTTTATGAAGCATTTTCTAAGACCATGTTCATGTGAGTTTAAAGGGAAGGCTAATAAGATGCTAATAGAATATTTTACAGCTCTGTAAACACCTACTTCCAGTCTATTGTATAATGTCTGGCGAGGAGAATTGCTCAATTCATGTTCTATTGTTCTCACTCAATGAACCTTTCACACCTCTGCCGGTGGTGTGCCGAATTTCGACTGCCACCCAAATTATTACCCCCCTCGTTGAAGTCGCTACCTGATTGCCTAATCCTAACCCTAACCCTAACCCCTCCCCCACAACTAATCTTAAACCTATACCAAAACTAGTGGGGTAATAATTTGGCACAACACCAGGACTCGACCTCAGGTCGCCCGAAGTGCAATGGCGCTAAACAGAATGCCATCGGCGCCTACAAAATTAGGCAATTATGTACATTTAGATAGTATTCTAATTTCATCTTTTATTTCGCCTCAATGCTTAAAAATAAAGATTCTTTGCTCTCTTTACGCTTGGTAAAGGTTTTCAGACCTGTATTATGGTCTTATCTGAAAAAATCCAGTTCACTTGTCAGATTAAATAGAAAATGTGCCGAAGCATATAGTGGTCCACAGGACTGAACATGCACCCTGAATAGATGTTAATCAGCATTCTGAGTCACCAGTTAAAAACAACCACCAGACAAAAATATTGTTCTTGAGGCGTTTAGCCATGTAGCATTTATGCTAATGCTGTGCGTGTGCATAAACAAGCATTTCATGAACCAGAAACAAACAGTCAGTGCTTTTAAAGGAAATTGATACAGTTGAAAAATTAGTAAAATCCAACAAATTCCTCTAGTTGTCCCAAATGTTTGAACCCAGTTGTATTTGTTTGGAGGAGGGTCAAATGTGCATCAACATCCACTGGCATAATAACGCTTTCCTGGGTGTATATAAACAATCTCTGCATTGTCTTCCTCCCTCCTTCTCTCTCTGAAATAGAGAAAACATCCTTTTTCAACCATCAGTTGATGGTTTCACATCAGTTGATGGTTTCAGTTCTTTAGTATTCACATGTAAAGTTAAGGCAGCTCAGTTCTGTTTTTATTTACATTTGCAAATACAGAAAGTCTTTTTCATTAAGTGATTCTTCATTTTGATTCACTTTCTTTTCTTGTACAGTATGTGTGTCTCACCGAGGAGCTAAAACTCTTTGTCTTGGCATATCATAACACATTCTGACATGGACCTTTTAGCTAAATAGACAAAAAATGTAATTTGTAGAGTTTTCATTTGGACAAAGGAAACTGTTTGCGTCACTGTGGCATTTGGGGTCGAAAGGAAACAATCACTGCCCTGTGTGGATGTTTTATGGCATGTGGGAGAAAGCCAAAAGGGCATTACTGGCCTGCGACTCAGTGGTCGCAAACAAAAGGACCGCAAGGGACACCGAGGTGTTATAATTCATTTTAAGTATTCGAAGGGCCAATGAACTATTAAGTGACATGCATTGATATCCAAAATCATGGCCACCTTATCTACTAAGGTGAATCCATCTAAATTTTGCAAATATCCTACT
The DNA here is from genome assembly GCF_949319135.1 of Squalius cephalus. Taxonomy (NCBI): domain Eukaryota; kingdom Metazoa; phylum Chordata; class Actinopteri; order Cypriniformes; family Leuciscidae; genus Squalius; species Squalius cephalus. Next base: position 14,711,191 of record NC_137144.1, read on the forward strand.
TTAGGTTTGCTTGCTTTAAGTTTTTTTTTTTTTTTTTTCATTCCTTTTTGATGCAAAACTCTACTTTAAAAACATCATGGCTGCTCTGCTGTCAAAATCCATCAAAGTGATACAATCAGAAGTGTCTCTGCACAATTCAGTGGGTGAAAAGCTTGAGAATGCCAGAAGGTCACCTTTTTCCATAGCAGACCTCACATGCTTTACACGAAAGACCGGGCAACTTGTGCTGAGGGGTTTCTAGAGAGAGCTGTCATGGAAAGAATTCAAAGGCAATCCTGCATATAATAGTCTTGTCAATTTGATGTGGTTGTCACTTGTCACTTCTTTCCCAGAATGCAAGGAAGGAAAGGTCGCCATAAAATTACAATTTTCCCCTGAGAATTATGTGTAACTCAAAATTCTGTCTATTTTTCAAATAAAGCAATTTCACCTTTTGTATGATATATAAAAAAAATATAATTTAATAGATAAATAATACAATTTATTGTTAAACATTTAATCATGAAATAAATTCAGATACGTTTTGCATGATAGAGATAGAACCTATACCCATGTCTTAATTACATTTGTTTTATTTTAAATATATTATATGTTAAAGGCACATTATGCAGTTTCCGTTTTTCTCAAACAGCGCCCCCTAGAGTCACTGTGGAGTACTTGTATTTAACGTTACTGTCGTAAATACCACTCACGCAGAGCCGTCTCTGCACTCTTCCGACCACGCTTTCTTCGTTTTCTTCGTCGACTCTGCCATGATTCACGTCTGAAATGCGTGCTAGTGTCTTCCATAGAGGCTGCTTCATATGTTGTTGATGTATGTGACGTCGTGCCGTAAAGCAAGTTGCATTGCTGGTTTTGCCAGGATTTGCTGGATTCGCCCTACTACGAGTTCTTTTACCATCGAAATGATTTCAAAGCTGTTATATTAAGGTACATATCTTGCATAGTGTGCCTTTAAAATGATCCCGTTCACACGGATCTGCGAAAGCGACTAAAAACTTTGTATTCTGCTGCCAGGCCAGTAGTTAGCGATGTCACTTTGTAAAGAAACACTATATGCCTGTAGACTGAACACGTAATACGCATGCGCATGACGTCACCGTTTTCACAAACTACTTTTTTATTGTTAACGCCATTGTCGTGTAAATGAACAGCCTAAACGCATAAAGTTTCTCGTTGAAAAACGGTGTTGTGTAAATGGCCCCTAATTGTTGTAGCGGGGTCCAAAATTCTGAGATAGAAAATTTAAATTAAACAAAGAATAGAAACAAAGATCTGCTGTTTTTTTTATTACATAATTTTTTTTTTAAATGTAAACTTCTTGTGTCAGATTTTTGGATCCCACTCAACATATATCCAAAATTATATTTTGTTCTATAACCCCAAAATTGTGCAATATAGAATGCCATTTTATCACCTCATGCTCTTTAATACACTAAGTCAAACTGTGATTCCACTTTCTCTGAACTGTGTAGATGGAGGAAAGACAGCTGTTTCTCACTCCATCAGCAGAAAGTCACAGGAGGATGAAAAAGAGGGAAAGAAGAGAAGAAAGTGGAGAGAGGGTGATGTTGGATATTGCCCATCTGTGCACAGGAACGGCGATGCATTACTTCTGGCCCCGTAGCTGACAAGTGAATTGAGTAATTATTGAACGTGCCAGACCTGTGTTAATGAGACTTGATCCCCGAGCAAATCTCTCCTGCATGATGGGAGTTCAATTAAGTGTATGTGTATAGATGAGCAAGATGTCCTTAATGAACATTCATTTGAACTTATTCATTAACATATTGCTGGTTATGTCCACTTTAGACATTCTAATAAGAAGTAACTTTGCAACTACGTCAACTAACTCTTATTAGAGTATTAGTAGACTATTAGGTTAGTAGAATAAGTTGACATGTAGTTTCAAAGTTACTTACAGTCAGTAGAATGTCATTTGGGGGACCATCAAAACAATGTATTAACAGATATTAAGCAGACGGTCTACTAATGAGAGTTAGTCCACATGTTGTTGCAAAGGTTATAGTCAACAGAATGTCTAAAGTGGACCATCGAAAATAAGTATTACCATTTTGCCTGATGTTTGAAAGATTGCAGGTTGGGGTGACTTTTTTGGCGTAATGACACATAAGTGGTGTCAGGGTTCAATCCAATAGTCAGTACTAGGTACTAGTACAGTACTAGGCTCAGTACTAGGACCGTTGCTGTTCACTCTGTACATGCTAGGAGATATCATTAGGAAGCATGGCATTAGTTTTCACTGTTATGCTGATGATACTCAGCTCTATATTTCTTCACGCCCTGACGAAACTTACCAATTCACAAAATTAACGGAATGCATAGCTGATATAAAAAACTGGATGACTAGTAATTTTCTACTTCTTAATTAAGAAAAAAAAAAGAGATTCTAATTATTGGACAAAAAAAACGTCCTCACGTAATAACCTAGAATACCGTCGAACACTTGATGGCTGCTCTGTTAAGTCTTTCTCGTCGGTTAGGAACCTGGGTGGGTGTGCTCTTTGATACCAATCTTTCATTTGAATGTCTAGTATCTGTAAAACAGAATGCTCTTCCATCTTAAACATATATCTAAATTACGACATATGCTTTCAATGTCAAATGCAGAACAGTTAGTTCATACGTTCATGACATCAAGGCTAGATTATTGTAATGCTCTACTGGGTGGTTGCCCTGCACGCTTAATAAACAAACTACAGTTGTTCCAAAACGCAGCAGCTCGAGTTCTTACCAGAACCAGGAAGTATGACCATATCAGCCCGGTTCTGTCAACACTGCATTGGCTCCTTATTAAACATTGTATAAATTTTAAAATATTGCTGATTACTTACAAAGCACTAAATGGTTTAGCTCCCCAGTACTTGAGCGAGCTCTTAACGCATTATAGTCCTTCACGTATTGCGATCTCAAAATTCTGGCCAGTTGATAATACCTAGAATATTAAAATCGACTGCTGGTGGTAGATCCTTTTCCTATAGCACCAAAACTTTGGAACAGTCTTCCTAACATTGTCCGGGAAGCAGACACACTCTGTCAGTTTAAATCTAGACTAAAAACACTAGACTAAAAATCTCTTTGACCTAGCATACACATAACACATTATAGACTTCTATAATTCAGTGTTAGGCTGCATAGATTAGGTCAGCCGGAACCGGGAACACTTCCCATAAAATCCTGATGTACTCGTTACATCATAAGAAGAATGGTGTCTACGCTAATAATAGTCTCTCTGTTTATCCCAAGGTTTACTGCAGGATCCAGGCCGTATCCAGATCTGATGAAAGACCTGCGCCTGGACATGATGACAATGCAGTCCTGAAGTGTTAAATAGTCTCTCCCCTGTGAAGGCCTCCTTCCCTTTCCTTTACCTCTGTACAGATAAAACGTTGTCAAAATGACTCCAGTTCACATGGATATGCGGAAGAGACAAAAAAAATCTGTATTATGAATTTTTAATGCCAGACAAGTAATTTGTTGAGGTCAATTTGAAAGACTACACGCCTGTGCACATATATATTCAGACGTGCATACCTTTAGACTAAACACTTAATACACGTGCACGCCATCAGCATTTTCACAGATTCGTGTTTTTGAAGTTTACGCGGAGATGATAACATTTTTTTTTTTAAATGCCTGCACCTTGTAACCTATTTTTAAGGTTCGCGTTCTCGAGCCACTGTTGTTGTGTGAATGAGCAGGCCAGAGCACTTAAGGGTTTTCTGTTAGAATGGTGTCGTGTAAGCGGCCCCAGCCAAGTTAATAATTAATGATCTTTGCAACAGGAGTCAATCAAAACTAACTTTAGCTGGACAGTAACTTTATTCTAGAGCTGCTGTATAGCCAAAACAATCTCTGTTACTTTAATTTCCTATTATCACTGTAAAGCTGCTTTGAATCAATCTATATTGTTAAAAGCACTATATAAATGAAGGTGACTTGACTTGACAATAGTCACTGACTGGTGCTGGCGAGCCTCTTTTTCAGCCATAGACTGTAAATAAAAGGGTTCAGCCCATGATCAGAACCCTTTACATAGAGCTGAATGAATTGATGTATGGGAACACTGACAGGCTATTAGTCCTCAGATGCTCCATGTGGCTGACCTATATGCTATAAATCAAAAGAGTAAAGACATCACTGTCATCCTTATCAAATAATATTTATCTTCAATTCCGTTTGACTACAGTGTTCTGGTAAAAGAAACACCCGCACATGACATGCAGGAATTGTGCTCACGATACAGGCACTTTCTGAAGCCCAGAAACGTTACAACTATTTAGTAAAACAAGGAAACTATAATATTATATCGTGCACACAATATACTTCACCCAATAATGAAAATTCTGTCATCATTTACTCGCCCTCAAGTTGTTCCAAACCTGTATTAGTTTCTTTCTTCTGCTGGACACAAGGGAAGATATTTTGAAGAATGTCAGTAACCAGACAGTTGATGGACCCCATTGACTCTCATAGTATTATTTCTATATGGAAGTCAGTGGCTACTGTCAGCTGTCTCTTTATCCAATATTCAAAATATATATATGTTGTGTTCAGCAGAACAGAAATTTGTAAAGGTCTGGAACAACTTGTTCACCCAAAAAAACAAAAAACTTTTGTCATCATTTACTCACCTTCATGTTGTTCCAACCCTGTATGAGTTTCTTTCTTCTGCTGACACAAAAGAAGATATTTAAAGAATGTTGGTAACTAACCACTCAGTTGACGGTAACCATTGACTTCCATAGTAGGAAAAAAAAATACTATGGAAGTCAATGGCTACCGTCAACTGTGTGGTTACCAACATTCTTTAAATATCTTCTTTTGTGTTCAGCAGAACAAAGAAACTCATATATGTTTGGAACAATTTGAGGGTGAATAAATGATGACAATTTTCATTTATTGGTTTACTATCCCTTTAAGAGAAGAAACAACTAACCACAACATATAAAAAGACATCCGAGAAAGAAAATCAAATGTGTACTTTTCAAATGGAACTGAGAGAACGTAAGACTGGAACATCCTAAAAGTAGGTCAACGTTCCCCTTGTCTGATTAGTCCGAGGTGTTTTAGTCCACTGAAGTACTCAGACATTTGTTTAACAGGCATTATGAATCATATAACTCAAGGGCAAAACACTGACCATGTGTCATCATTCATTTGTATGTTAGAGCATAAAATTAATTTTACAAAAATGATTTCAGGCCATCACAGACCAGTACTTTATTCCTTTAATAAATACCCCCATACCTCATAACGCTGACCCTTTTCATAAATTAGAAAGAGGTAAATATTTTTTTCTGGAAATAAATTTTCATGTCTCTTCATTTGCTACCATGTTTTGGACCACATAGATCAAGGACACCCTTAGGGTGCTCGGGGATAAGTCACCCTTGATGTAGCATGTCTACTACAATATTATTTCTACAATTGACATATAAATAATTCACATGAAAATATTCAAGATTAGTGCAAAAGCCATTTATACAATTACCATTTATTACCATAAATATACCATTTATTCGTTATGTACTTGTTGTTTTGGAGTCCACACAACTGGAGCATTAACTCTTCTGAAGTCATATGATATATTTGTGCGAAAAACATAAAGAACTCATCTTTTCCTTGATGTTGAAGGGTTAGTTCACCCAAAAAAATAAAATTCTGTCATCAGGTACTCACCTTCATGTCATCACAGGCTTTTATTTACGCATAAATATTAATCAGCAATCAAATTTGGTAAGCTAAGGCATGCTTGCTTGATGTGCGAGAGCCAATGAGGTTTGTTCTTGTGGAAAAAACTTTTCGTGGAGTGACAGAAATCTCTCAGATTTCATTTCAAATATATTAATTTGTGTTTCGAAGATGAACAAAAACCGTATGGGTTTGAAACGACTTGGGGGTGAGTAATTTATGACAGTATTTTTTTTTTTTTTTTTTGGCGAACTATCTCTTTAACAAACCGGACTTAGTTGAACTTGATAAACGGATAAATCAGATTCACAAGCGAATATAAAGCATCCGAATATATAGAGAATGAAACGATTTTTGCACACACGTATTCAGACCATTTGTGAACCAGATCAACCGATTCACGGAAAAGATTTCGTTCAAAAGATTGATTCAACATCGACATTCGACAACGAATCAGACATTCACTCATGGACGTGCCATGAAAACATTGATTAATGAGGTTTGGTCAATTCCTCACACAAAACTATACGTATGACATCAGAAGACTTACTTTTACGATACTGCAGCCTAAATGCATTGAATAAATGACCAGTATTTTCTATAAAATTATCTTTTTGTGTTTCACGGAAGAAATCAGGTTTGGAACGACATGAGGGTGAGTAAAGGATGACAGAATTTTCATTTTTAGGTGAACTATCCCTTTAATGTTGTAAGATGCACATAGTCTTTTGGGAATTCGCATGTGTTTTGGGGAGGTTATAACTAGAGTGAGTCTGACAGATGGCCTCAAAGGCAGGGTTCAGAATCTATGTCAGTAGGTCGGCGTAAAGGGGAGTCATAAACACTACAAATCCTTGTTAGAGCAATGACAGCCCGCATTTTGACCCGAGGCATCGACATATTTGCAGGCATCAGAGAAATCCACTGCACCCCAATTGAATGTAACCTTCTGTGAAAGCCACAATCATGTGAATATATATATATAAAAAAAAGTAGGAATTGCACGTTTATATCCTACAATTCAGATTCCCCCCCCCTCAGAAAAAAGAATTAACAAAAAAATTCTAAATTAATAAATTGCAATTACCTTTTTATTTTATTTTATTTTAATCTTTGGCAGAAACAAGCTTCCATAAATAGTAGCCTATCATACGAAAAATCGACTGATATTGTGTTATTTTTGTAAATGTGTTTTGCACGCATTTATTGCATTAAAATCGACATTTGTAGGTTATTTTCATGTTAATGTGTGCCCACACATTTCCCAACAGCTGACTTGCATTTTCTCACCAGTGCCTTTTAGCTGCATGTTTTCCTTTATTTTATAGAGTCACTGTTGCAGCCAGTCTCTGTTGGATACTCAATAGTAAAAGCTGTCTTTTGTCTGTCCTGGGACATTTGCGTCATGTCACCCTGTAGAAGCGCGGACCCCCCCTTCAGAGGCAGAACACTATGCCTGTCACAGGCGGTCACTGCAGGCTCTTTTGTTGATCATGTTGATGTTACAGTTTCAGCTCAAAACATACGTCTGGTCCTACTATATGGCACACACTTTACAGATGCATTTTTGGGGGTAGGGGTGGGGGTATTTCCAAATCTTCTTCGAGATTTGTTGAGTGAATTGGAAACAAACAACTGGTGGTGGTTTGCCATTAGAGATCTATGTGTTCTGTAAAATAGGCTTACAATTTAGTAACTTTTGGGAACCTCAGATTCAAAATAAAAATTTAGATTCACTAAGATCAGTGTTAATGTGAATATTAGGAATGGACTGGCTAGTGCTGTGACGTAACCACACTGCCATCTACAGTCAGGGATAAGTAACCAATAGCAGTAGCCTAAACATGAGTTTATATAGCCTATGCTAGGCTATTCAGTGTTTATAAAATATGAAGTATTAGGGTGAATTCAGGTCAGTTGAAATGAAATTTAAATTTAAAAAGAGATTTGCCTCCTTAACATCAATAAGCAATCATTGTCAAAGAGTACAATAGTTTTACCAACTGTGTAAAGCCACCTTTGCTCTTGAAGATTGAATATTTGCCCTGTTGGGTTCGTAGATAGTGTATTCTACAGATATACTTAGGCCTAGTTTAAAAATAAGTGTGTATTCAATGTCGAGACAGCGACGCCTAGTGGTTGTTACAGAAATCGGCAACCTCTTGGGTAAAACACTAAGGGGATGAAGTAGTAGACTAGGAGGTTTTCTTTGTCTCTCAATGCTGTGAGAAATACATGGCTTACTGTACATGTGTGGAACATATTTATGTGAGGTTTACAACGTTCAGAAGAAGCTTGGGACATTTCTGTGACACCAGGAAAAGTCTGCCTGGTGTCTGACATGACAAGTGATGAGAAGAAACAGGGCAGTTGCAGGTTTGAAAAAGTTGCAGGTTTGTCATTTCAAATGTGCTATACTTTTTAGATGTAAAGTAACTTGACGATGATGATTGACCGTTGCATTGTAATGACACAACTCGCGTGTGTGTGTATAGTGTTATCAAAAGTTGTTTAAAATCGTGATGGTTTGACATTTTGTGACATCATTAGGCAATTTTAATAGACTGCAGAATGACAAATTCATGTGCTCTGGAAATATCATTAGTGGTAAAAAAAATAAAAAAAAATTAATATGTTGTTATTATCCAGACATCCAGACACTATGAAGTCTACAACTGTTCATATATAATGTTAAATTGTTGCATAATTTGGTCACGTTACATTGTAGTAGTCATGTTGAGGTCAGATCTTCTTGAGTTTCTGTTGTCTCAAAGCAAATGTTAATGTAGTTGCAACTGATATCCTACAAGAACAGAGCATTATTTACTTGCAAGAGCAAATGTATTTATTGCATGTTATATTCAGTCACTTTTTAGTAAAGACAGCTTCTGACATACTGTATGCTCATGTCTTATCTGCCAAATTATAAAGTAACTTTTCTCAAATACACTAAATGTGTCTGCTGATTCTAGAACATTTTCTGTTAGAAAGAAGGTATCGTAGCTGTGCACTTTCTGTCTTCATAGCACTGACAGGTAAATTTATTTTCCCAGTAAGTGAGATCACTTGGGGAAGGGCTACCTGTGACCTCATATTTCCCATCTTTCCTATGGATTTGGTGGCTTTCTGAACTAAGGTGGAGGTAATCGTCCGAGTTGTAGTTTTTGCGGACACAACGTCCATTGCCTTGACAGAGGCTCTTGCTGCATAAATGGGCTGCAGAGGTGACATTGGCGATATAGGGGTTTAAAGTGTCAGACAGGTATGTAGACAAGGCTTCACAAGAGGTCTGAAAGAAATAAGAAGCATTAAAAATATGAAATTTCACACAATGTTAAAAATTATTCATGCTCATGTTGTTCCATAAACATACCATCTTCTTTCTACCATACCATTGCTCTAGAAATGACATTATAGTACCATAAAAAGTGGTCCATAAAACTTATATAGTCCATAAAATAGATTTATATGTAGATCAAAATGAAAATTATCTACTGAAAATCTTCTGAGTCGTTGCTCTCAAACTCCATGTTTTTGTGTAATATAAATATGGCACTTCACGACTTATGTCACGTTTCAAGTAAACAAAAACATCAATGGATCATGGATTTCATGGAAACATGGAAACATCATGGATTTTGTGACCAATCGTTAGGGCTGGGCAGTTTATCGACTTTGTAAAGTATATCAATATAGTATATCAATATATTTCCAAATGAGATATGCAATAGTGGATGATTCAGAGTCAGCTCTGATTAAAAATACACAATCAGAGTCCTAAACTTTTTGCGTCCTGAACAATTGCCAATGCACAAACGTGTCAAACAGACACAATAGAATGGGAGAACAAAATCTAAATAAAGTATACATTTTTCTCAAATATTTTTCATAAACCGAGGTATGTACCAACCCATAATTTCTGTGTACTGTTACACCCCTACAAATTGTCATCTATGTCAGACCTGCCATTGAGCATCTTGATTTGCCTTATTTAAAAAATAGATGTAGGCCTAAACGTGATTGCGATATGAGAGCATTTTTGAGCTCAAGAATTTTCTAATTTTCGGCAGCTAGAATATTCCACAGAACATCATATTTTGTTTTACTGAAGAAAGAAAATAATATGACTTTGGAACAACATAGAACAGGGTTTGGACACCCCCGACATAGAACAACCATTTTTGGGTGAACTGTCCATTTAAGAGAAAAATTACCTTGTCGTTGTAATCAGCACTAGCCCCCCACAGCACAGCACCAGCAGCCCCCAGAGCTGCACTCTCACCAATACTGCTGACCAAGTTAAACTAGAGAGAAACAGACAGCCTATTACTGCAAGTTACCTATGTGGCCTAGATAAGGGTGTCCAATCCTGCTCCTGAGAGTTACTATCCTGCAGAGTTTTTCATGTAGAAATTACATTGTTTTTTCTGTAGTATTTACTTCACCACAAAATTATTTTTATCAGTGTAGCTTTCTAGTAATCCTGAAGACACTGATTACCTTGTCCAGGTGTGTTTGATTAGGGTTGGAGCTAAACTCTGCAGGACCTTGGCCATCCAGGACTGAAGTTGCCCGTCCCTGTCCTAGACTATTCCGTGTACCATAAGACGCTTTCCGACCAAGTAGTTACAGGAACTTAGTTATAGGAACTGTCCACTTCTAAAGAGTTCTATGAACTACTCTCCCCCAAACTCGGTTTTGCTGTTTGCGTTCGCACTGGCCAAGTGGCCATAGGAACTAGTAGGAGGGGTAAGGGAGTGACGCAAGCACGGCAACTTTTATTTTGACGGAGCGACAGACCTTTATTTTGACGGCGCTGAGAACGCCAGAGCAAACAATGCTCGCATTCTCTGTGTTCATTAATTAGCGATCTGTCTAACAGTACTGTTTAACATGTTATTAGATAGAATTGTTATAGAAAGTACACAGTATATGAAAAAAAAGTTATTAGCCTATGCCGTGTGGTTGATGTCCAGTGTTGCTAGCTGAGCAGAAATACATAATCATGTTTGACTTGGTCCCCTCAAAGTTGCGTTGGACTTTCTCTTCAGCAGAAAGGTTTAGATGCCCATCTATCACTGTTTTCCATGTTTGTATAGTTAGTTTCTGGAGTAAATATATAATCTTTGTGTTTACATAGCTGTTTTAAAAATGGCAGGTGCTGGTGTTCCACGTGCGTTCGGTCAATCAGCGTACACTAACGTCACGGGTAGTTCCTATAGTGCTGGTTTAGACCCTACTCTGAAGTAGGAGCTAAATTAATTCCTCCAAATGGAGTTCCTAGAACTAAAATCGTTCCTAGTCGGCGTGTTCGCACCGCAGGAACATACGGGTACTTTAGCCAATAGTTCTAGGAACTGTGAAAAGGTTCCTCCGGTCGGAAAGCGGCTATAGTTGCCAATACAATGCTCTGTTATGGCCTATAACAGGGGTGTCCAATCCAATCCTGTTTAGCTCCAACCCCAATTAAACACGCCTGAAATAGCTCATTTTTGTCTTACTAGGCATACTAGAAACTTCCAGGCAGGAGTGTTAAGGCAAGTTGGAGCTAAACTCTGCAGGACAGTGGCCCTCCAAGACCGCGTTTGGCCACCCCTGGCCTATAATAACCAGTAGTCTCGATACTGTACCTCATTCATGTAAAGCTCCTTTTGGTCTCTTAAGAGAGGCCGTAGGTAGACGTAGACCGGTGCAGTGTGGTGGTGTTTGGGCAGGGCTGCCACTCTCATTGCCTCTTGCACCTGGTGACGTACGAACAGTGCAGCACTCCTGCTTCCACTCACGGAGACCGGGAGGTATGCTGAGGGGTAAAGGGCAGTGCTAACCTCCCACAGCCACAGCAGCTCGTTGTTCAACTGTTTTGTCTTCTCTGAACAAGTACCTGTATAGTTTGACTCTTCAAAGTCATAGTTATAGCAGTCTGGGTACAAGTAGTAGCCCCACAGGTACCAAGGTCGATGATAGATTCCTATCTTCAGAGTTTCCTCCATGAAACATCTGGCTTCCTTCTGGAATTGTCGTTTGGCTTCGCTGCTTGCTTGGTGCAGGTCGAGAGAAGCGTTCTGCTCCAGGGTGTAGTTGATGGACAGTTCTTTATATATCTCCCTGACGTCCAAATTCTGGTCAAACATTGGAAGCCACTCTTCCCAATCCATGACAGCCAGACCAGCAGTTGAGTCTGGAATGTATTGGGTAAACTCTTCCTTAGCTTTCTCCAAACTAGCAGACAAGTTGCCCCTTTGCGGGATGCCACCATTATACTCCTTCAAGGAGTGGAGGTCTACATAGGGGTAAAGCCCAAGTCGATTTTTGTAGAACAGGGTCAGGGATTGATTGCGTACCCTGGAAGGTGTGGTGACCACCTGGAACATCGATAAATCTAGAGGGATCTTCATTTGTTGGCATTTGGAAATAGGAGCATTCCATAACAGCACAAAAGACTTATGAAAGAGGGGCGCTACTGTTGGTGGAGGAGACGATGTGTTAAGATGCCCAAATGTCATGAAGAGAATAGTATAAAATAGTAACCGTTGCTTCCTTTGGTCTTCCATCTGTGTACATTGATTGAGAACAAAAATGTCAGTTTTAATGATATTTTGAAATGAGTGAAAAGTTTGTGCTATGGTAGGGTGATTCTATAATTGCAGGTACATTTGGTGTACAAAGTCATTCTTTTTTTCTGCTTTGTATTATTTTAATTATTTGTTACTCGTTACTCAAAGGGAAAACCGAATTTATCACTGATCACACAGTAAGTTGTTTAAAAGTCTTTTAATCATGATTTCATTAGTGCCATGTGCTCTTAGCATTTATGCTAGCAAGTGGAGTTTTTGGCTAAAAAGTTTAAAATGGTCAATTCTGTTACCGTCAAACTCTGTTACCAAGGTAGAGTAACAATTTTGACAGTATATAACAGAAATGACAGTAACAGAGTTAACAAACAATGCTATAAAAAAATAAGTAAACAATGGAAGAAACTTTCAATAAGATACTGGAAAGAATTTAAGTTAGTGAACAGTTTTTTTCCTTAACTTTTTGAAAAGCAAAATGCATCTCCAATTATAGAATCTCTCAGTAGCTTATAAGATTGTTTTGGCACAATACTGGAAATATAATGTTGCAGAAATAAATTCATGGTTGTACTGTATTTTACAGTATGTGCACTTTCAATGTACTTACAGTGTACTTACTGATGAAAATACTGAGTAATGTAAGGTTGGTTAAGTTTAGGTTTAGGGGTAGGTTAGTACCTAGTTATTACCCATTTAGTGTCAGTATTACAATAAGTAGATAGTATGCACATGCAAAACAGGACTGGAAAATAAGGTGCTACAAATTAATTTGACCAAACTATCTTTGCTAGAACAACATGGCAAACTGGGTGCATTTTTAAAATTCCAGGAGATGCCTTTGTTATTAAAATAAAATGCATGTTTTTAAATGGTGGTTTTGTTTGAGATTTAGAAATAATGGGTGTCTTACCGAGTGAAATGGGCAGCAAGGAGAAAATGTAGCTTGTTCAGGTTCCTGTTAAATATTAACAGGGGTCAATGTTTAAAAAAACACAAGACTATGCATGTAACTGGAAAAGGATTAGTTTAAATGTTCAATATGTTCTTGGGCTACAAAAAATGGAAATCGCTTTGAGACTCTGGGTGATAAAAATGTTGTATTTATCTGGATTTTTGAAGCACATCACAACCTCATCCCAACTGTAATGTACAGTATGGTGGAGGGGTCTTTGGGGCTGCTTTGCTGTCTCAGGGCCCGCCATGCTTGCTATTATCAATGGCAAAATGAATGGTTTTGCAGGAAAATGTATGACGTTGTCACATTATGTTCAGTTAGTTTCATTATCATGGACTTTTACTTAGTTTTCCCGCTCCTCATTATTAGTTAATATGTGTCAGCTGTTCTATTGATCATCCTCATTTGTGTTTGTTATATAAGTTGGTCCCTCACATTCTTTCTCTGTCCGATCACCGTTACCTTAAGTGTGTTGCCTGTTTGCCTGCCTTTTGGATATTTATCATTAAACTTCGTGTTGGAACTTTATTCTTCTGTCTGTCTGGCAGTTGAAGCTCAACAGAAGTTGGTTAAAAATCCTGACAATGACTCAAAGAGGGAGGCTCAGCTATTTAAGTCACATACATTCTCCACCCTGCACTGTGAATGTTTACACAGTGTATTTGATGAAGCCATGAAAATGTAAGCAGATTTTTTGTGTAAATTATGGTACAGTTAACTTAGTCGCAATTCCTGCGCATTCAAAGAAAATGTTGACAATGAAAATCAAGACCAGGTTACAATCCTTTATTTGCAGTGCATCAAGAGTCAAGCAACATTTGTCTTCGAGTATTTGGTTAATTGTATTGCTTAATGTAAAAAAATGTACACATTGCATAAGACTTTGAGATGAAAAAAGAGCTCAATGGAAATATATTTGGACACTGGCAAAGTTTAGCACTGAGGTAAAAAAAGACACTTTGACAGATATTGAAGGCTCTGATAATAATGTCCCACATTAACTACTGTCTACATGCTACAAAATGCAGTATTTGAGAAAAACGTATATCTTGAATCAAAACGGGTCAGACAATAGGGATTAAACGGTCCAATTATCCTTCAACCTGAAACTGGACATGTTATACAATCTGTAGACATCTAAAACGGTTTCTAAAAATTTGCAGATTCTGCTAATCGAAAGTATTTAAAATACTGAAAAGTTCTGAGGTATATACCTTTCTTTGTTTTCAGTATCAATCATTCTGGCTTCATTTAGACAAGAACAAAAAAAGACAAGCACAGTTTAACATACAATCATAATGTGTTTTCACCCACCACAGCATTCTGTAGTTTAATAATGCAAACTTACATGTGCAAACGCATACATCTTTATAATCTTTGGTTAAACACACATTTCAGGAATTTGAGGGACAAATAAAATAATAATAACATGAGAGATTTTTTACTTTTTTGTAATGAAATTTAACTAGCTTCAATTCTGGTTGTGTCCACTGAGTTTTCTCATCATTAATCTGACGAGTACAATGATTTATTCTATTGTGCAATATTGATAAAAGCTTAAAATATGACGAATTATTAATTGTTTCGTATAATGGTAATGAATGACATCTGTCATGTGTTGCGTTTGTACTGCATTTGATGAGGACAGTAACATCTGAACATGATTTTGTGTATTCTATCCGCTTTTCTTTTTTATAAATATGAATATTATAAATTGAGGCACATCATATTTTATGACTATATCCAATAGGCTAAGGATTATTTTTCTCCATTAGCACAAGTCAGTAATATAGTCTGTAATTATATTATGTTGAACGATTTGGTATGTAGCTATTTTGACAGATATACTATTTGGCCAGTTTAGATTATAAAGCATGACACGTATATCATGTGTGGATCTTACTTAATTTTAAGTAATATTTGAATACCCAGCGCTCCCTGACTTTGAAGTGCGAGATAAGCTTGCTAATATACGTCACGGGAAGCATCTTGGTGTCAGTGCTTTGTAAAAACAGCATTTGACCTTTCCTGTTAGAAAACATTGACAAATTAACATAATCATTGAGCATTCATCCAGAACAGTAATTAGAATCTATTCAGCCTGAAGTTTGTGCAAACAAGGCTTGCATCTTATCTACATTATCACACAGCACCATTGTAACAATTAACATTTTTCAATAATTCACAATCACAAATATTAAAGGAGAACTCGGCAACTCTAGCGAACTCTAGTCACTTCTTCGCTGATTTTTCCTTTTGTTGTCGCATGTTTTCCCCACGAGCTCCCCCTACAGCTGTGGGGGGGCGTATTTCACAACACGGTCGTAAAAAACTCACTTGCGGCGGCCTCCTCCCCCTCTCTACAGCTGCTCATGTGCGTTTGTTTTGATCGGAGCAAGCCAACTGTATCGTGTGGAGCTATGTCTACCGAGGTGGGTAATCTGGTAATACATCATACATGCGTGTGTGTTTATGTCGAATTGCCGTAAAGCAATTCGTGTTTCGCGCTCGTTCTCGTTCTCGTTCTCGCTTCTCACGAGACTTCCAATTTCTATCTTGCCGGGACGGTAGTCCCCAAGTTGCAAGGTTGGTTTTCCGCCTGGGAACGCTGGGGGGAGCGGGGAAAGTCACCAATATCACCAGAACAGGTTGTTTAACCATCCAAATGAATTCTAGACAGTTTTATTAAGTTAAAAAAGTTACCAAGTTCTCCTTTAAAACGTGCCATCAAGTGACGCTTTGACCACTTTTTCTTAAAGGTGAAGTGTCTTTTATATGTAATGTTTTTTTTTCGAATATAAAAATGTCAAATTTTTATAGTAAATTTTTTTTTCATATTGATTTTTTTCAAATTATTAATTTCTAATTTTGTAAATATTATGTAACATGTTATTTAGTATCTTTATCACTGATGATATATGTAATTTAGTAGCCATTCTGCTCTCTATAGCCCCTTTCACACAGAGCGTTGATCCCAGAAAACTGCCATAGAATTGCTAGAGTGCCTTTTGTGTGAACGCAAACACGTCCCGGGATCGATTCCGGGACTGGGACCTAGTAACATTGCTAGGATCAGTCCCGGAACGCATCCTGTGTGAACAAAAGGCAGGTCCAATGTCGTAAGGGGTGTGCTGTAATGATGACGCATCTGTCGTTGCAATGATGTAGTTATCTTGACCGCCCGTTTTAAATGCAGATCAATGTTCACGACTTCACGTTGCACATTAACAAAGAAAAAATTTGTGTTTGTCAAGGAACAAAGGAAGGACGAAACAATGTCTGCAAAGTTAACGCGTCAGGAACCTGAACGTTACGTGTCTTTACGGGATCTTTACGGGATGTGTGTGAGCTCACACACAGATTCCAGAAAATCACTGGCAAATCAACAACCAAAATCAAATTATCCCGGGACACATTATCAGTGTATTTTCTAGAATCTCTGTGTGAAAGGGGCTTAAGAAATTGTCATTGCCCATCAAAAATTCATATTGGTTGACCAGTAGTGTAAACATAGTGTTTTCAAAACATTACTCTCTTTGTTTTTAATCAGTCCAGCCCAACACAGTAACTGACTTAACCAATGGTGTGTGAGTTTGGGGCGGGGCTATCTGTTTGATTGACCAATCACAGACAGGGGGAGTGTTTGGGGAAACATTTAAACATGATTACTGTTCCACTTCACCTCTAAACATAACTAAAGTTCAACAAAAGGAGTAGAGCAGTGAGGATGAAGGCATTTTGTAAAGGCACAGCAGTATCCCTTATGTCTTTGTGGACCTCCTCTGCTTCGTTCTTATTCTCCTCGTCCACGTCCTCTTTTATCATGTTGTCCTCTTCGGTCTCCTCGGGCTCTATGCTATCGCAGCGGTCTCCCTCGTACCCCTGATAACAGTGACAGTGGAACCTGTCGGCGAGCAGCTGGAGCTCGTGCTGAGAGTGCCATCCGGTCACGGTGAAGGTGCCGTTCCGGTTGGACAGGATCCGATAGCTGCCGCGGCTCAGGTGCAGGTAGTGTGGTGCCTGTGGGTCTCGACGGACACAGCGACCGTTGGACTGACACAGGAATTCGCTACAGACTTCTGCTGCCCGGGTAACGTTAGTAATGTACTGACCCAGTCTGTAGTTCAGAAATGCCTTCACTTTGGAACAGTTGTGCTGAGGGGACAAAGGAATTTCCAGGAAGTTAAAACTGGCTTTAAACTGCAGGGAACTTGGTGTAAAGTTAGCTGGCAAGTATATAGGCGTATTAATGCATTCTCCACTGAACAGGAAATCAATGTGAATGCCATATTGTATTGCACTCACAATGATAAAGCATATCTAGTGCCCTTATGCATGCGTAAAAGTGTGGCAGAAAATATTTAGTGCGGGCATTTTCAAACTTTTCGATGCCACGGCACGGACCCCCAAATTTGAAAATTAAACTTAAAGAGAGACATGAAAACAGTTCAATAAGTAGAATACAAATATTCTAAAGGTAAATTCTGTAAGGAATTGACTTCTTGAAGCAGATTTGTAACTGATAAACAGCAGTCTTGACCAATGTGTAAGAATCTTCTGATGTTAACAAATCTTTGAAGATATAGGTATATGAAACAGTGTTAAAAATCTTACCCTTGAGGAAGTGAGGTTAAGATCCCCCCAAATGACAAATCCTGCAGCTCCCAAAGCAGCGCTTTCTCCTATCGTATGTATCAAGTCATTCTGTAAAATGAAAATAAGTTGGTGTGTATATGTACATAACATCATTAGAATGTTAGTTCACTGCCACAGTTTCTTAAAACATAAATAGTTTTACTGAAATTATTATAATACGTTTAAATGTAGTCATTGAGATAGGTGTGATAGTCAAACCCAGCGTTCAAACATCCTTTTCAATATTCTCTATTTATTCTGTTGGACCACAAGAGGGAGCTCTTGATTTCAGACTCCATAATGGTTTGTGAGTATAGAGACTAGCAAAATGGGATGTTTACTGTAAGGTAAAATTGAATTAAGAACTTATGTATGATTCCCTTGGGTATACCCTACCAAGAACTTGGGTATGATTCCCAAAGTACATTTAACATTTCTCATTGAACATAATGCACTTACCTGAGTCAGAAAAGCCATGGCCTCGTCTCGGTACCCCAGGCGTGTGTATACGTATGTAGGCAGTTCATAGGGCAATGAGGTAAGGGAGGCCAGTCGCAGTGACTCCAGTACCCTGTTCTGCGAGAAGTGCAGGTTGTGAATGCTGTCTGTGTGGCTCTTGCGTATAGCGAGGGCTGGGAAAAGGGCAGTGCTGCTGTTCCACAGCCAAAACAGCTCGTCATTTCGGAGGCTCTCTTGTAGGGGGCATGTGCCGCTGTAGTTGTGTGCATGTACATTGTAATTGTGACAGTCAGGGTAGAGATATAAACCCCAAAGACCATGCGGACGAGTTTGTGTAGCGAGCTGTAGCGTGCCCTGCATGAACTCCATGGCGCTCTTCTCGAAGCGCAAGCGTGCCAGTTCCTCCACCTGTTCGTCGGTCACATTAAGGTAGGCCTGTTTGATCAGCTCGCGGGATTGCTGTCGGTAAATGTCTTTCTTGTGCCAGTTACGACTCCACTGTGGCCTCCAGAACTCCCAGTCGATCACGGCCAGTCCACGGAAGTCTTCCGAAGGGATGAAGTGCGCTATGTCTTTTCGGGCTTTGTGAAAATGTGCTTCAAGACTGTTGTTCTGAGGTAGGCCTCCGTTGATGGGAACCCCTTGCTCATTGTAGAAAGGGTAGTAACCCAGGCGGTTGGCATAAAAGATGGTGACATTCTGGCCCGTGTGGACGGCTCGTGGACTGCCGCTGATGTGGAAAATATCAAGGCTGACGTTGATATTGTACTTCAATGTACACATATCCAGCGGAGCATTCCAGGCTGCCAGGAAAGGCTTGCGGCCCACCAGAGGCAGCTTTGCAGGTTTCTGGCAAAAGGCGGAATGGACCAGGATCAACAGCCAGGAACAGATGATGGCACAGGCTACGGGCACAGTGTGGTGTTGCAAGGCCCCGCAGGGCACACCGGGCATTCTGCTACGTGACTCAGCACAGGCAACTGTCAATCAT
The DNA here is from genome assembly GCF_949319135.1 of Squalius cephalus. Classification (NCBI taxonomy): domain Eukaryota; kingdom Metazoa; phylum Chordata; class Actinopteri; order Cypriniformes; family Leuciscidae; genus Squalius; species Squalius cephalus. The sequence goes on from NC_137144.1 coordinate 14,730,518, forward strand.
CCTGTGAGGGACAAAAAAAGTCTGTGGTAAGCTAACAGAGTTATGCCATTTTTACACCATAACTGCTACATTTACATTTAGCATATGCTTTTATTCAAGGCCACTTGCATTGCATTCAGTTTATCAGGTCAAGCAGGAATTGAAACTTTGAACTTGTCGTTGCTTGTGTCTCATGATCTACTATTTTAGCTACTGATAGCACTTAAGTTTAACAGTAGCAAAAAACAATAGGAAATGGCATTCACAACCAGATTTGATCTATTTGAAATGGTTTACATCATGAAAATTGGGTGTTGCATACCAGAACTGATCCAAACCTGAATGCGAGATTTCTAAAACAGTTCCTAAATAGCTTTTTGGTTAACATTCGACTGTGCCTCTGGGATGATTTTATTGGACAAGTCATTTTAGAGGCAGAGCAAGTTATTACATTTTGAGTAAAGATTACAGAGATGATTGTTTTTCTTAAGAATATCATGCACTGATGAATCATTTGCAATAAGAGTATTAAGTTGCACCTCAAGTGCATCAGTTTTGATTTCATGTTCATGTTTTAAATGCTTTCTTAGTATAAACTTAAAATTATCATTAGAATGCATCTAAATTCAATGGTGCAGACTTTGAATATATATTTTTTGACAAGGAAAAAGCAATTATGACTGATTGTAAAGTAAAATACAGCTAAAATTCAGTAGCTGAAAACTGTGAAGATTTTGCTACTGAATGATTGTGTATAGACAGTCAAGAAATAAAGCACTGGGTTTGCTACTGACACAGGGCTAAAATGGCTAAGGTGTTCATGTTTAAGATGGAGTCAAGTCTTGAGCCAAGTTAAATGTGCAAAGTAGGGAGAGGTCAAGCGTAAACATAACATTTTGTGCTTCAGCTTGGTTTGAATATGAGTCAAATGTTACTTTGGGGGTTGCAGTCATCAGTCAAACCAGCAGTTAACCACAAGGGTAATGGCCAAATCCAGCCACATACTCTCACCAGTGTGGCGCCCACATAGCCATAATCATAGCTGCCCTCGCCAGATGCCCTGTCTGCATGATAGAGCATTAAAGACAAAGAAAAAGGTATGAATTTCATGGCATTAGATGTAAACAAAAGTGAAACCAAGTGGCATCTGAAAAAAAAAAACTAAAAAACTTTTCTAACAACTAACTTTACTTTTTTGTGCCATGCAATGACTTTTAACCAGCCTGTGTCAAGGTGGATTTTGATATATATATATATATATATATATATATATATATATATATATATATATATATATATATATATATATAATCTGTATGTGTGTGTATGTGTGAAGTCAGATACCCTCAAATTAATATAGTTAATCTGTTAATCTAATTAGGTATCTAGACTGAATCAATTTTTAGCTGTGCTTTTGGTATAAGTTACTATTGGATGTTTGGAGCGATCTTGCTCTAGTATATTTATTCAACAAATTAGAAAGGTATATTAGAACCATCAATTTAAAACATTTTAAAACTAATAAGAGGATCTTGAATTCAATTCTGATTGATACAGGCAACCAGTGAAACGATCTGAGATTTTTAATTTTAGAGCGAGTTAGCATTCGTGCAGCTGCATTCTGAAGTCCTTCTATGTGTTTAATAGTGCTCTATTTGGTAACCCAGCAAAAACGCTAATGCAGTAGTCAAGTCTAGATGTAGCAAATGCATGAACAAGTTTCTCAGTGTCAGCAGGGGAGCGAATATCACATACTTTGGTGATGTTTCTGAGGTGATAATATGCTGTTTTAGTAACATTGCTGATAAGTTTTTTTTAAAACTAAGGTCACTGTCAAACATGATTCTTAAGATATTGACCTTATTACAGGCTTTTAGTGATAGAGAGTCAAGATATGGAGCAATAGATGTTCTCTGTGCATCATAATAATAACCGAAAACAAGTACATCTGTCTTATCTTTGTTTAGCTGTTGAAAGTTCTGTGACATCCACAGTGTTATGCTCACTATGCAGTCCAGTAGGGTGGAAATTGAATTGTGGGCATCTGGTGCAAGTGAAAGATAGATTTGTGTGTCATTGCATACTGGTGAAATGAAATATTGTATTGATTAATTACACCAGCTAAAGAAAGCATGTATTTGTTAAATAATAGAGGACCCAAAATTGAGCCTTGAGGAACACCACAAGAAATGACATAACGCCTGAAAGTGTAGGTACCCATTGTAATATACAGTAGTATTCCTGGTTCTGAACCAGTCTAAGACCAGGATCTAGCAGAGTAACCAGGTTTAGTTCATCACATTAATTATTAACTTGTTCCACTAATGTTTAAGAGGCACAAGTGCCCAGATGCTTTTCTGTGATCATTTTTTAACAGTATGTAAATTGCTCTATAAAATTTAAAACACAAAAGCCATTTTTAAAATGAGCTTGAGTTGTCTACAACAAATGCCCCACAATTTGATATTTTGGCATATCAACCAATGACATTTATTTATTTCAAAGAGTACCTCAAGTGTAAAACAAATTTAGGACCACTGATGGTAAAGTACAGTATGTTACATTATGTTCTTTGGTACCAGATAATCAGGAGTCTCTGATTTCTCTGAGCAAGGCATGGAACCAATCACTAGTAACTATGGCGGTAACGCATGCATTGAAAGGTTATTAGTGGCAGTCATGTGCTAAATCAGAGGTTGAAAAATGGGGTATGGCATGGAATGTTGCGGATAAAGGCAAATTGTGGAGCCCCGTGGTGGTTGTTATTGAGTGGAAAGAGCCTGACTGAGAAGCGGTGCAGCTCCTTTTTCCCCTAGGACTGGCGGCGGGCCCGTGCCATGAGGGGGAAGAATTAAACCACTTCCTGCATAATAAGACCTCTGCTTGCACTGAGCTTCACAGATGATCTTCATGGTATTTGCGCATGGAATACCTTAGCACATTGATGACTTATTAAAGGCTTTACTTAAAATACCGTAATCCAGAATAAGCTTGTGACAAAGGTTTTTCACATATGATTATGCGATGAAGTATGCGAGAAGATTCAAGTGGCGGAATGAATGAATAAAACTTTCCATGGAGCTTTACGGTTAGCCATCAATGAAAACATTGGGGTATGGAGAATTGAAGTGATTTTGCCTGTATTTCAGATAGATTTATTTATCTTCGAGCTTCCTCAAACCCTCAGCCCTCTCTGGCAGTAATTAAGATACATGTGGCTTAGTGAGAGTGGTTTTTACAGAAACCTTTCAGGCGACGGCTTCAGAGAAGCCACAAAAGGCATGGAGTCGACCTGATGCTAGGATTTCGACGCGACTTCATTCAGTCCCATCCAAATGTGAATTTGATCCAGATTGGAAACATAAATATGACCGAGCCAGATTTACAACAGGAGACAGAGGTTTCTTGAATCGCCATAAAGAAACCTCTGGGCTCCTCAGAAGATGTGTGGTGTAATATCTGTGGCTCTGAGGACGACGTGAGTCTTCCCATTTAATCGTTTGATTGCCTCAAATTAAATGAGATGATGTTCTGTGACATCCGTAGCTTTGTGTCATTGAGGCTAGATCAAATGGAAAATATCTGCAAAGTCATTGGAATCCAAATATCACACACCAAGATCAGGCTTAATTTGGTTATTTATTGCTGCATTTGATGCTCGAATGGTAAATAAAACCTTAAAAAGGGAATCTTAATCACGGTGGAACCCAAACAGAGTAATACGTCAGGATAATCTGAGGACGTGTTTTGCTTTGAGGTGGATTGTTTAAGGATGAGTGATCTCTTGAAGATCAAAGAATCCTATTTTGGGCACCGCTGACACACTAAGCTACTTTTAAGTAAAGCTGACGGCAAAATGGTATACTGACACAATGTTTTCAATTTCACCTTATACCACAAGATGTCTTCACAATGATCATGGGTTCCTGGGAAACTTTGATGATAGAGGCTATCAGTTTCTCCAGCGTCACTAGCCGTCGCCCAAGAGAAACTCTTCATCCGGAAGTACGTAATCTCATCTGTAAACCCTTCCCTCTGATTAACTCGCTTCAAAATATTTACAGAGCCACTGTTCAAAGACCTCAGTGGTGCCACGGCACATTTCCTGACAGTAAACTTTAAATTAAACCCTTTGAGGAACACATATATTTGGAATGGGCTAATTAGGTTTTCTTTCATTTGATTTCCTTTGCGGAGAGGTCTTTCCCTGTCACTTTTACATTCAAAAAAAAGTCACAACTCTCTCAAATATATATTTACAGTGATATATTTAGGATGCATCGATATAAAAATTCTGGCTGATAATTATTTTCAGATGGATGTTGGAATCCATGTTTTATATACAATTTTTATATTAAAGTCCCCATGTAGTCAATCATTTTAGCCCTTAAAACTCATATTTGATCACCAAAATTACATGTTAAAACGATTTTTCCTTGAAAAAAAATCTTGAATGTAACTCTGCACTCTTGCCTCATTTAGTATACACGGTTCTCTGAATATGCAAATTAGCCCCGCCTCCACTCACTCGCACAATCTTAGAGATCCACTAGTTGACGTGATTGGTTACAGGGTAGTTTATGACATCAGAAACAACAGCGATTTCAAACCGCGTTTTTGAGAACGTCTTTGGTTCACTGCAGTTTTAAGGAGAAAATACTCAGAAATGGCGTCGACTTATGAATTTGCACATGGTTTGTCTTAAAGCATATTGAAAACACCACATAGACAGATATAAACAACATTAAAAACTGGATTTTCACCACAGGGGGGCTTTAAATGTATTTGTGATATATTAAAACGTGTATGGTTTATATTGTTTTCTACGAGTGAATTTATGCATCACAACATTCTAACATACAGCACGCAAAATGGATATTAATTTTGAGATTTGCCTACGGTTACATTTAATAATATCATTAAATTGTTAGTTTTTAAATATTTACATTTAAGTGAGCATTAGATGACGGCGAAGGTAATCTAAATACAGAAAATGAGCATGCACAATTAAAAATTCAATACAGATAAATGTAAAAAATCTCTAATATCACCCATTTATTGTGCATCCCTATTTAAAGTTCTAAACCACGTGTAAACATCTTTGCCGGTGACTAGGCGACTAGTCTAGGTGACTCTTTGACAGCTTTGGTATGTTGCCAAGACATTTTACAAAAAATTCATATTGCTTCACAGGTTAACACAAATCATGTGACTACAGTCATTCAAAAACATTTACTGAACTCTGGATACAAAGTATGTGCAGAAATGAAAACACAATGAATTATAGAGTATAGTTGACTGAGAACAACACAGACAACAATTTTAGAAACGCTATAAGAAGATGGAATGTGCCTACTTTCGTCATGCGCTTTATTTAGAAAGCATGCTGATGTCAACAGGGTTATGTTAAATGTGTGTATAATATATTGAGTCAGTAATTAGAAGTCACTCACCTGTAGATCCCACGCCGCTGCCTCTGTCACACACGGCTGATGATACACTACACACACCTCTCTACATCTACAATACACTAGCATAGTTTTTCTCTGTCTGCTGAAAAGCCTACCCACATCTTACTTATATACACAGCGAAGAGAGAGAGACAGAGTTTCCTGAGAGGGAGGAGAAAACAACCACAGAGCCACAGCGAGAAAACCACAACACTGCGATTAGAGTAGAGAAGGAGGGAGGGAGGACTCCAGTCTAAATCCCATTGACTTGAGTGTGCATGTGAAAGTACATGTGTGTGAGTGTGAGTGTGTGCACATTTGATCCTCCAGACAGTCTTACGCTCATCCACATCACTCAGCATTAGCCGAGTTTAGCATCCTCCAATCACCTGGCTGTGAGTTCACAAGAGGTTTTAATACACTACAGACACAATCAAACCTTGTTGAAGCTCCGGGAGCGTTTTCCCTGCTCGATTTACTGTCCCATGTGGCCTGTGATTGTCTTGTTTTTGTCTCTTAGTCACTGTCTTTTGTGGCTATAGAGTAGACATTTACCAAGAAATATGGCTCTAAATAAAAAAAACAAGAGGTGAGGAGACCCTAAACGAGACCTAAAACAAGCAAAAGGGAAAAAAAGAAAGAAAAAATGCATTTAGATTCAAAATTGTGTATGCTCAATTCTCCTGTGTTTATATTCAGATTCTTTGTCGTCATCTGCTCAATTTAAGTTCATATAAAAAACACTAATAACTTATTAACGTGCTAAATTAAATGTGATAAAAAAAGGTGATTCCTAAATTCACATTTTAGCATTTGAAATGATAGTATTGTGTCTTAAATCTTATATTAGAATTTTAATATCAGCCTGAATTTTAATAATGGTGCATCTTTGGCAAAAACACTTGCTAAACAGAGTGTTTGTGTGTTTGTGTTTGTGTAATATATATATATACACTATATTTTGACTGTTTTCCAGCAACATTATTGTATTATGTGCAGTATTATTATTTTGTGATCTTGACAAGAATTATGTATTTATGTTTGCACAGTTACATTTTTCCATGCCTAATCACACACATGACCCCAGTTTTGGTTAGAATATTTTTTGGATGTTTTTTGTTTCCAAATAATCTAATTGCAAATGTCCATGGTGGGATCTCTGGAAGCATTAGTTGCATTCCTATGGCAAACCGTGCTAAATTACCATGTGAATAGTGTTATAGTCACCAAACTTTGTTAGCACATTTTTCATAAAAAGCACTCCCTCCAACTCTAATTTAAAGACAGTGCAGTGCATGAGTCCTGTGGTGCAGCTGTCTCTTCATTTTATGGGGTTCCTTAAGATGCCGGGGTTAAAACGGAGATAAACACAAGGAATGCTGATTCTCTTCCTCAAACAAAGTCTCAATTCTCACCGAAACCATTGCACAATGTCTGAATGCAATAGTACTTGTCCTTCTTAAATGAGTGTGACTATTCAGCTCATTGCAAAACAATATATATATAAAAAAGTTGCTGCCTTACATTTTTAGGTACAGTCAACTTGGATGTTTAAGCCATTTCAACTTAAATTACATTAAACTGACACAAAATAATCTTGTTAAAGCAATGTAAAAACATGTTGTCATAACTTATTAATCATTTCATTTTTGACACTGTTGGTATCTGGAAACATGATACTTGATAGAAACTTGCTGGATCTTGTAGCAATTTCATGTCATTATCTAAGCATGAGGAAGTTAGCTGAATGGAGCTTGTTGACAGCCAACAGTCACCAAGTCATCTGCTGTGTAAGGCGTTCAGTATAATGATAGGGTCTAGGTCAGTGCGTAGGGGTAGTGTAGGCATGTTGTCTTGGTGGACGCAATTTTCAAACTAAAGGCCTTGTGCTGTTGTTCCGCTTGTGCATGGTCCTTTAGTTGTATATGGCTTCATAAAAAAGATACCAAGCAAAAGCCACAACAAGCAGTCAACAATTGGGTCATTGATGTATAAGATAAAGAAAAGGATTTAGAAACACATGAGCCAGTCATTACATTCAAGTTTTGAAAACTATAGGAACCTTACCTTGTTATAAAAAGGCCAAATGATTATCTGGCATTTTAAGAGAAGCATTAACCCAATTAACAAGAGCTCTAGATCTTTGAAGTTGTTTTATTTTATCATAAGATTGGACGGAAAACGGCAGCACAAAATGGTTTGACCTGGTCTTCATGTGGGAAAACCTACTTATTCAGGGAAATAAAATGTCATCATAACTAACCAAGACCACCAACACACCAAGAAAAGCTACTATAGATCCATTGGTTTCCGGATGCCTGGTTCTGACTTCTGGCTGCTCTCTAGCCTCCTCATAGTGCAGTCAAAGTGGAAATTAATTTATTCAAGAGGAGTTTATTCAGCGGTGGGAGATGAGGTGGTGGACGGCTGAAAAGGTTGGCGTGCTTCAATAGAAAACCACATTCCCACATTGAGGGACTGAGAAGGTCCTGTTGGGCCAGCACTGTGGATCATTGCTTGAAACTTCCCTGACCTATTGTGCCTTCAGAAAAAAAGCAGATCTATTCCTAGTGTACAACTGGAAGGTTGGTTAAGTTTGACTGATTTAGTTACCGGTCTGTTTTTGTGTGAAATTGAACTAACAGACCCACAGAATGTAATGCAATTGGAGCACGGCCTTGTCCGACAGGTTTACACGTTGATCCCTTTGGCCTCACTGATGTGTGCATGGCGATGTGCGATGTATTTAATGCTTCAAATGTTCAATTACCCATTTTGTCATGTATAGTTGGACAGAGTCATATGAAGTGTAGCTCGACCAAGCTAAAAAAAAACAACAACGAAAAAAACCTTAAGCTCCATTATAACTGCACAAGTCCATGCTGAAACTATCCAGTCTAACTGAGATTCTAAGGTGAAACTTTCTGCATTTACACGTTCCCATGTTCTTGCTCTGGTTTTAATTTATTAGCCTCTTTATATGGTAAACCCTGTGAGATGTGTTAACGTTGATTTAATACATGTAGCTATTGGATCAGCCTGATGGGCCTGATTTGGATCTAGATGTCTGTAGATTCTGAATGAGAACTGAAAAGCAGCGTTAATATCGATGCTGAATGAGTGGGATCTGCAGAACTGTAGAGAAACCAGTGAGGTCTAGTTGAGCACAGTCATCAGATTCCAGACCTCAGGGCGACGTGCCAGGCCAAGTGGTCAGGGAGCCGTTTTTCTGGCATTGTACCATTCAGGAACATACGCTTCAAGACTCTCCCTCACACACTTTCTCTATCCAAATAAGAAAGAAAACTCGCAAATTAGGTCTTAATATCTCATGTGTTTCTCCTACACAAAAAAAAAGGTACAAAAGCTGTCACTGAGGGAGTATGATACAACTTTTTACCCCTAAAGGGTGCATATTAGTACCATAAAGTTACATATTTTGTATTATATCTGATCATCATAGCAACGTGGATATGTTTGCATGAGCTCTCGGCACTCTAGTAAAGTCATGTCACGTTTATTTATATAGCACTTTATACAATAGATTGCACAAAATCATGTAGCTTTACCGTAATAAACATGAAAAACTGTGTCAGTGTCTCGTTTCATCAGAAGTACACTAAAAGTCTATTATCTAAGATGCAATTTCAGACTATAGTGCTTGCATAACATTAAAAATATGTATTGTCTTTGTCCAAACGAAATCAAACAGAAGTAGCATTCGTTTTCTTATCCGAATTGAGACGTACATCCGAGTGAAACAAACTAAATGTATGTGGGGTCTTGGCTCTATCCAGTGGTTGTTGATTGGTTGGTTGGAGGCAGATCTGAATGCAAGCTTGTAATCAATTGTAAGAAAGGTGCGGGTTTTAAGTGGGCGAAAGGATTGGAGAAGTCTGGCATATGTTACCAGAGGCGATTGACGATTGGGTTGAGAGACTTATACTAAAACAAATTGAAAGAAAAAAATATAGACGGATAGAATTTTCATTTCATGCTGACTTTAAAGCCCATTTAAACAAGTTCATGACCTGAGCTCTGAAAGTGCAAAATTTAACTTTAAGCAGTAAAATGTTCCTCTGGGAATAGCTGAATGGTTTAAATTTCAGAGTATAATCCTTAGAAGATTACAGTGAGAGAACATAATATCAGGGCAGTGAAACTGACATTGACTTGTTACATTGCAGAAGGGGTGACACAATGACAACAGTGGTGTTTTAGTCATTTTGGTTATATAGCATCCAAGATTGGGCTGTGAAACACGCTAACAAATGGAGTGTGTAATGAAGATGAGGTTGTTTTTTTTTCCAAGCCTTTCGAAGAGGTTTTTTCAGACAGTTAGTAAATTACAGACTTCCTGTCTCCTGGTCAACTATAGCAACAATTAGCAATGACTGTGTGAGTGTGTGTGACACACCCCACGCACTTCAAGAGTCACGCTAATGCTAGCAGTGGAAGTGTGTATAGGCTTATGTGAAAAAAAATAGGCAATGGTTTTAGTTGGAGATGTGACATAGTGGATTGTGCACGTTCAAGAGTTTGCGGGTTCGAATCTGAACTGCTTCATGTTTTAATCCCACTCAAGTTCTTTCTCCTCTGTCAAAACTGTCCAGTTATATAAAGGAAGCCCCAAAAAATAAAGCTTTAGTTTTGCACCAATAACCTCCATGTTGTCATATATTTATGTTATGATTGGATTTATATGATGATTGGAGTGTGATTTTTGTGGACATTGAACACCACATTTCCTTTGGTACAAAACCACTTTTCATCATTCAAACTGGGAGGTCTGTTTTATTAAACCTCAGCTTAGGAAATGCGACACTACTGTTGATTTAGCAGCACTTTAAAGTTTGTTGTATCGTGAATCTAGTGTTTGGTTTGCTTGTTCAGATGGGGCATGTCTTGCTGAGTATGAAGTGTTGTTTGAACTGCCCGTTTTAAGGGCAAGCAGGCTGGCATGTGATCTGAACCTCCGCAATGAAAATAAAGATTCTTCCAATGTTCTCAATGTTCCTCACCCGAGTAGATTTTGGCACATGAAATTATAGCATAATTGTATGGAAATATTTGCTTCTTGTACTTCAAAAACAGCATTAATGTAAACCAGGTCTCGAGTACAAGTTATGAATCATTTATGGGGATGTCCTTCGAATGCACTTGATGATTACTGGAAAATTTGTACAAATTATAGAACCTTTTTATATAGATAGCACAAATATACTTTACTACATACAATTTACTACTACAATATACAAGTAACTTTACTACATCTTTTGAAAACAAAATCTGAGAGTGTACTGTAATTCTCATTTAAAATTAATCTTTAAAAACAGAATACCAAAATATGTTTATTGCTGTGACTTTTCATTTTGGTTTTACAATTTACACATGAGTCATCTGAAAGTACAGCCTCAGCAACATTTGGCTTTTTAAACAACTTTCCGCATGTCAGCTTGAGTGATTTTGATTACATTTTTCAGAATTGCTAAAGCTGAAGCGTGTAATTTCTCCACCACTAGTGCGACCAAACAAAATTTCAAAAACTGTTTTCAAACAGGTTTCCCGAAAATTCCTCATCTGCCATTGGTTGAACAAACAGATAGCCCCGCCCCAAACTCACACTATTGGTTGAGCCAGTGTTGCCATGTTGGGCTGCATAAACAAATGAAATAATGTTTGACAGTCAGAGTAAGGACTTACTTATTGTTGATTCTATTAAGCTGGGATATATTATTTTGACATACAAATATGACACACTTCAGCTTTAAGTCCCATAGAAAAACAAACAAGCAGTGGGTCAGTCAGAGACTTACCAGCAGCAGAAGCAGTAATGGGTGTCGTGGCAAGTGAATGAAGTGATACAAGATGTTTGATAAGAGGTGTTGGTCGATGCACAAGAGAATGTGATCTGTGAGGAGAGGAACGTTTGGCATACCAGGTAATTCTCCACTGTGGCCCATTAATAGAGCATTTTAATGGCCTCCTATAGTTAGCTCTAGAAGAACAATGTCAAAGCTATTCACAATCCATTCTGAGGAACATGTCCAGACAATGACTGAGCTCGTAATTTTAACCATAGGTCATAACAAATGAACCTTTGACTTGTAGCAAAGTAGTATTTTAACAGATGTTGCACATTTTAAAAGATTTTCTACCAGTCTGTGGCACTGGTTAGTCGTGGATTGACACACTGAAACATCAACTATCTATCTATCTATCTATATGCATGTCTATCTATCTGTCTAATCTAAGCTGGGTGGCTGTTTCAAAATACTACAGAAAAAAATACATTTAGAGTCATTAAATTAACATTGACCCATTTTTACTCTAAACTAAGACATACAGTGGCAGTGGCAACCAATATTTAATGTAATACCTGTCAGTGGGTTAGATAAATGGATGTGTGGCACATTTTAGCAACCCATAACCTGTTATTAGTGGTGAGAGAGTGGGGTAATGTAAACTGGTAGTTTGTGGAGAAATTATGGAAGGGAAAGACGACATCACCAGCGAGACCTTCCTTTCTCTTCAGTCCTGAGCTAAAGAGTTCCTGATAATAACTGTACTTTAGACTCACTCCTGACATGGAGACACTGTGATCAATTAAATGATCAGTCGTTTATGTGCATACAAATATTTCAACCATGGTATTTACATACTACTGCAAGATATTTTCAAAAATGCCAAGATAAGTATCATAGTATATCTAAAATTCCATAACCTGGTATCAATCCAACCCACTTTTTTCTTTTTTTAATCCATGTCCAAAAAAAACATAACAAAAAACATGGCAGTATGTGGTCAGTGTCCAAAAATAATATGGTAGTTTTTGTTTGTATTAATATGGTAGTGTTTGTTCATTGCAGTTTCATTGTACAAACTTTAAAAACAAACATATGATTTTGCTAAAATGTTATTCATTTTTCCATGTCAAATTCTGCACCGCAAAAATGCGTGATTGATTTCAAAAAGCCTAGAAATGTTTCTGCATTTGAATGCTTAAGGAATGCTGAGCTTAAAGGGATAGTTCACCCAAAAATGAAAATTTTGTCATAATTTTCTTACCTGCAAGTTGTTCCAAACCTGTATGAGTTTCTTTCTTATATTGAACACACACACACAAAAAAAAAATGTGGGTAACCTGACAGTTGACGGTAGTCATTGACTTCCATAGTAGGAAAAAAAATACTATGCAAGCTAATACTGCTGTCAACTGTCTGGTTACCGACATTCTTTAAAATATTTTCTTTTGTGTTCAACAGAATAAAGAAACTCGTACAGGTTTGGAACAACTTGAGTGTGATTTTTGGGTGAACTGTCCCTTTGACAATAAGCCTGGAAATCAAGGAAATCTTCTTAATGAATGGTTCAGCGTACATAAATCACAGGGAAATTGTATAATCTAAGGTACAAACGTATAATTCATTGGTCCATTAGTTTAACCACATTAATTCTTGTTGATGTTGTATTTAGAAATGTACTTCTGTACTTCATACGGTACTGCTCTTTATTGCAAAGGACACAAATACCCACCCACCTAAACACACATACTGTACTGCTTTGATGTGGTCCACAAAGAGCAAAAAACTTTGGAAATGCACCGAATGACCCCACTCTCCAATATATACTGGACTTTTTTCCTCTTAACTTCCCGGCAAGGGGTCTGGAGGTGCTTGTGTTGGATTTGTCTGTCCCACCCAAAACTTCAGGAATTCCTCCATCTCTAGATTAGGTTCCAGGTCTGTGTTTGCGAGTGTATCCTGGGCTCGGACCAACAGCTGTGAGGTGTGTCTCAGTTATGCATGACTTTGGTAGCCGAAAACCTTTCCTCACATTCCTGCTTCTTACATGCACAGCGATCCAGGTTCAACAAATAACATGAATGCTTATAAATATGAAAATCCAACCATATGCTTGATGTGAGACGCAGAGAGTGTTTTCTAGTCTTTGAGTGGGAGCATGTTTTTTTTTCGGTAAATATTGATATAAGATTAAATTAACATGCCAAGTTCCATCAATAACAGACAAGCTTGGAAAAAAAAAAAAACATATATCTTTACTGAATGTTTAGCTTGTGTGTGCATAGCACAAAACCTTCTCTTCCCCTTTTTGTGACTCATTTTTCCCATGACCAAATCAACAATGCACCACATATTGTTTGCACAAACCAGTTTTTATGTAATGTCTTGGCCAAAAAATGGACAAAAGGTTTTTATCTCCAACAACAGAACCTCAAATCCCTTAACAGATGATGGTTGCTGTAAAAGAAGATGTAATTTAGCTTAAAATAATCAGGAGTTGCTGTTTTCCCAGGCTTGGTAATTTATTGACAGTTTTTGGCTGCCAAGCTGAATCACAATCTATGGAGCCTCAGTCTACACTGAGACATGTTGGTCAACCAACTTTGTCTTATTACACCATGCTGTTATGTCTAATTTCTGGGTAAATAGTTGAGAATATTCACCTCGGTTTTGGTGGGGAAAGAGCATTTGGTGTTCTTTTGAATGAATGATGATGCATTTGTGCTTATTATACTGAACACTGAAGATTAGAAATGAGACTATGAACACTCAGATGACAAGATGAGTGCAGGACATAGTCTATTCATTTATTATGATGGATGTAAATATAGAGTAAAACTTGTCACTTCTGTACCTGTACTGTATATACACTTGTAGAGGAGATTGGGGCTATACTTATCACACTATTTTTACTCCAGTGAAAATTCTCAAGGTGGTTTATTAATGAAAGTTATTGAACAGTTACAAAAAAATACTCTTATCTGAATGCATATTTAGTGTGTGATACATAAGACGTATAATGGGGTTTTCAATAGGCAGAGTACTGATACTGAATTCAGATTCTGATTTAAATTTTATTTGATTAGATTCCTGTTAATTTGAGCATATTCACTGATAATTATTGAGCATATTTATTGATAATTAAATTATTCATTAAAAGATTTGACTCGAGTCATTTGTCAATTTCTTCATGACCCAAACTATGGACAATGTGTATGGTCTGTATGGGAGTGTTTGAATAGGGTGGGCATCGATAAAAAAAATTCTCAATTTAATTAGATTCTGATTTAAATGTGATTTGATTAGATTCTAGTTCATTTGAACCTATTTCATAATTCTCTTGTTAGTAGTTACTCTCCTCATGTTTTCAAAAGTTAATGACCAAACATATCTTCACAACGCAGATGAAATATGTGGATAACATTGAATAAATGGCTTTTTGTCAGGTTAGAAACCCTTATTAATCACTCAAACCCTTTATCTAAACCCCTACTTAACTGTTGTCTCGCACATCCGCCATGTTTGTAGTTTTTTACACTTTCTACTTGTGTTTGTAGTTCTAATCGAATCCTCATCCAACGCACAATGGGTTGTGGGCAATATTAGCCATTAGAGTGTGCACGGATCTGCACTTTGGATTCTAACCAGGAAAAGTAGACCTTCCGGGTGGGAATACTCATTTCAACATACAATGATTTGGGACGCAAATTTTTTACCCCAAAAAGTTACGGACTTCAGCTTTAACAAACACAGTCTAAAGTACCATCTACATTGTGCTTTACAGAATCAGACACTTAATAATGAGACACAGACCCAAGAACATGATGACAGACAGACAGGAGAAATGAAGGGACAGGACCAGCAGTAGTTCTCCCAGGATACTGTCTCTCGGGTGGGGTGGGAGAGGTTGTGCTATCTGGGGCATCTCACAGTAGATACCCGTCCAGCCCTGGTAACACTGACAGGTGAACTTTTGCTTCATGTCCAGGATATCGTGGTTGTTGAGGTGGCCGCTAACGTGGAAACGCGGCCCACGGATGCCTTGGTTGAGGCGGATGTTGAAGAAGCGAGGGTTGAGGTGCAGGTAAGCCCCAGAGTCCAGACTCTTGCGGACACATTTGCCGTTCTTCTTGCACAAGGCTTTGCTGCACAGTTTAGCGGCTGAGGTCACGTTGATCACATAGTGACCCAGAGGACCGTCAATGTATTTCTTGACTGTCATGCAGTTTCTCTGGCCAAGACAAACACATATTAAAGATATTAGGGCATTTTTTTAAAGTAATATTGGTCAATATCAGTGATGTTATTTTGAAGTAACACTATTAAAAATAATTTTCATGAATTAAAATAAGGCTGAAATAAACTATAAATATTAGATGAAAAACTTGCTTTCATGAATAATATAGTTAATTCGTTTTTATTTCAATATTTTCCATTTTCAGTTTAGTAATTTTTAAAAGTTTTACTGTAGTAATTGTTTTTACATTTTTATTAGTTTCTTTTAAAAAAATGTTTATATAGTTTTTAATGATTTTTGTTTTGGTTTTAGTTTAGTATTATATATACACTCACCTAAAGGATTATTAGGAACACCTGTTCAATTTCTCATTAATGCAATTATCTAATCAACCAATCACATGGCAGTTGCTTCAATGCATTTAGGGGTGTGGTCCTGGTCAAGACAATCTCCTGAACTCCAAACTGAGTGTCAGAATGGGAAAGAAAGGTGATTTAAGCAATTTTGAGCGTGGCATGGTTGTTGGTGCCAGACGGGCCGGTCTGAGTATTTCACAATCTGCTCAGTTACTGGGATTTTCACGCACAACCATTTCTAGGGTTTACAAAGAATGGTATGAAAAGGGAAAAACATCCAGTATGCGGCAGTCCTGTGGGCGAAAATGCCTTGTTGATGCTAGAGGTCAGAGGAGAATGGGCCGACTGATTCAAGCTGATAGAAGAGCAACTTTGACTGAAATAACCACTCGTTACAACCGAGGTATGCAGCAAAGCATTTGTGAAGCCACAACACGCACAACCTTGAGGCGGATGGGCTACAACAGCAGAAGACCCCACCGGGTACCACTCATCTCCACTACAAATAGGAAAAAGAGGCTACAATTTTCACGAGCTCACCAAAATTGGACAGTTGAAGACTGGAAAAATGTTGCCTGGTCTGATGAGTCTCGATTTCTGTTGAGACATTCAGATGGTAGAGTCAGAATTTGGCGTAAACAGAATGAGAACATGGATCCATCATGCCTTGTTACCACTGTGCAGGCTGGTGGTGGTGGTGTAATGGTGTGGGGGATGTTTTCTTGGCACACTTTAGGCCCCTTAGTGCCAATTGGGCATCGTTTAAATGCCACGGCCTACCTGAGCATTGTTTCTGACCATGTCCATCCCTTTATGACCACCATGTACCCATCCTCTGATGGCTACTTCCAGCAGGATAATGCACCATGTCACAAAGCTTGCATCATTTTAAATTGGTTTCTTGAACATGACAATGAGTTCACTGTACTAAAATGGCCCCCACAGTCACCAGATCTCAACCCAATAGAGCATCTTTGGGATGTGGTGGAACGGGAGCTTCGTGCCCTGGATGTGCATCCCACAAATCTCCATCAACTGCAAGATGCTATCCTATCAATATGGGCCAACATTTCTAAAGAATGCTTTCAGCACCTTGTTGAATCAATGCCACGTAGAATTAAGGCAGTTCTGAAGGCGAAAGGGGGTCAAGCACGGTATTAGTATGGTGTTCCTAATAATCCTTTAGGTGAGCGTATATATATATATATTTATATACAATATCCTGGACTCTCACATACATGCTGTTCTTTTGAACTAGAATCCTGAAAAAAATTAGTACACAACTGTTTCTTGAGCAGCAAATCAGCATATTAGAATGATTTCTGAAGGATCATGTGACACTGAAGATGCTGTAATGATGCTGAAAATTAAGCTTTGCATCACAGGAATAAATTACATTTTAAAATATATTCTAATAGAAAACAATTCTTTGAAATTGTAAAAATATGAGCCTTGGTGAGAAGAAGAATGTTCTTTTAAAAAAGTGTTTCTGTTAAATACTACCGATCACTGTACATGATACTACTTGTCAAAAATGTTCCCCAAGTCAGTTAAAATGTTTAAGTTCATTCACATGCAAGATAAATAAACAAAATTACCATGATGTCACACAACAGAAAAACACATTAACGGTTTGTTAACTCTTTCCACCAGCTTCAATGTATACTCTTCCTTGTGCTTTTTGTAAACAGGATATGAGACGCACCCACAAAATGAGCATGCACAGCAAAATCCCCAGAGTTAAATTAACTCTGTTCAGAGAACATTTGGTCCCTCTCTACAGAGAGTTAAAATAACTCTGAATCAGAGTTAAAGTTAATGAGATACTTAAGTGATTAAGTGATGATTGGGCATTGATGATGAACACCTGCTGTCAACAATTTCTCAGCAGTGGAGGATTAAACAACTCCATAAACAACATTACCAGCTTCACTTATTACTAACCAGACTGACTTTATTTCTGTCAGACGTCTACAAAAGGTCTTATTGAGAATTAACAGAGGTTTAGATGTTGACAATTTATTGAAAATGTATGATCACCATCAGGGTTCTCAAGTCTCACGCATTGGCCGTGAGACACACGCAATTCAACTAGTTCACACGCTCACACGCCACACTGTGTATTTCTCACGCTGAAAAGGCAATGCCAACCAAGGTGTCCTACAAGCTATATAACGTTGTATACGAGGCGCGGGCACACAAAGTGAAGTTTCCTGCCGCCAGCACGTATCTCGGCTAGATTGCGTTCGTTACTAGGCATATTTTGCGCGAACACACGGAGGATGACGGAACATTCTCGGACGGCCACTGTACGTTCGTTACTAGGTAACCAACAACATCGCGCGAACACACGTCGTGATGGAGAAGGTAAGTTGGAAGAAAGCTCGTCTAACATTTTAAGGCTAGAACATTTAATAGCCCATCGTATATTATTATTGATGCAGTCAAAAACTCTACAACTACTTTGCAACCAGGCCAGAAGCTTTGGCTCACTTTGGCTAGCTTACGTTATCTGAAACTAAGGGAAATGTTAGTGGGTATGGGAAGGAATGAAAATGTATTTCTTCATTTTATTTTAAATACATTTAAATTTATTTATTTTATTTAAAATTATATATTATACTGTTTTAATAGTATTTCTAGTTACATTAAGGCTACATTAAAGCAGAGTGCTCTGGGTAATATATATCCTGTCAAAACATACATTAATCATTGCCATTGCATTTGTATTTTTCAAACACTTACAACACAAAACACATTTCATAAGCTGGAGTGTGTACTCTTGTGTATACACACACACACACACACACACCTTAATAATACTCTAATATGTCATTTGTTCACAATGTCCCACCATACAATAAATCATTATACCGTTTCGACTAGACACATTCAAAATGCAAAAATATTTGTTTTTCCAAACTGTTTGGAGCAATTTGTTATATTTTTTGTAATTTTTGTAAAACTTATTTGTAATTTTGAAATATAACATTAAAGAGTATTTTTGATGTGATGAATTGCTCTGTCATTTATTAGATTTACCAATTGTTATAATTTCAATTTGTGCTGGTTAATTATGAACAATGGGTAAAATTGGGGGGCGGGGACAGGTGGGGGCGGGGCTCCATTAGGCTCCTCCCCCAACCACATGTGATCTCACTCCAAGCTTTTGATAAAACTTGAGAACCCTGATCACCATTATGGTGATGAGTGTTTCATTCAGTTGGGCAGTTTGACTCTTTTTGCAAGTTTGTGGTTTTTGTAACGGTTTTTACCAAAACACGTAAATTGTTACAAAGAAAGCCAAAAACAAAGATGATCAGGTGATATAGTTTTTAACAACAAATAGTAGAAAAATGCACTTATCTCATGACTGTCTAAAAGTGATTATTTGATGTTATAGATTATATTCACTAACAATACTCTCTAGCCACAGATCGGACATTCTGAATTTAGATTTTTAAAATACATAATAGGGATTTTTTTTTTTTTTAGACAAAGACATCAAGAATCAGCATATGAATCTCAACAATGGTGACATGCTTCATGCTGCAATGCATGCTGGGAGCCACAATAGTATAAAACTCATGGCTCCCAGGATGCATTGCGGCATGAAACATGTCACCATTGTTGAGATTCATATGCTGATTCTTGATGTCTGTGTCTTAGAAAAAGAAAAAAAATCCCCCATTATGTATTAAAAAAATTCAAAATGTCCAATCTGTGGCAAGAGAGTATTGTTAGTGAATAATATCTATTAACATCAAATGACCACTTTTGGACAGTGATGATGTAAGTGCATCATTCTACTTTTTGTTGTTGAAAACTAGATCACCTGAACATCGTTGCAACAAATTACATGTTTTGGTAAAAGCTGTTAAAAAAACCACAAACTCAAAAAAATAAGCTAAGAGTCAAACTGCCCAACTAAAGGAAACACTCATCACGATAATGGTGACCAACCATTTTTAATAAATCGTCAACATCTAAACCTCTGTTAATTCTCAATAATAACTTATGTAGACGTGTGACAGAAATAAAGTCAGTCTGGTTAGTAATAAGTGAAGCTGGTAATGCTGTTTGTGGAGTTGTTTAATCCTCCTCTGCTGATATTGACAGATTTAATGTCTTATTTTGTCTTCAGTTGATTTCATCTAAGGCTGTGGCTGAAGTCAGTTGTAGTTCTTGTGTTTCTCTTTTTTTCTGTTCTTGTTTCTCTTTCCTTCAGTGATTCTGCTTGTTGACATTAGGTGTTCACCATTAATGCCAAATCATCACTTAATTAATCACTTAAGTATCTCATTAACTTTAACTCTGTTTCAGAGTTATTTTAACTCTGCTCAGAGAACATTTGGTCCCTCTCTACAGAGAGTTAAAATAACTCTGGGGACTTTGCTGTGTGTGTCCTTCAGGAGCACATGTGTGATACTGTATAAATCACCAGATACAGAAGCTATGATGACACTAATATTGCTTTTATTTTAGGTTTAGACAGAAATCATCTTCGAGGTGTCCCTTTTAAGAGATAAACTGCGGAGAGATTGTTCCCTAAGCTTCAGACATATTAAATATGTTAAAGCTCAAGATGATCCCCATGTGGTTCTGAATGCTGTTGGTTATGGATTCTAATATTAGCCATTTCACCTAAAAATGCATCCAATCCAGTCAAGAAGATTTATTGTTGGATTCATTTTGTTAACATGCTCTGTGTCTGATGTACACAACCGTTCAGTCAAACTTTAGAGCGATAGTGTGTATAATGCGTACTTGAGATCTTGCATATTCAGATGACCCCCACAGGACCACCCCAGCGGCCCCCAGTGCGGCGCTCTCTCCTATAGTGTGGACCAGGTCACTCTGTTCAAGATAAAGATTTATTTATGTTAATGTAATTCAAACCAGAAAAGCAACAGATCATGTAACGGGCCTGGAGAAGAAATTTGTTACTATTGAATAACACAAACATCCCTATTACCATTGCTCATATAGGGTTTGTAACTCAGACATGAATGATACCTTAAATCATGTGGCTTACTGAGGAGAGGTGTGTAATCGCACATTTGATTTTTGCCTGGTGGTAAGTACAACAATACAGTAGACCTGTACATGTAATGTATGGTCTGGAGCCTGTATCACAATGAACATATGGAAGCTATTGGTTGTAACCTAAACTCGTCATAATAAGTACATTACCTTGATGTACCTCACTGTCTAGAAAGGCGGGTGGTCCCATCAAACTGAAAACACGCCTGCAGACCTACTGCAGAGTTTGATTTGGAACATTCCTCTTATAATGAGGTGACAGATGAGTGTTTAAGCATATCTCTGGTGTTTAAGGTGCCAGGGAGGAGGGTGATTTAGGGAGTGGGTCTGTCACTCAAGTATTTGACGAGTGATTAAAACAATGTGTGTTTGACAGGTCCCTTTAGACGGCTGGAAAATGCGTAAAGTATTCAGTGCGCAAACACAATTCAGTGCTGTACTATTATTAAAATCTTTCAAAAATATATATACTTAACATGTAAAAAAACTTAAGACAGTCTCTATAGAGTTTAAATGCCTGTTCACACCAAGAACTATAAATAATAATAATAATAACAATAATAATAATTTGTTACATTTATATATTTATTTCTATGTACTCAAAGCACTTTACATATGGAATATCCTCAACCACCACCATTATATTAAAATATTCACAACCACAGACAATAATGCTGTTTATTATTAGTGTTATCTGCCAATTTAAATGCTCAAGCTTGAGTTGGATGTATTCTGATTGGCTGGCAAAAAGATTTTTATCATTCATCAGCTGGAAAAAAATCATTCTGAAAGTAGTTTCAGAATGATATCATTCCTCTGTGATGTTATCGGTGTGGTTGTGGTGTGGACTTCACTATCGTCCTTGGTTTTGAATCGGCCTTTAGTCATTCATAAGTTGATTTACCTAAAAACTAGGCTATAAACATTGTGGCTCCATGGTGTTTTCAAAACATTGCTGTTTGTTTGAGAATCCTGACCAGCATAGCAACACTGGTTTAACCAATTGCGTGTGGGGGAGGCGGGGCTATCTGTTTAACCGACCAATGACAAATAAGGGGAGTGTTTAAAGAATCCTGTTTGAATTACTTTGCTATTCTGTTTGTGGACAGTAGTAGTGTAGATATTACAAACTTTATTTTTGACTCTTTCCCTGCCAGCGTTTTTGAAAAAAGTTCCCAGCCAGCACCAGCATTTTTTTTCATCATTTTCACTAAAGTTTCATGGCCCCCAGAATATTTTGTTGTATGAATATCTGAATATGCAGTGTACTGAATATCAAAAAAAAAAAGAACAGACCCTCTGTTTTAAAACAACAACAAAGAATATTTTTCTCTTTCAGAAGACGTGTAATAGCGCCCCTAAAATGTCCGTCTATACCGGGGAAGTGTTGTCTCAGAAATGATGGAAAATTCCATAAGTGACGGGGAAAGAGTTAATATCGTTGTTTTATTTTACATCTTTTTTAAAAATAGCAATATTTAGAGGCATAGAAATGGCCGTAAATTAGTTTTTCCAGCATAAGCATCACATTTCAGCATATCAGAGCACATTATCTAACTGCTATGCCATGATTCGGACTTATTAACTTTTTACCTAATATTCCACTCACCTCTGATAGGACAACAAATGTGTAGGCGTAGAAAGGTCTGGAGTAGACGAAAACAGGCAGCGTATAGTCATTCCTGGCAATCGAGGCGATCCGCATGGCCTCCTTGACACGGTAGTGCACAAATTTGACCGTGTTGGCCGAAGACTTGAGCTCATAGTCGAGATAGATGGAAGGATAGAGGGCCGTACTCTCCTTCCACAGCCACATCAGGTGGTCGTTGCGTACATGCTCTATATTAGGACACTCTCCTGTGTAACGCAACGGATGCTGCTTATAACCATAGTTGTAACAGTCAGGGAAGAGGTAATACCCCCAAAGACCATGCGGTCGTCGACTCTCGGCCAGCAAGAGCGTCGAGTTCATGAATACTTGTCCGGCCCTCTCAAAGAGTTCCTTTGCTTCATTCTCCACCTTACTTTGTGGCCAACCAGGATGCAGCTTCCTTATAAGTTCCTTGGATTTGTTTCGGTAGATGTCCTTCGAGCCCCAGTTGCGCACCCACTGCGGACGCCAGTTTTCCCAGTCGATGACACCAAGCCCGTGAAAGTCCTTGAAGGGAATGAGCTTGTCGATGTCAGCTCGAGCTTTGCTGAGGTGTTTGCTCAGGCTTTGGTTCTGAGGAAGGCCTCCATTGATGGGAATCTCAGAACTGGTGTAGAAAGGGTAGTAACCCAGGTGACTGTGGTAAAAGATAGTTACGTTGGGGCCGCTCAAAGTCTCGTTGTGGTTTGCAATGATGTCGAAGACACTAAGGTCCAAATCCACCTTGAAAAACAAAAAGATGTTATTCCCATCATTTGGACCACACAGAACATTTGCTAGATCACTGACACATGTTCAACCTTGAATCGAAGACGACAGGATTCGGTGGGTGCGTTCCACACCACCACAAACGGACGATGGTGTAACAAAGGCGTTCGGGCCTGCTTCAACTGATCGGCCCAAGCAACAAGCAACCCACATGCTGCCATCGCCAGAAAGCCAATCAGCGCCATCCCCAAATACCCTCATAGATCAATCAATACATGCCACAACCTGAAGAGAAATAAAATATGCACTGTAAAAAATCCAACTTACGTTTTGTATGACAAATTCAGTTTTTAAAGTTTATTAAACTATTTAACATGAAAAAAGTTGAGAAAAGTTGAGATAACTCAAACACGTAAGTTGAGAAAACTCAAAAATGCCTTAAACTTTTAAGTTCTCTACTTTTTTTTTTTTTACAGTGTGAAAAATCACATCTATGTTGAAAAAATGATTACATCATAAGGGTAATTTGGCAAGGATAATCAAAGACATGTTTGAGTGACAGACAAGCGAGGGTCAGTGAGCAGCGGTGCTCTAGATTCCACTGCACAATGATTCTCTGTACTGCATCCAATTAACTCAAGTAATTCATGCATACAGGACTTGATTATGTAACTGTAATCTAGCAGCAGTGTTTATTTAAGAATTTATGCTGTATATTATCATAGTATTTATTAATATCATTAGAACTGGCTTTTATTTTTAATTTTGGTTTTATTTTTTTAATTAATTTTGTTTTTGTTTAAAAAAATGTATATTGCTGTCATTTGTGTATATATATATATACACACACACTCACCTAAAGGATTATTAGGAACACCATACTAATACTGTGTTTGACCCCCTTTCGCCTTCAGAACTGCCTTAATTCTACGTGGCATTGATTCAACAAGGTGCTGAAAGCATTCTTTAGAAATGTTGGCCCATATTGATAGGATAGCATCTTCCAGTTGATGGAGATTTGTGGGATGCACATCCAGGGCACGAAGCTCCCGTTCCACCACATCCCAAAGATGCTCTATTGGGTTGAGATCTGGTGACTGTGGGGGCCATTTTAGTACAGTGAACTCATTGTCATGTTCAAGAAACCAATTTGAAATGATTCGAGCTTTGTGACATGGTGCATTATCCTGCTGGAAGTAGCCATCAGAGGATGGGTACATGGTGGTCATAAAGGGATGGACATGGGCAGAAACAATGCTCAGGTAGGCCGTGGCATTTAAACGATGCCCAATTGGCACTAAGGGGCCTAAAGTGTGCCAAGAAAACATCCCCCACACCATTACACCACCACCACCAGCCTGCACAGTGGTAACAAGGCATGATGGATCCATGTTCTCATTCTGTTTACGCCAAATTCTGACTCTACCATCTGAATGTCTCAACAGAAATCGAGACTCATCAGACCAGGCAACATTTTTCCAGTCTTCAACTGTCCAATTTTGGTGAGCTTGTGCAAATTGTAGCCTCTTTTTCCTATTTGTAGTGGAGATGAGTGGTACCCGGTGGGGTCTTCTGCTGTTGTAGCCCATCCGCCTCAAGGTTGTGCGTGTTGTGGCTTCACAAATGCTTTGCTGCATACCTCGGTTGTAACGAGTGGTTATTTCAGTCAAAGTTGCTCTTCTATCAGCTTGAATCAGTCGGCCCATTCTCCTCTGACCTCTAGCATCAACAAGGCATTTTCGCCCACAGGACTGCCGCATACTGGATGTTTTTCCCTTTTCACACCATTCTTTGTAAACCCTAGAAATGGTTGTGCGTGAAAATCCCAGTAACTGAGCAGATTGTGAAATACTCAGACCGGCCCGTCTGGCACCAACAACCATGCCACGCTCAAAATTGCTTAAATCACCTTTCTTTCCCATTCTGACATTCAGTTTGGAGTTCAGGAGATTGTCTTGACCAGGACCACACCCCTAAATGCATTGAAGCAACTGCCATGTGATTGGTTGATTAGATAATTGCATTAATGAGAAATTGAACAGGTGTTCCTAGTAATCCTTTAGGTGTATATATATATATATATATATATATATATATATATATATATATATATATATATATATATATATATATATATATATATATATATATATATTTTTTTTTTTTTTTTTTTTACTTTCTATTTAGCTTTCTTTCTTTTTTTTCAGTTTTAGTAATTTTACATGGCTTAAAGTTTGCCTAAAGGGACACGGTGATGGAAAAAAATATGAGTTGGGAGAAAAAAATATATTTCAATGCTTTTGCGTTGTCTCGCAAAACTTTTGGATTCCCCCGAGAAACTTTGCGTTCCCATGAAAAACTTTGCATTCTCTCGCAAAAACTTTGCGTTGACCCGATAAACATTTTGCGTTCCCTCCCAAAACTTTTGCGCTCACCCAAGAAACTTTGCTTTCCCTCGTAAACTTTTGAGTTCATCTCCCACATTATGTTGCCGATATTGCCCCTTTTGGCAGGTATTTCTTAACATTTTCTTTTACACTCTTTTACACGTCATTCATATTTTTGGCCATTCTTCCATGCAAAATTATGATATATTGGGACACTTTTAGACAGTCATCTCAAATGTAAGTTGTCTGTTTCTTCACATATACTGTACACACATAGATAAGTTTTTAATACTGTTTATATGTCTTTGTGGCGTTTTTAATATGCTCTAAGATAAACGATGTGCAAATTAAGTTAACACCATTGCTCTATATTTTCCCCTAAAATGGTAAAGTCTCAAAACTGCCCATTATATACTGTCACAAACATGTAACCAATCCCTTCAATGCGCGGGGCGGGGCTTTTCTCCACTGACTTTCTATGATGTTCAAAGTGTTTCTAAGGATGCCTAAATTTTTTATAAATCAGCTGTCTGACTCTGAGATGGCGAACATGAACATGGTTTGTGTAACTTCAGGATCGCATTATTAGCTGTTTGATAGCAGTCAAGTCAAAGGCTAATCATAAAAATGACAGGTATGTTTACGATGTTGTAGAGAACGATACATAAAATGCATTGCCATTCTGATACATCGATTTCTGAATCAGTTTCTGGTTCAAACATATATAGCTGAATCAAATCAATTTTTCCACTTGCTATTGTGTAGCGTTTGCTGCAGTTGACCAAGTGGATCAGGCAGTCTGAGCTATTTTAAGACATGAAGAAATTATTTTCACTGGAGATGAGTTTTTAAGGTATAAAATTATTGACTGCAGGGGGACTTTAAATAGTATATTATAATTATTGATAATTACAATTAAAAGTTTTTGTATATTGTTGTACTTTTAATAGTTGTATCACTTAAAACTGTTAACATTTGTGCATGAAAATTGCTGTAAAGATTTTACCCAGAGGAGTAGTTTTACCCAACCACAAAACAACTGATGACAATAGAATTACAGGGCTTCTATAGACTCTTAAATAGACCCTTGAATATTTGCAATCTATTTTGCTGTTTTGGGTTGGATAGCATGTTAAGTTACATGTCGTAAAGTTTTTATAGCAATATTTCGATAATTTACTGGATTTTTGGAATGCTTCAGTTTTATCTTGCTTTTCCTCCTCTCTCGATTTGAAAATGACATGTGCATTACATTAAAATTCCTTTGCTAATCTCTGTCAAATTCCTCTCATGGTTACAAGTGTGATTGTGTACCCAAAGGGGCCCTTGTTAATGAAATCAGCCCTGAACGTGCCTGCTCTGCCTGTTTATTTTTCAAATAATTCTCTTGAATTAAGGCTGACACGTTTTGTTCATAGAGAAAATTAGGACAAAGAAAACAATTATGTCAATTCACCATCTGAAGGGCTTTTCTCCTCAGATATTTTTAATGGATAGCATCTCCTTCTCATGGGTTTGTGGGAGTCTGTCAGATAAAATAAAAGGGATGATGGAGCTTACGGGACATGGGGAAGATCTGCATTTCCTCTTCCAGTGAGATGGCAGTGAAACTTGTCGACCTAACCCAAGAGCAACAGTGTGGTGAAGTCACCAAGTCTTTTCATAAACCACAACCATCTACAGTGCCCAACCACAAAAAAGACCCCCCAAAAAACCCGTCTGAGACATACTGGCACTGTTTTTTTCCTCAGACAGACAGTGCTCGAGGGACATGAGAACCAACTGCTTTTTTATTTCTCTCTTTACAAAATGGACTGATTGAATCCAGATGACTAAGGAGCTACACATCATGTTTTGCACTGAACTTTTTTCTTTTATTCACTTAAATCTGGAAATAAAGTTTATTGGTTTCTGAAAAATGTAAAACAATAATGTTTAAGATTGATCCTTTATATAAAAAAATGTTTTTATCCGTTATGCTTTTATCCATGTTCTAAAACATATAGAAGATTTTAAAAAAAAAAAACTGAAATTGCAAATTATATTTCACAACTGTGACTTTAGTTTTCACAATTGCAATCTTATACCTCATAACTGTGACTTTTTATATGAATGTTTATTTGAATTTTTCTCATAATTGTGGCTATATCTCAAAATTTGACTTATCTCATTATGACTACATCACTCAATGGTTACTTTATTTCTCCAAATTGCAATTTTATATCTCAAAACTGTCTTTATGTCTCCCAATGTAGCTTTATATCTCAATTCTTAATGTGTTTCTCATAATTGTGACTTTATATCTCAAAATGTGACTTATCTCATAATGATTATATCTCTCTATCGCTACTATTTCTCACAATTGCAGTTTTATAACGGCAAACTGTCTTTATATCTCATAATGTAGCTTCATGTCTTAAATTCACAATGTGAGAGTCATAATTATGAAAAACAAATTCAGAATTTTATCTTAAAATTTGACTATCTCATAATGACTTAATCTCTCAATTTCTGCTTTATTTCTCCCAGTTGCAATTTTATACCTTTGTCTCGGAATGTAGCTTAATATCTCACAATTCCGACTTTCACATAATTGACTTTTTAATCACACTATTTGAGTTTATATCTCAAAATTGTACTTATCTCACAATGACAAGTCTCAATCACACGTTCTCACAATTGCAATCTTATACCTCCAAACTGTGACTTTATATCTCGCAATGTAGCCTCATGTCGTAAATTCACGATGTGAGATTTAGTCATAATTATGAAAAACAAATTCAGAATTTTATCTTAAAATTTGTCTTATCTCATAATGACTACATCTCTCAATCGCTACTGTGTCTCGCAATTGCAATCTTATACCTCCAAACTGTGATATTATACCTCCAACAATAGCTTCATGTCTCAAAATTCTGAATTTGTTTCTCATAATTGTTTTTCTAAAAACAATTGTATCTAAAATTTGACTTAACTCAAGTGACTACATCTCAAAATCACTACTTTATTTCTCGTAATTGTGACGTTATATCTCTTGTGGCTTTATATGTGGCACAAAGTGTATTTCTTTCTTCCCACAACAGCCTATTTTTCTTTTTTACTCTGATGCAGACACAGGCTTCCATAGTAACCCTCTTCAATATGAACATGGCTTGCAAACACTCCTCTCTCTTATACTCTATGATCAAACCAAAACATTAACTTCATATTGTAACCAGCATGCAGCTGGAAAAAATACAGTGGTCAGCTGTAATCAGAAGGGCTCGTGTTGCATACCTCCAAAACTTGTGTTCCCAAACTTGAAAACTAATCTGGAAAAATGGAGACAGAGCACAAAATAAATGTAAAACCAGGCCTGTGCAAAGCCTTTAAGCACGGAAACATCATGCTGCATCTGATAATTGGGAAAAGATTGTCATTTTCATAGAGATTCGCCAAGATTATTCTCGTAAAGTTTGCGACCAAACAGTCTTGACAGTAACAAACCCTAGCATTCCTCTAAACACAAGCTTTTGCATGAAATTCAATGATGAAAAGTCATAGTGCTCTACAAAAGATTGGCCCATGTGGCCTATGATTTTGATATTTACAGCCTGTTTAAACAGAAGTGTGTGGTAATGTGCTGATAAATACAATTTGCATATGGCGCATGGCTGATGTGGGATACATTACATGGGGGTAAGAACGTACAGCTGCCTCGCTCGGCCTCAGCAAGGAAAAAAAAAATGAGTCAGTATGAGTCTTTTGCCTGCTGGAGTCCGTATGTGGAAAAAATGTGTTTATAACTGCTGTTGGTCCCGTATACCTTAAGGAAAAAGGGCTTGAAGGTCGGGACATTAACATCTACAAGCACCAAAAAGAAAATGGTAAAAATTGGCGAGTAAAGCAGAGTATAGTAACAATAGGTCACATTTTATAAGGAACATCCCCAGTCTGGTATTAATAATAACAAAATAATGCAAAATACAGTTGTATTGAGGAAAAAAGGTACATTTCAAGACTTTTTTTGTAATGTGTTTGTGTCTATGTGTTGTAAAAATGTTCCCATGGCTCATTTCTGAATGGCCCGCAGTGTCCCTCAGATAGCACTTTATGTGCTTGGTCTGGACATACTACATGCCAGTGGGTGTTTGTTTATGTGCTGTCGCTGTATAGTCGGATGGTTCCCATGAAGCAGGTTGTCCTCACAACAATGAATGCACTGGTGTTGCTGAGGGAAGCTGCTATTGAAAGCCTCCAGAGTCCAGTCCTAATTAGGAGGAACTTGCTCTAGTCTACACACACACTTTACCACCAGAAAGCTCTTTTCACTTGCCTTGAACATGTATTTCTGCTCCGTTTCCATGTAACAGTTTTTAATAGTCATTTAGTCCACAACAAAAAATGTATTTCATTGGTAACATACAGCAGGTCAATTCCTTTCGCAGTGATTCATTTATTGATACTATATATATAACATATGCATTGTATGTGCATACAGTACAGTGTTGGTTAAGTTACTCTAAGAAAGTAATTATTTACTAGTAACTAATTACATCTTCAACAGAGTAATTAGATTACTTTACTAATTACTCTCTCTAAAAAAGTATTGCATTACTTTCTAAATCCCATATCATACCTCGACCAGTTAAACAATACAAGGATAGACATGAAACAGCTTTTAATTTTTTCAACAACAACAACAACAAAAATTCCATAAATTATTCTTGAACTGACCAACGTATTTAAAGGAAGATTGTATTAAAAACATACATTTTAGCATTAGACGTTACATTTTGATGTTAAATCCATTATTGTTTTATAAAGAATTGTTCTTTATTTTATAAAGTGTTTAATGCAATTACATCAGAAGTAACTGAAATTACATCAAGAGTAATCCCTTTCATTACTTTTTCAAGGAAAAAGGAATAAAATTACGGTAATTAATTACTTAGATAATTACTTGCTTTATACCTATGTATATCAATCAAAATTTGAGATTTAAAAAAAATGTAATTGTATACTCGTTTCCACATTTTTGCCGTCATCTATAACGCTCACTTCGAGTTAAACTTTAAAAACACTTAAATTTAATACCACTGCTGAATGTAATCTTTACCAAATCTCAAAATGCATATCCATTTTTACTGTAATTTACAATGCTGTGATGCCTAAATTAACTTGTAGCATTTAAAATGATTTATTTAATTAATTTAGAGTGATTTTAGGGTTTTACAATTAATAATAATTATCTGCCATTTATCAGTTGGAGATAATCAGCTGACATCCCCATGACTTTGTTGCAAAAGGTCTGAAAGTTTCAAAACTTAATATCCGCTTCATTTTCTGTTATGTGGCTTTGAATACTAGAGATAGTTCACCCAAAAATGAAAAATCTGTCTTCATTTACTCACCCTCACGTTGTTCTGAACCTGTATGAATTTATTTCTTCTACTGAACACAAAAGAAGATATTTTGAAGAATATGGGTAACCAAACAGTACGTGGGTCCCACTGACTTGACAAAAAAACTATGGAAGTCAATGGGGCCCATCAACAGAAATTCAGGTTTGGAACAACTTGAGGGTGAGTAAATGATAACAGAATTTTTATTTTTGGGTGAACTATCCCTTTAAGCTTTGAAAACTTCATTGAAGACATGATAAAGACAGATTCTAGTTTTTGATTCGGATAAATACTTTGCACTAACCTCTCGAGCCTGTTTTTAAAGACAAGACTTCCTCAGTTCCTGCACCGCTCAGCACATCCGGTGTAATTATCTCGTCTTTGTACTGAATATCCAGCTGAGGCGCATTGTTTTGTTGTGCTATATGTGCTCAGAGATATCACAGTTTATCTGGATTTGCTGTGGGGTTTGTTGTGTCAGTGATTGGCACCAGCATTGACGCTCTCTTGCTTTGTTAATTGATTTGGCTCCTCCTCATCAAGCTCCCAAATGAAATCAACAGCAATTAGTGATGGCCAACATGCCAAAGCAGTCCGTGTCGATCCAGGACAGCTGATTTGTTGCCTGATTACAATAAAATGCCTTTGCTTTTGTTGCTTTGAAACTTGAAGGCCTGATAAAATAGGTCAGTGTCAATAAAAGATGAGGAGGGTTTTGAAACATGTCAAGTTGTTAGATGTTGCTTTCATGTAGTTTTGAAAAACATTTTTCAAGAAACATTTCAACCAAGCAACTCTAAAATGTAGTGTAACCATCAAGTAAAAAGTGAACACATTATTTTCCTTAAACCTTGAGTTCATGTGAGTGTACACACCATTATCATTATTTTCAAAAAAAGTTTTTTTAATATAGTTTTTAAGGTAAAAAGCTATTTTTAACAATGAATTATTAAAGGGATACTTCACCGATTAGCATTAAGTTTTGTATCAGTAGAAACCCGGTAGTATTTTCGAATGACCGTGCTTCCCTCCCTCATGTGACGAGACGAGAGATTTCTGTATTGTGTGTCTGGAAAAAAACTCAGATGACGCAAAAAACGTCATTTTGCATCATCGGGGGCTTTTTTTGGCCAGAGGCTAGAGACTACAGCCAGTAGGAGGAGCTAGTTCATGCTTTCAACCCGCCCATAGGGGGATCTCACGATAAAAACGGCGTCTTTTCAGTTTCGAGTCAACTAGTAGCCTAGTTGTATCATTTCTTCTGATACTGCCCTCTGTAACCGGTAGGCGTGGCTTGGGAGTGGCCTCGTAGGGCAGCGAATCAAGTGCATTCTGGGAGTTGTTGTCTTTCATCCACATGAGCCAAAAAGACTTTTTCTGGCTTTTCTTAGTCTAGAAGGCACCAACTTCTAAAATAATTTCACATTTCTACTACATCTCTCCAGTGGTGAAATATCCCTTTAATTCATAAATATAAAGTTTTCAGGGAATTGCACCACATAACATTTTACAATTTGAATTAGTATTGTCTTGTCATGAAAAAAGATCAAATTATCTGATATTCTAAAAATGTATTGACCCCAAAACACTTTTTTCATTTCATGTTTCTTCATGTTGGTTGCACAACATGACTTATGGCAGATAAAAGTTTAATATTAATATAATGAGAGTAGTGATGTCAAAATCCATGAATCACGATTATTATTAATCACATCTAACATGTTTACATAATATATGTGTGTGTGTGTGTGTGTGTGTGTGTGTGTGTGTGTGTGTGTGTGTGTGTGTGTGTGTGTGTGTGTGTGTGTATATACTATTATATTAACATATATTATATAAATGTGTGTGTGTGTGTGTATATATATATATATATATATATATATATATATATACTGTATCTCAATCTCAATTTATTTATAAAGCACAATAAAAGCAACGGTGGTTGAACAATTTTGCTGAACAATATAATTTAAAAGGAAAAGGAAAACGGAACAGTTTAGAAGATTTTCTTGTTAAGAAGAAAAAAAAAACATTTGAAACTCAGCGATTCTAAGCCTTCTCGAAGAGATAGATTTTTTTAAATTCTGCTTTAAAAAGTGATTCTGATGTGATTAATCTAATAGAGAGCGATAGGCTGTTCCACAGTTTAGGGCCGGCTATTGCAAAAGCCTGGTCACCCTTTCTCTTCAGCCTAGATCAAGGGACCACTAAGAGTTTCTGATTCGATGACCTTAAACATCTAGCTTGAGTGTTTATACTGAAAAGGTCAGAGAGATAAGAAGGAGCCAGTCCATTTAAAACCTTAAAAACAAAGAGTAAAGTTTTAAACTCTATTATAAAACAGACTGGCAGCCAATGCAAAGAGCGTAAGAAGGGGGTGATGTGTTTTTATTTGTGAGTGCCAGTCAGAAGTCTAGCAGCGCGTTTTGTAAGCGATTCATATAGGATTGGCTACATTGAGTTGCAGTAGTCTAGACGCGATGAGGTAAAGCGTTCAAAGTAAACTCTGGTTGTCGTTTTGCTTAAAAGGCATAAATTTGAGTGTTGTCAGCTGTATACAGTATGCACACACACACACACACACACACACACACACATATACTGTACTAATTACTCTCTCTAAAAAGTATTGCATTACTTTCTAAATACCATATACATGTATGTGTATATACACAGACACGGACACACTTACACACAGACAAATATATAATATATATAAATATAATAATAATATACACACACATACATACATATATATATATATATATATATATATATATATATACATTATACATAATGTAAAAAAAAAAAAACTTAACAAAAAAAAAAAGCAGTGATTCCTTATTAAAATTGTGATTCACTTTTTTAATCACTTAAAAAATAATAAAGAATTTTGACAAACAGCCTAATTCTTATATAAGAAAACACTGATATCAGGGCAGTTGTACCACCTGACATAATTTGTCATAGTACAATAAAATGACTTCATTACTGACCCCCCACATGAAAATAATTCAGAAATGTATAAACACTCATCATAGGTGTATTCATCGTACATCAAATTGCATTTGTTTAATTATTTATGTATTAATCAAAAAAATAGATGTCATGTCATTGGTCCATATAAAATAGAGAGCGCCCAGCCTATAGAAGGATCCTGTAGTGAGAATATGCTGAGCACAGCACCCAGAAACACACTTGATATTCGTTCTTGTATTGAAACAGTTGTGAAAACACAGTCGTCCTTCTTACGGTAATACAATATGATTGTTGTTATGGAGAGTAAATCCCCTGAAGTAGACAGTTTCTGTAATGTCAGGTGGATTAACTTTTCAGACACGAACGTTTAGACTACATGACGGGGTGGGGGCGAGTATCTCTGGCACTGACGCGGGACCGCCTGCCAGTTTCTTCCTTTCTTTCTTATGCACGTTTTCACACATTAAAACATTCCTACGATTTCCTTTCGAATACGATAATAGTTACTTTTTTCTTTAAAAAAGAACGTGTTTTGGCAATTCTGAAGGCCTGATGGTGCATTCCTGTTGGTGTTTATCTGATTTTGTTACCCACGGGAATGAAGACCATGGGAAGTCCCCCTTCTCTGCTTGCAAAACATGGAAATTGCATACCTCAACAGTATTTGGCAGCACAGACAGATCAAGGACTAGGTTAAATTGCATATTCTTATGCAACTGTAATGGGAAGGAGAGTTGGTCTCAGTCAGCAAAGTACAAATACAGTGTGGCGGAGGTAGACGGTTAGTATATCAGTGTTACAATGCATTTGTGAGCTGTGCAAGGAATATGTATGGTAGACCTAGACATTAACCACCAGGTTTGGCTCCAAACATGAGCTTGGCCAACCTCCCGAAGTGTCCGGCCCACCCTCAGAGTGCTATGGCCCGGTGGTCTGTTTCACAGCTTCATGTCTTGGCAGGTGCAAAAATCTGAAAAATACCAGTGTCCGGTTGCATAAAGCACCTTAATTGTAATTTTCCCTTAAGATTGCCCTTTGGTTTCTCTTAAACTTAAAGGTGTTGCAGAAAATAACCCTTAAGGGTTTCTTTAGGTGAAACGTCATAAACTCTTAAGTGTCTATTTTTCACTCAAGTAATCCCTTAAAAAAAAACTATAAGTGTTGCATGAAGCACCTTTATTGTCATTTTCATAAGTATATCGAAAGTCCCTTTAAGACAAGTCATTTCACTCGGTGGCCATCTTTGAAACGCCTCTCCTGCATGCTAGTGCAGCTCCTATCTCTTTGAATGGGGAAACATCAAATTCTCCAAAACTGTTCGCCAAGCTTACTATTAAATTTCATATTTGAAATCACCAATGAAATCTGACAACAACTGTCTCATAAATTTTGTTTCTAAACGCTCGAATCATGACAGAAAACGAGATTTTCAGGCTGGATCAAGCTAATGCGCAGTGGAAGCGCTTGTCTGACTGTTTCTTTAGGAACCAGAGCTTCTAACGGCTGCTGCAGTGACGCGATGACTTTACCAATCGGCGATAGGCTCTATGCATGCATCACTTCCGCATTGGCGTAAGGATGTTTGCACAAAACATTAAACAGTGACTTTAAATTTGTACTATGTATGTATATATGTTTGTGTATGTGTGTGTATATATGTATGTATATATGTATGTACACTCACCTAAAGGATTATTAGGAACACCTGTTTCTCATTAATGCAATTATCTAATCAACCAATCACATGGCAGTTGATTCAATGCATTTAGGGGTGTGGTCCTGGTCAAGACAATCTCCTGAACTCCAAACTGAATGTCAGAATGGGAAAGAAAGGTGATTTAAGCAATTTTGAGCGTGGCATGGTTGTTGGTGCC